>NC_058405.1:7342850-7564739 GCF_002201575.2 Neomonachus schauinslandi
TCTTCTTCTTCTTCTTCTTCTTCTTCTTCTTCTTCTTCTTCTTCTTCCTTCTCCTTCTCCTTCTTCTCCTCCTTCTCCTCCTTCTTCCTTCTTCCTTCTTCTTCTCCTTCTCCTTCTCTCTTCTTCTTCTTCTCCTTCTTCCTCTTCTTCTTCTTCTTTTGATTGATTTTTAGTGAGAAAGAGAGAGTGAGCACACAAATGGGGTTGTGGAGTGCAGAGGGAGAAGGAGAGGAAGAATCTTAAGCAGACTCCACGCCCAGCACAGTGGCACTTGACCCGGGGCTCCATCCTACAACCCTGAGATCATGACCTGAGCCAAAACCAAGAGTCTGAGGCTTAACTGACTGAGCCACTGGGGCGCCTCCATAATTTCGACTTCTAACAAATCAGACTATTCTTTTTTTTTTTTTTTTTTAAGATTTTATTTATTTGACAGAGAGAGACACAGCCAGAGAGGGAACACAAGCAGGGGGAGTGGGAGAGGGAGAAGCAGGCCTCCTGCTGAGCAGGGAGCCAGACACGGGGCCCAATCCCAGGACCCTGGGACCATGACCTGAGCCAAAGGCAGCTGCTTAACGACTGAGCCACCCAGGCACCCCCAAATCAGACTATTCTTTACCAAATACTCTGCCAAGGCTGAAAAGTAGATGAAGAACTAACTTTTTGATATTTTTTTAGAGCTGCTCATTCATTTGGATTATATGGATCCGATCCAGCTCTCTGGAATCCATTGATGAAGAATTTAGGAGATTTTTAGACAAGGATAATGCATTCTTGATGGGTCCTAGGGGGCTAAATTAATTGAGGAATGAGTGAACAGAAAAGTGGAGGGAGGTAACAGAGAAATGAGACATAAATAGGAAGAATGGGAAGGAGACCAGAAGGTGTCAGAGAAAAGAATATTTGGCCAAATTATGTCAAGGATTTGGCCAAAGGACAAGAGGAACAGACCCTAGTGATCAGTCATGTGGTTTGTAGGAACATAAATGGGAGTAGTGTTCAAGCAAGAGCCAGTGTCTTAAACCATGGAAAAGAAATTACCTAAGCTATTTGTGTGAAATCAATGTGTGTTATTTGTACCCAAAGTGAAGAAAAACAAGGTAAAACAGTCTCATTAATTATACTAAAACACAGCCCAAGTTCCCTATGAATATTTTTCATGCTACATATAGAGAATAACGTTAGATTGCAAATGACATTAAGAGTTATGAACGTATTCAGTTTTGTCCAAGTAAGTGACCTAGATTGAGTTCAACATCCATGATTTTCCTACTTAAAAGGCTTTTATACCCAGCAACACTTTAAACTATCTTTGGTACAATTTGGAAACTTAAAAACCAGATGGTACTTTTGTGAACACTTTAGCAGATGAATTTGATGTTGTCATTGGATTTAAAAAAAACAGGTGGACTGAGGCCTCTTCAGACAAACATAAAATTTATAAGTGTCTGGATCTGTCTGTGCTTACATCAGAGCTGCCTGCTATCACCAGCCTATGAAAGTGGCTGAGAGTCATTATCACCACGTGGCTGAAAGTGACCCTGAAAGAGAATCTTTCATACTCTCATCAAGTATTTTTTTTTTTCCCAGTTGGACAAAATGTCTTTTCTAAATTTATATTGTAAACATATAAGGAAATAAAAAATAAAATGCAGTGGAATAAATAGAATATCCCTATTCCCATGCAAAACTGATTCACAGTTCTATATAGGCCGTTACCCTTGAGATCATCACACTCCTGCAGAAAAGTGTGAACATCCCATTTCACAAACCGTCTTTTCTTTATACTCTAGCATGTGGTCGGTATCACTTAATCAAAAGAACACATGTAATAGATTAGGTTGAGCAATACAAAACAGCCAATAGTTCACTGTAACTGACCTGCATAAATGGCATTTCATATGATTTAACATATGTGTGGATTGAAGGATTAGTGTGGTGAATACCTATTCACAAACACCTTCCTTAAGAAATGGAACATTACAAAATATTACAAAGAGCTCTGAAGTACCTGCATCTCTCTTCCTCATCACCTTCCTTCCGCCATGCAGTTCTGTATTCATTACTCTATGGCTTTATTCACAGTTTTACCATATGCTGTATTTTTAAAATTTTTTTGAAAGAAAGTAAGTAGAAGCATACTGTATAAGTAATTCTATAATTGCTTTTGCAGCTCACTCTTAAATGCATCTATCTGGTGAGCAGAATTGGAGGTCATTCATTCCCCTTTGTTACCCTCTGTGTGGGCCTATGTATTTTTAATTTTCAAAAGTATTTTTGTAAGCATTTATTGTTGATTTTTACCTCAATTGGCATAGCCTGTAGAATGCTAGTTCTTTAAAAGCTGTGGGGTTTATTGTTGGGACCTAGTAATGGGCAAATTTTAAACTTGCTCTTGTGGAAAAAAATAAATGATACATTCTTCAGTTATTGGATGTAATAATAGATATGTATATGTGTATATAATGCATGTATCTCTGTCTTCATATAATACATATGTATCGATGTTAAAGTGATTATGGTATTTGAGCGATCTATACATTTGAATTTTTTTCTTTTGCTTAAGACTGGAGTGTTAGTCTTCTTGTATATACAGTCATCAATATATCTATGTAGTCTGTCAACTTAACTCTTACATTTTGAACTTCTATTAGTAAGTACATCCATTTTTAGATTTGCCACATCTTCCTGATGATTTGCATTCTGTTAAAATAGTGTGAAGTAACACCCCACCTTATGTCTAGTAATGCATTTTAACCATATAGTCCATTTTTATTGGCATTTACATACCAGTTTTCTCTTGGTAGTATTTGCCTGGTACTTATTTTTTCTTTTATTTGGAATCTTGTGTGTTATTTATTTTGTGTTAGATTTTCATGTCTACCAGATATATAGCTGATTTCTTTTTTTGTAATTCAAGTATATAATCAGTGTTTTTTAAATAGAAATTAGTATCTCTTTGTTGATCAAGATTGCTGACATATTTGGATTTATTTATGTTACTTTATTTCCTATGTTATTTGTCTTCTAGTTGTTTTTCTTTTTAATTTGTCTTTTGCATTCAATTTTCTTATCCTTTTATTTTTCCTTCACTAGCTTGAGATTTATACACTCTTTCTATCTTCTAGTGGTTATAATGGAAAATTGTAACCTGCATATTAAATGTTATAATGACAAAATTAAATCAATACTTTATCGTGGCACTGAACAATGACAGCATCATAGAAATTTTTAACATATTTCTATCTTTCCTTTATTTTCTGGGGTCCTTACTGAAAACATTTTAAAAATTAAAAGACTTGATAAAATGTATTAAAAAATATGATTTAGTCAATTATGTGGCTATTCCTTTACAAGTAGACATTTTGTTCATTGATTCCTTCAGTTGTTCAATTGTCAAACATTCATTTCTAAACACTGTCTTAGATCCTAGTGATTCAACAGTGAAAAAGGAATCTGCCCTCATGGACCTTATAATATAGTACAAGAGATAGACAATACCCAGGAAAGAGATTCCGAAATTATCAGTATTCTGAGTTTATGGTAGGATAAGAATGTGGAATTTCCTTCAGGGTCTCTACTTGAGTAAACTTCTCCTTTCTATTGCCTATGATGTTCCTGATTTTCCACATACTCTTTTTTTTTTTTAAGATTTATCCTATATTTATGACACTTATTTTTATTTGAAATCTGAAGAAATAATAGCAAGAATAAACACTTTAGAAGATAATACAATTTAACAGAATGTTATATGGGACTTTTCTTTACCACAAAATCTGCAGAGAAGAATGAGTTTAATGCTTGCACATCCTAAAGACTGATCAGACATCTCTGAAAGAGATGAAACCATCTATTGAAAATCGTCCACTGGTGGGGAGAAAAACCCTGCTGCTGAGAGCCTCTCCCCTACTCAGCCTGTGTGGGAAGGAAACTAGCAGCCACCTTGGAGGATGTGTGGTGAGAAACATTTGTATGACCAGTCGGCAGAGCCCCGAGTTTCTCCTAAACCTTTTTTCTACAGTTTGGGGCAGGAGGTCCCCTTCTGCTTCAAAGCAGGTGAGGGAAGCTTCCCAGGAACTACTTGAATACAAAAAAAAAAAAAAAAAAAAAAAGTTCCCCTGGAGGATCAGGCACAGGGACTGGTGTCTGCACTCATCACAAGGGAGCACCTGCTGTAAGCTGGCTGCAGCTGCCCTTGAGGAAAAACAGAGATGCCCTGTGAGCAGCCTGAACTCCCAGCCCCAGGCAGCTCTGAGGCACTGAGTTCCCTCATGGTTTTGGTATTGATGCAGAAGGCAGCCAAGCTTGAGGTCTCCTGTAAGGACCTTACAGAGAGGTTTGCTTACCACAGGATGCAGGGAGAACCAGACCCAGGATCCCGGAGCCCCCAGGCTCCTTCTCGTCTCCGGGTTCCTGTTGTAAGTCAGAGCGAGGTCTAGGAGGATCTACATTTGAAGGGGATGAATAGATGATTCCACTTTAGACTGAACAGGATCTTTAATGCCTGGAATTAGGATGATTATAAGATTGAGGGTGACTGGAAAAGTTCTGGAATCTCTTTGAGATACTTCAATGATGGGAAAAGACTCTAGTATGGAGGGGCTGAAAGTCAGTGTGGAAATATATATATATATTTATCCCTTCTTATGCCTCATTAGGTCTATTTGGATTTAAATGTATCAGCAATATTTTAATATCTTTCTTAAATTCATAAATGGTCAAATGGTTTCAGTCCTGACAAAATTTGCACCAAACCTTGCTTCTTATTGCAAATGCATGTACTGATGGGTGTCAAAAGTGAAGTTAATCAAATTTGCGTGTGAATCATAGGCAACAATTTAGGCAAAGTGAAGTTTAAGTATATTTGGCAAGAAATATGTACCTTGAATTTTCTTATTTTCCCCCAAGTATATCTCTTTCATAGCCCTATGCTCAGGAATTAAATACAAAGGTGGGTAAAGTTTTAAAAACTTCTCAAATGAACTAAAATTATTTTGCTTAATCCAGATTTATACTAGTTCAAGATCATACAGAGGACCATAACAACAGCAATACTAGTTATAGCATTAGTAGTTTAAATGATTTATTGGCGCAGATTAAGGCGACAGGGTAAAAATAAATAAATAAGTGTGAAAAATCTCCATCTTTCACAGCTTTAAAGTGTTGGCTCTCTTGTATGCCATAATTAAGTCAACAGTCTGCTGGTCAGGTTCCAGTCATGCAGACTATTCCCTCACCACCACCAGTAAATTCACGGGTCTGCTCTTTTCCCAAAAGCTTCTGTGCACAGCCTTTTCTAAGGTAATATAATGGGGAGATGGATGGGATAGTAGGAGGCCAGACAATTATCTAGACAGTGTGTAGAGCAGCAGGAAGATACCTAAAATATTACAGCTCAGCTGTCAGAAATCCCTAATACTTGGAGCTTAATTTGAGCAGCATGATTACATGACTTACATAGTTTTACATGGGTAGAAGGCTGTCCATGCCTTTTTAACAATTTTTAGGAAAGTTTTCCCAAGAATTTTATGCTATCAGTGTCTAGTTTGTTTTTAAGCCAGAGATCTTAACACTACCACAGAAAGTTTTTGATTATCAGTAATCATATTGAACAGGGGCATATGCCAAATGATAATGATGTTTGTAAGGTTTATAGAGACACGCATATGTAGAAATTGCAAATCGGAAATTTGAGAAGGCATGCAGAGAAGGCATTTAAGTGAGTGAAAAGGAACTTTTCACTGAAAACAAACTTACGTTGTTTCAGACATTGTTCTAAGCACTTTTAATCAACTACTTGAATCCTATCAATGACCCTACAGTGTCGCCCATATTTTCAATTGTATAGACAATTAAATGTTGGGAACAATAAATAAGGTGATAGTTGGTAGGCGGCAGAGCTGGGATTTGAACAGTTGGGACTCTGAGCGTGCACTCTTAAACCATATAGTAAACTGTTTTGACAAGGGGATGGGGCTGAGAAGTTGGTTGTGTTGTGGTGGTCGTTTGGTTGCAGTTTTGATTGCGATGACAGTGGTATTAAAAAAAAAAATCTCCATTCTGCATCAGGGATAGGCTAGTTCATTACATGTGAAAAAGGAAATAATTATCTTAAATACCTTATGAACTAGGGAATATTCTATACTTATTATTATTATTATTATTTTTTTAGGCAAGGAAACTAACACCAAGGGAGCTATGTAACTTGTCTGTAGTCATAAAACTAATGTGTTACAGAGCCAGGACTTCCCCTCAAGAGGTCTGAATCGAACACCAATCCTCTCATCTTTACTTTTCAGAAGGTATATTAATTCTTGAGAAAATAGTAATATATAATTCTAAGAATTAGATTTTTAAAGTTGTGTCCTTAGTCCTTGATATTTTTCTGATTGGCTAAATGTACTAAAATTCAATATTTTTTTTTAAATTTTTTTTATTCTTATGTTAATCCCCATACATTACATCATTAGTTTTAGATGCAGTGTTCCATGATTCACTGTTTGTGCATAACACCCAGTGCTCCATGCAGAATGTGCCCTCCTCAATACCCACCACCAGGCTAACCCATCCTCCCACCCCCCTCCCCTCCAGAACCCTGTTTGTTTTTCAGAGTCCATCGTCTCTCATGGTTCGTCTACCCCTCCGATTTCCCCCGCTTCATTCTTCCCCTCCCACTACCTTCTTCTTCTTCTTTTTTTTTTTCTTAACATATATTGCATTATTTGTTTCAGAGGTACAGATCTGAGATTCAACAGTCTTGCACAATTCACAGTGCTTACCAGAGCACATACCCTCCCCAGTGTCTATCACCCAGTCACCCCATCCTTCCCATCCCACCCCCCACTCCAGCAACCCTCAGTTTGTTTCCTGAGATTAAGAATTCCTCATATCAGTGAGATTATATGATACATGTCTTTCTCTGTTTGACTTATTTCACTCAACATAATACCCTCCAGTTCCATCCACGTCATTGCAAATGGCAAGATCTCATTCCTTTTGATGGCTGCATAATATTCCATTGTATATATATACCACCTCTTCTTTATCCATTCATCTGTTGATGGACATCTTGGCTCTTTCCACAGTTTGGCTATTGTGGACATTGCTGCTATAAACATCGGGGTGCACGTACCCCTTCGGATCCCTACTTTTGTATCTTTGGGGTAAATACCCAGTAGTGCAATTGCTGGATCGTATGGTAGCTCTATTTTCAACTTTTTGAGGAACCTCCATACAGTTTTCCAGAGTGGCTGCACCAGCTTGCATTCCCACCAACAGTGTAGGAGGGTTCCCCTTTCTCCGCATCCCCGCCAACATCTGTCATTTCCTGACTTGTTAATTTTAGCCATTCTGACTGGTGTGAGGTGGTATCTCATTGAGGTTTTGATTTGGATTTCCCTGATGCCGAGCGATATTAAGCACTTTTTCATGTGTCTGTTGGCCATTTGGATGTCTTCTTTGGAAAAATGTCTGTTCATGTCTTCTGCCCATTTCTTGATTGGATTCTTTGTTCTTTGGGTGTTGAGTTTGATGAGTTCTTTATAGATTTTGGATACTAGCCCTTTATCTGATATGTCATTTGCAAATATCTTCTCCCATTCTGTCGGTTGTCTTTTGGTTTTGTTGACTGTTTCCTTTGCTTTGCAAAAGCTTTTTATCTTGATGAAGTCCCAATAGTTCATTTTTGCCCTTGCCTCCCTTGCCTTTGGCGATGTTTCTAGGAAGAAGTTGCTTCGGCTGAGGTCAAAGAGGTTGCTGCCTGTGTTCTCCTTTAGGATTTTGATGGACTCCTGTCTCACATTGAGGTCTTTCAACCATTTGGAGTCTATTTTTGTGTGTGGTGTAAGGAAATGGTTCAGTTTCATTCTTCTGCATGTGGCTATCCAATTTTCCCAACACCATTTGTTGAAGAGACTGTCTTTGTTCCATTGGACATTCTTTCCTGCTTTGTCAAAGATGAGTTGACCATAGAGCTGAGGGTCCATTTCTGGGCTCTCTATTCTGTTCCATTGATCTATGTGTCTGTTTTTGTGCCAGTACTATGCTGTCTTGATGATGACAGCTTTGTAATAGAGCTGGAAGTCCGGAATTGTAATGCCGCCGGCTTTGCTTTTCTTTTTCAACATTCCTCTGGCTATGCGGGGTCTTTTCTGGTTCCATACAAATTTTAGGATTATTTGTTCCATTTCTTTGAAAAAAGTGGATGGTATTTTGATGGGGATTGCATTGAATGTGTAGATTGCTCTAGGTAGCATTGACATCTTCACAATATTTGTTCTTCCAATCCATGAGCATGGAATGTTTTTCCATTTCTTTGTGTCTTCCTCAATTTCTTTCATGAGTATTTTATAGTTTTCTGAGTACAGATCCTTTGTCTCTTTGGTTAGATTTATTCCTAGGTATCTTATGGTTTTGGGTGCAATTGTAAATGGGATCGACTCCTTAATTTCTCTTTCTTCTGTCTTGTTGTTGGTGTATAGGAATGCCACTGACTTCTGTGCATTGATTTTATATCCTGCCACTTTACTGAATTCCTGTATGAGTTCTAGCAGTTTTGGGGTGGAGTCTTTTGGGTTTTCCACATAAAGTATCATATCATCTGGAAAGAGTGAGAGTTTGACTTCTTCCTTGCCAATTTGGATGCCTTTGATTTCTTTTTGTTGTCTGATTGCTGTGGCTAGGACTTCCAATACTATGTTGAATAGCAGTGGTGATAGTGGACATCCCTGCCGCGTTCCTGACCTTAGGGGGAAAGCTCTCAGTTTTTCCCCATTGAGAATGATATTCGCTGTAGGTTTTTCATAGATGGCTTTTATGATATTGAGGTATGTACCCTCTATCCCTATACTCTGAAGAGTTTTGATCAAGAAAGGATGCTGTACTTTGTCAAATGCTTTTTCTGCATCTATTGAGAGGATCATATGATTCTTGTTCTTTCTTTTGTTAATGTATTGTATCACATTGATTGATTTGCGGATGTTGAACCAACCTTGCAGCCCAGGGATAAATCCCACTTGGTCATGGTGAATAATCCTTTTAATGTACTGTTGGATCCTAATGGCTAGTATTTTGGTGAGAATTTTTGCATCCATGTTCATCAGGGATATTGGTCTGTAATTCTCCTTTTTGATGGGGTCTTTGTCTGGTTTTGGGATCAAGGTAATGCTGGCCTCATAAAATGAGTTTGGAAGTTTTCCTTCCATTTCTATTTTTTGGAACAGTTTCAGAAGAATAGGTATTAATTCTTCTTGAAATGTTTGGTAGAATTCCCCTGGGAAGCCATCTGGCCCTGGGCTTTTGTTTTTTGGGAGATTTTTGATGACTGCTTCAATTTCCTTAGTGGTTATAGGTCTGTTCAGGTTTTCTATTTCATCCTGGTTCAGTTTTGGTAGTTGGTACATCTCTAGGAATGCATCCATTTCTTCCAGGTTATTTAATTTGCTGGCATAGAGTTGCTCATAATATGTTCTTATAATTGTTTGTATTTCTTTGGTGTTGGTTGTGATCTCTCCTCTTTCATTCATGATTTTGTTGATTTGGGTCATTTCTCTTCTCTTTTTGATAAGTCTGGCCAGGGGTTTATCAATCTTGTTAATTCTTTCAAAGAACCAGCTCCTAGTCTCGTTGATCTGTTCTACTGTTCTTTTAGTTTCTATTTCATTGATTTCTGCTCTGATCTTTATTATTTCTCTTCTCCTGCTGGGTTTAGGCTTTATTTGCTGTTCTTTCTCCAGCTCCTTTAGGTGGAGGGTTAGGTTGTGTACTTGAGACCTTTCTTGCTTCTTGAGAAAGGCTTGTATTGCTATATACTTTCCTCTTAGGACTGCCTTTGCTGCATCCCAAAGATTTTGAATAGTTGTGTTTTCATTTTCATTGGTTTCCATGTATTTTTTTTAATTCTTCTTTAATTTCCTGGTTGACCCATTCGTTCTTCAGTAGGATGCTCTTTAGCCTCCATGTATTTGAGTTCTTTCTGACTTTTGTCTTGTGATTGAGCTCTAGTTTCAAAGCATTGTGGTCTGAAAATAAGCAGGGAATGATTCCAATCTTTTGGTACCGGTTGAGACCTGATTTATGACCTAGGATGTGATCTATTCTGGAGAATGTTCCATGGGCACTAGAGAAGAATGTGTATTCCGTTGCTTTGGGGTGGAATGTTCTGAATATGTCTGTAAAGTCCATTTGGTCCAGTGTGTCATTTAAAGTCTTTATTTCCTTGTTGATCTTTTGCTTAGACGATCTGTCCATTTCAGTGAGGGGGGTGTTAAAGTCCCCCACTATTATTGTATTGTTGTCGATGTGTTTCTTTGCTTTTGTTATTAATTGGCTTATATAATTGGCTGCTCCCATGTTAGGGGCATAGATATTTACAATTGTTAGATCTTCTTGTTGGATAGATCCTTTAAGTATGATATAGTGTCCTTCCTCATCTCTTATTACAGTCTTTGGTTTAAAATCTAATTTGTCTGATATAAGGATTGCCACCCCAGCTTTCTTTTGGTGTCCATTAGCATGGTAAATGGTTTTCCACCCCCTCACTTTCAATCTGGGGCTGTCTTTGGGTCGAAAATGAGTCTCTTGCAGACAGCATATCGATGGGTCTTGTTTTTTAATCCAGTCTGATAGCCTGTGTCTTTTGATTGGGCATTTAGCCCATTTACATTCAGGGTAACTATTGAAAGATAGGAATTTAGTGCCATTGTATTGCCTGTAAGGTGACTGTTACCGTATATTGTCTGTGTTCCTTTCTGGTCTATGTTGCTTTTAGGCTCTCTCTTTGCTTAGAGGACCCCTTTCAAGATTTCCTGTAGGGCTGGTTTTGTGTTTGCAAATTCCTTTAGTTTTTGTTTGTCCTGGAAGCTTTTTATCTCTCCTTCAATTTTCAATGACAGCCTAGCTGGATATAGTATTCTTGGCTGCATATTTTTCTCATTTAGTGCTCTGAATATATCCTGCCAGTCCTTTCTGGCCTGCCAGGTCTCTGTGGATAGGTCTGTTGCCAATCTAATGTTTCTACCCTTGTAGGTTACATATCTCTTCTCCCGAGCTGCTTTCAGGATTTTCTCTTTGTCTATGAGACTCGTAAGTTTTACTATTAGATGTCAGGGTGTTGACCTATTTTTATTGATTTTGAGAGGGGTTCTCTGTGCTTCCTGGATTTTGATGCCTGTTTCCTTCCCCAAATTAGGGAAGTTCTCTGCTATAATTTGCTCCATTATACCTTCTGCCCCTCTCTCTCTTTCTTCTTCTTCTGGGATCCCAATTATTCTAATGTTGTTTCGTCTTATGGTATCGCTTATCTCTCGAATTCTGCCCTCGTGATCCAGTAGTTGTTTATCTCTCTTTTTCTCAGCTTCTTTATTTTCCATCATTTCATCTTCTATATTACTGATTCTCTCTTCTGCCTCATTTATTCTAGCAGTTAGCACCCCCATTTTTGATTGCACCTCATTAATAGCCTTTTTGATTTCTACTTGGTTGGATTTTAGTTCTTTTACTTCTCCAGAAAGGGTTTCTCTAATAACTTCCATATTTTTTTCAAGCCCAGCTAGTATCTTTAAAGTGATGATTCTGAACTCTAGATCTGACATCGTACTAATGTCCGTATTGAGTAGGTCCCTGGCAGTTGGTACTACCTCTTGTTCTTTTTGTTGAGGTGATTTTTTCCATCTTGTCATTTTGTGCAGAGGAGAATAGATTAATGAGAGAACAAAATGCTAGCAGAGTAACAACATCCCCAGAAAATATACTCTAAACAAATCAGAAAAAACCTGATGCAGTGGGAAAAGAAAGGGAAAGAGAGAAAAAAGAAAAAGAAAAAAAAGAAAAAGATAAAGATAAAAACAAAAACAAACAAAACAAAACAACAACAACAACAAAACCAGAATGTGATCAAATATGATCAGGCTGGTATATAGATCAGTGCCACACACTAGATTTGGGGTGTATTTTGGTCTTTTAGAAGAAAGTGCCTCCCAAAATTTTAAAGAAAGAAAAACTTATATATGTACAAAAATAAGGATTGATATGATGAAGGGATGGAATATGACTGTAAAGATGGAAATTATAAAAAATTTTATAAAAGGAATTGATAAGAAGTTGTTTGAAAAAAGAAAGAAGAGGATTTAAAAAAAGAAAAAAAAAGGGGAGAGGATGTGATCAGGCAGGGGAATAGAAAACACCATATACTAGAGATTTAGGGTATATTTTGATCTGTTAGAAGAAACTATCTCAAAATTTTAAAGAGAGAACAACTTATATATATAAGCCAAAAATACGGGTAACTACGATGAAGGGATAGAATATGACTCTAAAAATGAAAAATAAAAAAAATTTTTTTTTAAAAAAAAGGGATTGATAAGATGTTGGTTGAAAAAGGGAAAAAGAAAAATTCAAAAAGAAAAAAAAAAAAAAAGTTAAAAAAAAATTAACTTTGAAAGACCACAGAATCATGGTAAAAAAGCCATGAATTCTACGTGCAGTAGTCCCCTAGAGCTGGAGTTCTGCCGTTCTCATTGATGGGTAAACTTGGTCTTGGCTGGTTGTTCTCGCTGATCTTCTGGGGAGGGGCCTGTTGCCATGGTTTCCAAATGTCTTTGCCGGAGGCGGAATTGCCCCGTCCTTGCCCCCTCCCAGCTAAGTAATCTGCTCAGGTTTGCTCTCCGGGGCTTTTGTTCCCTGCGAGCTTTCTGTACAGCTTTGGAGGCGGAGAGTGAAAATGGCGGCCTCCCAATCTCCGCCGCGGAGGAGCCGAGAACTCGGAGCCCCGCTTCTCAGTGAGCCCCCAGAGAAAAGCCATCAGTCACTCCCGTCTCCCCGGTCTCCGGCCACACTCCGTGCTCACCCGGCCTGTGACCGCGCGTTTCTATCTCTGGCACCCGACCCCGGGTGGAGTCTCCAAACCCAGCAGATCCCTGCGGTGCACTCCCGCGCGGCTCCTCCCGGGGGAGGAAGGTGAGTCTCCCCGGATCTGCCGCTTGTTGGGTCCCTGCTGGAGGAGCAGGGGCCCGACTGTGCCGCGGATCACGGTTTATGACAACCCCGAGCTGAGAGCCCGCGCCTGGGCTCCGCCTCTCCAGCCGGCTTCCCTGCTCCGTTACCTGGGAGCTCTGCCACACTCAGGCACCCCCGGTCTTTCTGTGACCCCGAGGGTCCTGAAACCACACTGTCCCGGAGGGTTCCACCCCCCGCTTAGCCACCAGAGTGACGTCCCTCGGCAGAGCAGACTTTTAAAAGTTCCGATTTTGTGCTCCGCGGCTCTATCACTTGCCAGAAGCGGCCGCCGGAGGCCCCTCCCCCGCCGTCTCTCCTCCCGAATATCGCCTCGGATTCACTTCTCCGCACGTCCTTCCTTCCAGAAAGTGGTCGCTTTTCTGATGAGAGAGTTGTTGCTCTTCTTTTCTTCGATCTCCTGTTGAGTTTGTAGGTGTTCAGAATGGTTTGATCCATATCCAGCTGAATTCCTGAGACCAGATGAAATCCAGGTCTCCTACTCCTCCGCCATCTTGCTCCGCCCCCTAAAGATGTGTCTAAAATTCAATATTTTTGAACATTTTTCTCTTGCTGTTTCTTTTTTTTCTCTTGCTGTTTCTTTTGTATTTTTAGTTATTTGTTTTTTATTGATTTGACTGTCATTTTTCTACTTTCTTATAACTCTGAATTAATTAAAAGATTCAGTTATACATCATTCGGATTAGTGTGTCTTATCTTTTTTCAGGCATAATAAGCATGCATATTCAAAATAACATGATTGCTCTTTGCCACATAAAAGTCTACAGTGGGTAATGGATGTGCTGCCCTAAGACTATTGTGTAACTAGGAATGGTGTTATTGGTGTTAACCCAACTGGTTATCCATAGACCCTCATCATCTGTGAAGCTAAAATTAATCTAATAAAATGTCACACCTTAGGAGCCATATTGAGCCTAAATATTGCACACAAATAGTAACAAAGGCCCCAAAGTAGCAGATTATTTTTTGAGTCAACACGTGCCTGAAGAATCACCCCACTTTGTCTTCATGAGACTTTTGGGGTGTGTGTGTGTGGAGAGAAATCAAGTGTAGTGAACTAGAATGGGGCATGGGAAACTGAACATTTCAACATTAAGAGAGCCATAGCATATATTATTAAAAATACATAATCTAGAACAAGAGTTAGCAAACTTTTTCTACAAGGAACCAGATGGTAAATATTTTGGGTTTTGTGTGCCAAGGGGAAAATATAAGCACCTCTTCTGGTGTGACAAAAAGGAAAGTAATTTTTCACAAATATTTAATTGAATTCAAAATATAATAATATGCCACAGGTTTTGCGTTAGTTTTCCATTGATGCCATAACAAGTTACCATAAATGTCTTAAAACACTTCTTTGTTTCCTCACGGTCCTGAGGATAAGAAGTCCAGGTATAGTATGGCTCAGCTGTTTCTCTACTGTGGGCTTTACAAGGCCAACATCAAGACATCAAGGTGTCAGCAAGGCTATATCCCTCTCTGGAAACTCTAGTGGAGAATTTGCTTCTAGGTCATTCAGCCGGTTGAGAGACTTTAGTTCCCTGTGATTGTAGGACTGAGGTCCCCATTGCCTTGCCAGGTGGGACAGGGGATCCTTCCCAGCTTCTAGAGACCTCAGTGGCATTCTTTGGCTCATGGACCTCTTCCTCCACCTTCAGGTCCACAATGGAGAATTGAGTCCTCATATTTAGAAATCTCACCAACCTTCTCTTCTGCCTACTCTCTCCCATTTGCTTTTCAACACATCTTTCTGACAGACCCTTTTGCTCTGAAGCGTTTGTGTGATGACATTGGGTCCATCAGGATAACCCAAGATAATCTGTCTTCAGTTCAGCTGATTAGTACCCTTAAGTCCACTGCATAAGCCCTTTACAACAGTACCTAGATTAGTATTTGATTGAATAACTAGGAATGAGAATTTTGATGAGGGGCACCTTTAGAGTTCTATCACAGTTCAGTTGATGAAAATAATGGAATTGTTTTGTGTGTGGGATAGCATTTTACTTAATTTTGGCTCAAAGTTAGTGTTCCTTATGATCAAATCAATTGCAAACATTTCATCTCTGAGTCTTGCTTAGCTTACAGGACTTAATAAAAGAGGAGAGAGGCTGGTTTGGCTCATGGGCAATAGTTTATAGACCTATGATCTCAAATACTGTATAGCCATTGGAAGTCCTGTGGATAACTGTTAAATTATATGCTAAATGTCTAAAGTATATAGATTAAAATAAATGATAAAGTAGCAGGTACTATTTTTCCAATTTTACAAAGAATCTCTAATATAAATTGACAGATCATTATCTTTATATAAACTAAAAGATATACAATGCCCTGATAACAATAAGTCATTTGTGAATATAAAATGACAGGTTAAATTAATGCAATTTCTTTATTATTTTTTTTGTATTTGTCAAGCATTTACATTGCATTTTTTTAAAGATTTTATTTATTTATTTACTTGAGAGAGAGAGAGAGAAACAGCATGAGAGGGGATAGGGTCAGAGGGAGAAGCAGGCTCTCGGACGAGCCGGGAGCCCGATGTGGGACTCGATCCCAGGACTCCGGGATCATGACCTGAGCCGAAGGCAGTCGCTTAACCAACTGAGCCACCCAGGCGCCCTACAATGCATTTTTTAAGAAATCAGGAAAGAATTAAATGGCATAAGATATTTCAAATTCAACAATGTGGTATTAAAATATTTTCATTTACTTTTTCAACCATCAATTGCCTTACTAGTATAAGAAAGATAGGAGGTACCAAAACAGAATGACTTTTTTCGCGATAACTGTCCTAACCAGCTAAATCTATAAAGAAGGATGGATTTTGAGTGACCCAGTAGGGCAGATGCTCACTAAATCTGACAACTGTCATAATTAACAATGGGATTTGTTTTAACAATTCTGTATGGATCGTCCTGGGCTGTCCAGGGTGCTCATTTCACATATCAATTAATGAATCACTATGTTTGCTATGAAACTTTTTTTTTTAAATGCATGAGAATATAAATTGAAGTTGGTCCCTTTGCACAAACAGCAAAATATGCACCTCACTCTAAAAGTCAGGATCCTGGGACGCCTGGGTGGCTCAGTTAGTTAAGCATCTGCGTTTGGCTCAGGTCATGATCCCAGGGTCCTGGGATCCAACCAGTTCCCTGCTCAGTTCCCTCTCCCTCTGCCACGCCTCCTGCTTGTGCTCTCTCATTTTCTCTCTCTCAAATAAAATAAAATCTTTAAAAAGAATTAAAAATATAAATAAAAGCCAGGATCCCTAACTCAGCCAGCCATTGACTCTGGTTCTGTAACAATCAGATGATTATGTTCAAACCCTTTGTCTATTCACAATTAAAAAGCAAAGAAAATATAAGTACTATTTCATAGGAGAACAGCAGAAGTAAGAAAAATAATACCATGGGAGAGAACTTCTTTACCAGACACGTGGGAATACTTAGTAGGTGTTTAAGCTTTGGGGATGAAATTTGTGAGAGAGGTCCACCTTGGAGATTAAGAATTAGGGAAGAGATATTTGGTTAAACTGCAAACATGGGTAAGTCTCCAAGACACAGAATAAGCTACAAAACAAGCAAAAGTTCCTTTACGTAAATACAGTTTATGTCAAGATGCATTGTATATATTATATATATACACTATATACACTATTATATATATACACTATATATACACTATATATATACACTATATGCACTAAACAATGTTGATATGCAACAGTTTGTTGTAGAAAAAGTAGACCAGAAACAAACTAAAAAATATCACACAAAAACAAAATCAAGAACTCAAACATAGTTGTAAATAAATAAATAAACAAATAAATAAAGTAATACAATGTACCTATTTCATACCTGAAACTAATTACAGTAGATTGACCTGCAGAGAAGCTCAATATAAATTCTTTCATTGAATATCTCAGAATGTAAAGTGATGAAATTGTACAGAACTATGTAGACTACAGGTCAACCTTATAGTTCCTCCAGGAGGGGAGAGCTGAGTTGTGATTTAGTCCATCGTGCTCTGCTAGGACCACAATATTTGATGTGGGATCATATGAAAATGCGTATTTTTATTCTGGACCAAGAATGGGTTCATTTTTAGATATGTCATATCAAGTCTTCATTTATTTAGACTCATGCAAAGAGTTCAATATTTGGGTCAGGATTTGCAATGGGCAGTCAGAGAGGTGCCTATAGGAGAGAAAGATCTGACATTTGGGCACCTTCTTACTAACAAAAGGTTCAGGGTAGACCTTTACTAGTTAAGAAACTTCTAACGTATTATGGAGGCTTGCCTGGAATCCAGAATAAGGGCCTGGGGTGGAGGTCAGACTGCGGCTTGAAGGGAGAAAAGTGGCACTTATTGGGCTGCGTGGAGGGGTCAAAGATATCTACCAGTTTTCAATATTTTGCCCAAGGCCATGCTGGCGCTGCCGTTCAAAATCATCCTTTCTGTCACTTTGGTATTTGTGGCCATTGCAGAACCCCGATTTAGGCAGGCAGTTCAGTTTAGAATATTATTCCTGACACTTCGTTTGAACTTACTAAAATAAATAAATAAACCATGTATTCTTGTCACATATCCGAAATACCCAATGTAAATATATAATAGTATTTATTTTAAAATGAAATTTGCTCCAGCTCAATTGAGCACAATTCAGGGATACACTTGTAATTTCATTCGATTTCCAGGTTCTGTCTTTCATCTTGAAGGAATAAAATTCTGTATTTTATGTCTATATATACTCTCCAATGGGGCGATTCAAAAATAAAAGTGCATCCTTAACATTAAATTTCTTTGCTTTTCGCTTGCACCAGAACTTTCCCCTCATTTCAATGTAGCTTTTGTATGAGCATATGCAATAAAAAAAGCTAATAAACTTAATAAATGGCTCAGTTGCATGACTGCACCTGTGTGTTACCTTCATCCTCATTATCCGTTTCCTTAGACATTGTCCATTACTTCGTCGTGGCCACAGAACCCTATTGTAAGTCTAATAAATAGTGCAGTAAAAGTAAATAATCTGAGAAAATATTACAGTGCAAACTGAAAATAGTTTTGTTGTAAATTTATGCACGTTTTTATCCATTCTGCCAAGTACAAGTATGCTGGCATTCTGCGGCTCGCTCTGGAGCTCCCACAGGAATATGACCCAAATCCTTATTTCTTATGAGCTTCATTCAAATATATATTAGAGTGGATCAATGCCAGCAGTTTTTTTCCTCAATAGGATTGTTAAAAACTGATTCAGACAATAGCATGTTCATGTGTGTGTATATGTGTATATTGCTAAAATGAGCCTCTGAAACTGTGTCTACATGCTCAAAGTAGAAAATTAAGTTCTTTATTCCAGTAATTCAGACATCAAATGCATTTTCCTCCTGATGTTCCATAGATATGGACAAACTGTATATTTTACTTGAAACTTCTCTGAGTAATAGATATATTTCCAAACTGATTTGCCTGTGTGCACTCTGAATTTCAGCATGTTTAGAAAGGCAGGAATTTCCAATGATGCTTAGCACTAAAATTGTATATCAGGTATCAGCATGATATGAAGAAGAATAGACTCACCTCCTCACATCTTACTAGTTTAAGAATACTTTAGATCCTTTTAGCTAAATACCATTTTAAAACAAAATGTGCCATTAGTTAGTCAATGCGAGATGGTGTTTTCAATCACTCCCTTACATGGGTTCTGTTGGCAGCTGAATGATAGAATACTCATTAATACATCTGACAGTTCATAGCTGTCAGTCAGAGAAGATTTTCACAAGCTGCTTCCAAGGCATGAAAAATGCACAGAAATGAAGAGGTGATCCCAGACTGACAGATCGTTTGGGACAGCTTGAGTAGGCTCTAATTGACTCTTGGTTTTCCTTTTCCTACTTTATAAAGAAGGCGCTGAATTGATAAAGCTATTTGATGAAAATCTTGGCTAGATCTTTTCTGGTTCTGCCATTAACCAATAGAGCATATTTACACTCTGTATGTCACACGTATGTGCCCAGGGTTTTGTGTTGTATAGAGAGAGAATCTTTCCATTTACCGCATATTTTGTTCTGCTACGTAGAAACAGGACAACGAACGGCCAGATAACCTCTGATAATCATTAAAATATGGAGACAGTGTCCAATAGTTTATGTGTACTAGTTTATATACAGTAACATTTCAAACAGGATGTATATAGAAACTTTCTACCATATAGGTTTTATGTCATCTCCACTCTGATTAAGAGGTGAAAAGATAATCTAACAATTTAAAAACTTCTTCCAGGAAACTTCTGAGTCTTTTATTTTGAACAAAAGCAGTTCATCTCTTTAGTGCTTGCCAAGTGTGAGATTTTGCACTGGGCACTGGACGTACACAAAACCTTTCTTGTCTTTATCACCCGATGAAGTAGACATGGAGTCCTCCTTTTTCAGATGGGGACATTTATGTTGAGACAAATTAAATGACTTGACCAAGCCCATACAGCTAGTGGTTGGTAAGCACAGAACAAGGGCCCATGTAGTTTGGACCCCAAAGTATTGATCCTCCCCACAATGTCACTGGGCCTACTGGAGTCATCTTCAGTCATAGTGGAACGCACCTGTTTCTTTTCTTTCTTGAATAATAATTCCCACTCAAGTTAGAGCACTGTAGAGGCCACTGCTGTTTGCTCTGCTTGGTTTCTTTGTCCACACCAGGGGTGTATTCCTGTTTCAGTTCCCTTTCCAATTGCCAACTTAGAACAGAGCCCTAATTTGTATAACTACTTTATTACAACAATTTCAAGATGAAAACGACATCCTTAAATGTGCATGAATACTTCTGATTTTCAAATGATGCAAACCAATGGAATATAGTTGATGGGTCATTAGCTAAATACTCTGCACAATTTGTTATTAAAATGTTACCTGGTCCGACACCATTTTTCAGAGAGAATTACCTACTAGAATTTTATTTGATGACTCTAAAATGAATCTTCTAGAGCAAGCTATGTTTTCGCCAGAGTATTTAGAAAATTTAGTGCCCTATGTTATTAAATATTTGAGTTAATTAAGAGAGATAATAATCCCGATATAAAAATTATTTTCACTTAATATTCTATATAAACAGATAGTTTGCACATCACATAATTTTACTTTTTATGAATACATGCATTTATAAGTCAGTAAACAATAAACATTTCCATCAGAGTGTTTTATTACAGCAAGCATAACAAAATATAGTAGAATAGTGTACATTTAATGTTAAAATTATACAAAGAATAGTTTTATCTCTGTATAATAAATTCTTCCTTGATTGAGGGCAATCACTGAGAACAATCATTTTCAGTGTACTATGCTATTAATATAGGAGATGTAAGATGTTTAACTGCTCATAATTTCTGCTTAATAAATGTTACATAAAGGAATAAATAAATCCCTTAATAAATAAACCCCTAACATTAAACTACCTTAGTTATATTTGTAAGCATAATACCCAATCCTTAAGCTACATCTTCAAACACTAATATTTTGAATATAAGAGGCCCTTAATAAATGTCTGTTGAATAAAATTGAGTCTGAAAACATTCTAATGATCTATTTGAAATGATGTTTCCAAAAGAGCAATCTGAAAAATGCTTGCCCTGCAGGGTTTACAGAAAAGAAATCCTTTCCCTGCAGGATTTACAGAAAAGAAATTCCTCGGGTGCCTGGATGGCTCAGTCAGTTAAGCATCTGTTTTTGACTCAGGTCATGATCCCAGGGTTCTGGGATAGAGTCCCGCATGGGCTCCCTGCAGGGAGCCTGCTTCTCCCTCTCTTACTCTCCCTGTTTGTGCTCTCTCTCTCTGTCAAATAAATAAATAAAATCTTGAAAAAAAGAAAAGAAATCCCTCTACCCTTATCCATTCATTTCCCAGCATAATTGACCCCAGAAACTCTTTTTCCTTCTCTTAAAATCTATAGAACTGGCAGCTAGCATTCCCAGTAACTCAGCATAAGAATCATTGTTCAAGATTTCAGTTCCTTGAAATAAAAGTTCTTTATATTACTTTACTTAAATGCATCTGTCTCTTTAAAGATTATAACTTTTATCCATAGTTCATATTTGCGTTTACTGCTATTTGTAGTTTAGCTAATAGAACTTTATAATGCTAATAAATAGGGATATAAATATGATTTGAAAATGTCCCAGCTTTCTGAATATTATCAAGACTAAGTTTCATTATGGCATCTTCAATAATAAATCTCAGTGTTTAAGATGAAAAT
The DNA here is from genome assembly GCF_002201575.2 of Neomonachus schauinslandi. NCBI lineage: Eukaryota > Metazoa > Chordata > Mammalia > Carnivora > Phocidae > Neomonachus > Neomonachus schauinslandi. The sequence continues at coordinate 7,364,107 of NC_058405.1, forward strand.
GAAAATAATATGAAAATTTCTTTTTTTTGTAAATTTTGAAATTTGTCTTAAGGCACATATTCAAAATGTCATCCTTTTATCAATGGTTAAGAATTCAAGACACATATCTACTCACAGAATGCTTCTTTTCTTACTTTTTTTTGGTAAAGCCCTTACTTATTTTAAATGAGATCAAAACTAAAAATTGCTATAAACTCATGATAAAATTGTTTCTTATTATAATTTGTGTCTGGTTCAAAAAGTTTAGCTAAGAAACTGGAAGTTATATTAGTTTTAATATTTTTTTAATGTTCTTTTAATACACTAGAAATGAATACATCAGATGTATTTTTTTGGTATGGCTGAGGCAGAATGATGGATTGAAAGGGTATGGTCTTCACAATCCCCTGGGTTTAAATCTTGGATTTGCCACAGGAAAACTGTGAGTCTAGGTTAGTTATTTACTATCCCTGTATCTCATTTTATAAATCTTTAAATTAGTTATGAAACCTAGATATCTCCTGAGTTGCTTTATCTTTTGAGATTAAAACCATTGGTTCAATATTCTTCTCTTGCCTCCTACACAAAGTTCAATACCAATCTCAAAATTCCTGTAAGTCCCTCTTATGGGCTAAATGTGTACCGACTTCCCCCCACAATTTATAGTTGGTCCTAATCCCCAGTATCTAAAAATGTGACCATAGATGGAGATAGGATCCTTAAAACAGATAATGAAGTTAGAATGAAGTCATTTGGATCGACCCTAATCCAATACGATTGGTGTCCTTTTAAAAGAGGAAATGATACATAGACACAGAAGAAGATGGTGTGAAGGCATGGGAGAAGACAACCAATGACAGTCTAAGGAAAGAGGCCCGGGACAGACCCCCTCATCACCCTCAGAAGAAAGCGACCCTGCCAATATCTTGATCTCGGACTCCCAGTCTCCAGAACAGCAAGAAAGTAAATCTCTGTTGTTGAGACACCCAGACTGTGGTACTTTGGAAGGGTAGCTCTAGAAAACATAGTGTCCCTAGGGTTCCACATCCAATGGCTGTTTCCAGCTTCAGTCTCCAGATTCCATTAAACTCTCTCACCTACATTTCCATGAGAATGTTGTGTGGGACTAGGTAAAAGACAGGCTTGCTGTCAATTTTCTTCTTTGTGCTAATCTATAAAGGGGAACAGTTCATATTCGTCGGTTTCTGTAAAAACCACTCACTTAGCATTTGAGGCGATTTCAGGGTTAACATGACAACAACACACAAAAAACCAAAACTGTTCATCATACACTTTTATTACAGGTCTTTCACTTAACACCTCTATGAATTCCTCACCTGCCACATTTCTTTGCAGATTCCAGAGTCCTATTTACTGTTATTTGAATCCCACCCCTCCTTTCCCAAATCCCCCCAAAATCTCTCAGCTTTTTATTGTCCTAGGTTATTTCCTTTTAAAATTTTCCAAGGAAATGCATTCCCTGAATTTTATTATGCAGAACAATTTGACATTCCATTTGGGCCTGACTTTACATGAATAAAGATCCATGGATTTCACACCCAGCAATCAGGAGCCCTGGATAGAACTGAGAAATATTAGCTTTCTCTTTTCTTCTTCCCTCCCCTGTCTTCACAGATAGAAAAGGGGGGGAGAATAAAAATGTATTTTCTCATTATACCATGATTTTTATGTTTGAATAGCCATGTGTCTTTTCTCACTACCAAATTCCTTGATGGGTTGTTGTGAGGACCAAGATAAATGTCTATCTCATTGGCTGAGAAAGTGCATAATACATGTCCGATGAATAAAGAGACTAATAAGTAGTTTATTGACTGACGAATACATACCTTGTCAGTATCTTTATAGTAAAGATCCTTGAATTACCATTGAAGGATGCAGTTTTTCAAGAAGGGAAACATTGTACAAACTGATCACAATTACAGTGCAAAATATTGAAGAGCATGGATTTCAAAAAGTCCTGAGAAGTTAAGGGTATAAGGTGCATAGAGTGTTGATGGTATTAAACTGCTCAGAGTTGCCATAACAAAATACCACAGACTAAGGGGCTTAACCACCAGAAATTTACTTCTCACAATTCTGGAGGTTAAGAGTCCAAAAAAAAAAAAAAACATGCTCTGGCCAATTGGGTTTCTGATGAGAGTTCTTTTCCTGGTCAACTCACTGTGTCCTCACATGAAGAGAGAGAGAGTTTTGGTGTCTCTTCCTTCTCTAATAAGTGCACCAGTCTATTGGATTAAGGTCTCATTTAACTTTTGTCACTCCTACACCCTGTCTTCACATAAAGTCACTCTGTGGGTTAGGGCTTCAACATGAATTTTGAGGCGACACAATTCAGTCCATAGTATTCCACCCCTTCTAACTTCATGGTCTTCTTACTTGCAAAATATACCCATTCCATCCCAACATCCCCAAAGGCTTTACTCCTTCCAACATCAGCTCTACAGCTCCAAGTGTCATCTGAATGGCATCTAAATCAGATATGGGTAAGACTCGAGGCACAAGTAACTGAGGCAAAAGTCCTCTCCGGCTATGAGCTTGTGAAACTCAGTTTTTGCAACTCAAAAGTCTTAGAAGCTCTTGTGCTTCTAAAATACAATGGTGGGACAGGTGTGGGACAGACACTTCCATTCCAAAGGTAGAAAAAGGAAAGAAAGAAGAGGTGATGGTCCCAAGCAAGTCCAAACTTAGCAAGGAAAATGTCACGAGGTTGGTATTACAGGCAACTCATTTATTTAAGCATGACATATGACAGCGTCCTTTAACTTACATTTAGATTTATTGCAAAATAATTTGACTAAAAACTCAAATTTGTAAGGACTGAACAAAAGCTGTAGCTGACTGTAATAATGCCACAAATTTACAACATGCAAGGCAGAGTTAAGGCCTGTTCAAACCCATCTAAACGGAGGCATTCTGCAATTAACACCAAGCAAGACCTGAGTCGGTTGGCCCTGTCATATTCCATGCACGTCCTGGATGGTAGGTCCCATCTGTATCTTCTCTAATTTGTTCAGTTTCTTGTTTCCTGCAATCCTGAGACATAGCAAGTCTGAAACAGCTGAGGCACAGAATCAGGTTGAGAAGGGGTGATAATAAAAACCAGCAGATAGATATTTAAACAAGTACGTAATGTGAGAGACAGAAGCACCAGATGAGGCAGGGGAAATACCAGAACTTTAAGTGGGAGCTGTGACAAGTTGAGCAGAAATAATACAAGAAAGGGAAAACAAATATATGTGAGCAGGAAGAGATTAGGGAGAGGTAGACAAAAGGACAAGCAGGGTTCTAGGAAGTAAATGCTTGGTAATTCAACTTAATTCCGTGAGATACCATGTCTCTGGATTAGTGATTTCTCCCGCTGTGGTTCCTATACATAGTGTTGGCTTAAGAGTGCTACCTGACACGTAAAAACCTGACCCTGTCATAGTAATCTTTTCTGTTTTCTCGGCTTGTCTGAATAAAACTGTGGCTCTTCCCTGTGTATGGCTTCTCTGTGCTCTTCATTTTGGCAATGCAGCTGCATCCCTGCTTGATTTCTCTGGCCAGGCAGCCTGTGCTCTGTGATCTGGACCCTTCTGTTCAGTAGCGGTGGCCTCCACCACAGATACAGCAAATATCCACCGCTTACCAGTGCCTTCATCATGTTGGACCTGGCAGGCCTTTCTATGTGCAGACACGTTTTCTTGAGTTATTAAAAAACATACAAAACTTCTTATATGCACCAATATAAAATGCATTCCCACAGTGGCATTACATGGTACACATAGTGCAACAGGAAGCAAGGTCTGAGGTCTGAGAGAATAAAACGTGCAAGTCTCCAGGTAGAAGAACAACCACCTTTTGGAAGGTAGGAGGCGCGGAGTGTGGAATGGGGGGAGATACAGCTGTGGGTACTGTGGCAAGGAGGGAGGAGCCCTGCTTACCGAGGCTACTGCAAAGTATTATAAGCAGAGAGCACAAAATCTGAAATTTGAGAAGTCCGCTGCCACGGGGGATGTGCTTTGGCTTAAGGATGCTCTGGTGGCAAAGTGGGGTGGAACCCCAGGAGTGACGGCACGGTCTGAGAATCCCCGGGATGCAAGAAGACCGGTGGTGCCAATGTGTTGCACTGTCCCCAGGCATAAGGGCAGGAAGCTGGCTGCGAGCAGGAGGTCTTGGTGCTGGAAACCCGGGACACAAGAGGGGTGGTTGATTGCTCTTCTGTGAGGTCTCCCTAAAGAGTGGGAGGTGCAAACTTTCACCTCCCAGTCTACAGAGCGGGTTGCAGCCATTTTCAGCCCGCCAATCCGTGCTAAAAGCCATGAGTGAGCAAAACAGCGCCACCTAGTGGAGGCAGGAGCCCTTACACCAAGTCCTGCCCGCCATGTGCCTTGGAGAAGCATTTCCACTGAAACCACTCCGCCTGAGAATCAGTGCAGCAGGCCCCTCCCCCAGGAGACCAGCACAAACAACCTGCTCGTACCAAGTCTGCTGACCATAGAGTGCTGCAAAGCTTCAACTCTAGGGGAAATAGGATCCAGCTTCCTTTTTATTTTCATTCTTAATTTGTATTATTGTTTTTTTTCTTTATTTTCTTATTTCTTTCAATTCCTTTATTCTTTCTTTATTATTATTTTTAAAATTTTTATTTATGTATATTATATATGTATTTTTATTTTTTTGTTTATTTTCTTTTTATTTTACTTTATTTATTTTTTACATTTTTGGATCTAGATTCTTTTAAAAAGCAGACCAAAACCACCAGAACTGTTTCTTTTTTTCTTTGTTTTTGTTTTGTTTTGCTTTGTTTGTTTGTTTGTTTTCTTTCTTTCTTCTTTTCTTTTCTGGACAAAATGACGAGACAGAGAAATTCACCCCAAAAGAAAGAACAGGAAGCAGAACTCACAGCCAGGGATCTAATCAATCCAGATATAAGTAAAATGTCTGAAATATCTGAAATAGAATTTAAAACAATGATTATAAAGATACTATCTGGAGTTGAAAATAGCACAGAAGACACCAGAGATTCCTTTACTGCCTAGATAAAAGAACTAAAATCTAGTCAGGCTGAAATTAAAAATGCTACGACAAACATGCAAACCCAAATGGATGCCATAAAAACAAGGACAGATGAAACAGAGGAGTGAATCAGTGATATAGAAGATAAAATTATGGAAAACAATGAAGCTGAAAAGAGAAAGAAAGGAAGAAAGAAAGAAAGGTAATGGACCACCAAGTCTAAAAGTAATAGACTTAGGAAACTCATCAACTTGTTAAAATGTAATAACATCTGTATCTTAGGATGAAGATGAAGAGAGATGAAGATGAAGAGAGAAAAAAAGGGGCAGAAGGTTTATTTGAACAAATTATAGCTGAAAACTTCCTTAATCTGGGAAAGGACAGAGACATCAAAATCCAAGAAGCATAGAAAACTCCCATTAAATTCAACCAAAGCCAACCATTGCCAAGGCATATCATAGTCAAATTCATAAAATACACAGATAAGGAAAGAACACTGAAAGCAACAAGGGAAAAAAAAAAAAAAAGGCCTTAACCTACAAGGGAAGACAGGTCAGGTCTGTAGCAAATCTGCCCACAGAAACTTTGCAAGCCAGAAAAAAGTGGCAGGATATAATCAATGTGCTGAATGGGAAAAATATGCAGCCAAGATTTCTTTATCCAGCAAGTTTGTCATTCAGGATAGGAGAGGTAGTTTCCCAAACAAAAACTAAAAAAGGTCATGACCACTAAACTAGCCCTGCAAGAAATTTTAAGGGGAACTCTTTGAGTGGAGAAAAAAAGACTAAAAACAACAAAGACGAGAAAGGACCAGAGGATATCACCAGAAACACCAACTCTACAGGTAACACAATGGCACTAAATTCATATCTTTCAATAATCACTCTGAATGTAAATGGACTAAATGCTACAATCAAAAGACAGAGGGTGACAGAATGCATAAAAAAACAAGATCCATTTATGCTGCCTACAAGAGATTCATTTTAGACCTAAAGACACCTGCAGACTGAAAGTGAAGGGATGGAGAACCATCTATCATGCTAATGGATGTCAAAAGAAATCCAGAGTAGCAATACTTATATCAGACAAACTAGAATTTAAAACAAAAACTGTAAAAAGAGATGAAAAGGGCATTATATCATAATGAAGGGATCTATCCATTAAGAACATCTAACACTTGTAAATATTTATGTCCCCAATTTGGGAGCAGCCAAATATTTAAATTGATTAATAATAAACATAAAGAGGGGAGCCTGCGTGGCTCAGTTGGTTAAGCGACTGCCATATTGGGCTCCCTGCTTGGCGGGGAGACTGCTTCTCCCTCTGACCCTCCCCCCTCTCATGCTCTCTCTCTCTCTTTCTCATTCTCTTTCTCTCAAATAAATAAATAAAATCCTAAAAAAAAATAAACATAAAGAAACTCACTGATAATAATGCAATAATAGTAGGGGACTTTAACACCCCACTTACAGCAACAGACAGATCATCTAAGCAGAAAATCAACAAGGAAACAATGTCTTTGAATAACACAGCAGGCCAGATGGACTTATCAGATCTGTTCAGAACATTTCATGCTAAAGCAGCAGAGTACACATTCTTTTCCAGTGCACATGGAACATTCTCCACAATAGATTACATACTGGGTCACAAATCAGCCCTCAACTAATACAAAAAGACTGAGATCATACCATGCATTTCTCAGACCACAATGCTATGAAATGAAGTCAACCACAAGAAAAAATTTGGAGAGAACTCAAATAATAGAGGTTAAAGAACATCCTACTAAAGAATGAATGGGTTCATCAGGAAATTAAAGTAGAAATAAAAATGGAGACAAATGAAAATGAAAACATGACCGTCCACAACCTTTAGGATGCAGCAAAGGGAGTCCTAAGAGGGAAATATTTTGCAATACAGGTTTACCTCAAGAAGCAAGAAAAATCTCAGACAACCTAACCTTACACCTAAAGGAGCTAGAAAAGGAACAGCAAATAAAGCGTAAAGCCTGGAGAAGAAGGGAAATAATAAAGATTAGAGCAGAAATAATATAGAAACAATGAAACAAAAACAATAGAACAGATTAATGAAACTAAGAGCTGGTTCTTTGAAAGAATTAATAAAAATGATAACCGCCTAGTCAGACTTATCAAAAAGAAAAGAGAAAGGACCCAAGTAGATAAAATCATGAATGAAAGAGGAGAGATCACAACCAACACTACAGAAATACAGTTATAAGAGAATACTATGAAAAATTATATGACAACAAACTGGGCAATCTGGAAGAAATGGACAAATTCCTAGAAACTTACAAACTACCAAAACTGAAACAGGAAGAAATAGAAAATTTGTATGGACCCATAACCAGTAAAGAAATTGAATCAGTAATCAAAAATCTCCCAACAAAAGTTGTGGGCTAGATGGCTTCCCAGGGGAATTCTACCAGACATTTAAAGAAGAGTTAATACTTATTCTTCTCAATCTGTTCCAAAAAATAGAAATGGAAGGAAAACTTCCAAACTCATTCTACAAAGCCAGCATTACAGACAAAGACAAAGACTCCAATACAAAGGAGAATTATAGGCCAGTATCCTTGATGAACGTGGATGCAAAAATTTTCAATAAAATAGTAGCAAATGGAATTCAACAGTACATTAAAATAATTATTCACCACAATCAAGTGGGATTTATTCCTGGGCTGCAGGGGTGGTTCAATATTTGCAAATCAATCAATGTGATACACCACATTAATAAAAGGAAGAATAAGAACCATATGATCTTGTTAATAGATGCAGAAAAAGCATTTGACAAAATACAGCATCCATGCTTCATTAGAACGCCTGACAAAATAAGGGTAGATGGAACATACCTCAATGTCATAAAGGCCATACATGAAAGACCCATAGCTAATATCCTCAATGGCGAAAAACTGAGAGCCTTTCCTCTATGGTCAGGAACATGACAAGGATGTCCACTCCACCATTAATATTTAACATAGTATTGGAAGACTTAGCTGAAGCAACCAGACAACAAAAGAAATAAAATGCATCCAAATTGGCAAGGAATAAGTCAAACTTTCACTATTTGCAGATGACATGATACTTTACGTAGAAAACCTCAAAGTCTCCACTGAAAAATTGCTAGTATACATACATAATACATAATACATAATACATAATACATAAATTCAGCAAAGTTGCAGGATATAAAATCAATGTGCAGAAATATGTTGCATTTCTGTACACCAATAATGAAGGAGCAGAACAAGAAATCAAGGAATCAATCCCATATGCAATTGCACCAAAACCAATAAGGATACCTGGGAATAAACCTAAGTAAAGAGGTAAAAGATCTGTACTCTGAAAACTATAGAACACTTATGAAAGGAATTGAAGAGGACACAATGAACTGGAAAAGCATTTTGTGCTCATGGACTGGAAGAACAAACATTGCTTAAATGTCTAGACTACCCATTTAGCAATCTACACATTTAATGCAATCCCTATCAAAATGCTACCAGCATTTTTAACAGAGCTGGAACAAACAATCCTAAAATTTGTATGGAACCACAAAAGACTCCAAATAGCCAAAGCAATCCTGAAAAAGAAAAGCAGAACTGGAAGCATCACAATTCCTGATTTCAAGCTATATTACAAAGCTATACTCATCAAGACAGTATAGTACTGGCACAAAAACAGACACATAGATCAATAGAACAGAGTAGATAACCCAGAAATGGTCCCAAACTATATGGTCAACTAATCTTCAACAAAGCAGGAAAGAATATCCAATGGAAAAAAAGTTTCTTCAACAAATGGTGTTGGGAAAACTGGATAGCAACATGCAGAAGAATGAAATTGGACCACTTTCTCACAAGATACACAAAAATAAATCAAAATTCATGAAAGACCTAAATGTAGGACAAGAAACCATCAAATTCCTGAAAACACAGGCAGAAACCTCTTTGAACTTGGCCATAGCAACTTCTTACTAGACACATCACTGGAGGCAAGGGAAACAAAAACAAAAATGAACTATTGGGACTTCATCAAGATAAAAAGTTTCTGCACAGTGAAGGAAACCATCAACAAAACTAAAAGGCAGCCTTCAGAATGGGAGAAGATATTTGCAAATGACATATCTGATAAAGGGTTAGTATCCAAAATCTATAAAAAAAAACACCCAAAGAACAAATAATCCAGTTCAGAAATGGGTAGAAGACACGAATAGACACTTTCCTAAAGAAGACATCCAGATGGCTAACACACACATGAAAAGATGCTCATCATCAGGGAAATACACATCAAAACCACTATGAGATCCACCTCACAGCTGTTGGAATGGCTAAAATTAACAACACAAAAACAACAGGTGTTGGATCCAGAGAAAGGGGAACCCTTTTGCACTGTTGGTGGGAATGCAAGCTGGTGCAGCCACTGTGGAAAACAGTGTGGAGGGTCCTCAGAAAGTTAAAAGTAGAGCTACCCTATAATCCAGCAATTGCACTACTGGGTATTTACTCAAAGGATACAAAAATACAGATTTAAAGAGGTACATCCACACCGATGTTTATAGCAACATTATCAACAATAGCTAAACTACAGAGAGAGCCCAAATATCCATCAACTGATGAATGGATAAAGAAGATGTGGTGTATATACACAACAGAATATTCCTAGGACATCAAAAGGAATGAAATCTTGCCGTTTGCTAGAGCGTATTATGTTAAGTGAAATAAGTCAGTCAGAGAAAGACAAATACTATATGATCCACTCGTGTGGAATTTAAGAAATAAAACAGATGAACATATGGGAAAGGGGAAAAGAAAAAAGGAGAGAGTGAAATAAACCATAAGAGACTTAGCAATACAGAACAAACTGAGGGTTGATGGAAGGGGGTGGGTGGGGGATGGGCTAGATGGGGGAAGGGTATTAAGGAGGACACTTATGATGAGCACTGGGTATTGTATGTAAGTGATGAATCACTGAATTCCACTCTTGAAACCAATATTGCTCTGCTTGTTAATTAACTAAAATTGAAATTAAAAAAATAGTAAAAGGCATTTTGTTATTAAAATATTACTGGGAAGTATGTAAATGAAAGAACTAAAATTATGTTCCAGAATATGCCCTGAAACTTCATCCCATTCCTGTGAAAAATACTTAGCCAGACTGGACCTCAAAAAAAAAATACTAAAAGATTTTAAATCTTATAACGCGTTTTCTATTGTATATCCAATCTAATTTCAGCCTTCATATGCAAAGCTAGTCTATAACGAGGTGTGTATATCAAAGTTGTCAAGTGCTTTCATTCATTTTTATAGCTATTTGCATTGTACTTTCATCATCTGAAACACAAAACAGTATGTCTGTGAAACAGAGTCAAATTTTGCATGCACGGCCCTTTGTAACATGCAGAATCATCACACTTTGAAACTCATAGGGTTGGTGTTAGAAATTTACTAGGAGAAATGTGTTTGGAGCTTTACCAAATCAATAACTTTCAAAATGCAGTTTAAAGCGTTTGTTAAAGTCATAATATGTGCAGGTATGTACATCCTTAAAACAGGAATGTTTTGTATTTCCTGGATGTACACAGAGATCAAAACCTTTGTCATAAATGCTCTCAGTAACGCTCTCAGTGTTTGGAGCACTTCTTTGAGGGAGAGGTCTGGCTTTTCCTTCTTTTTTTTTAAGAGCATAAAATCACTTGCAAAAAAAAAAATGACCTATATTAATAGCACATTTAGAAGCTTAACCAGTGCTTCCTAACATTAAATTTTACATTTAAGGCTTTGATATAAACCATGTTTAAAATATTGAAACTATTGTCTTACTTTATGAATGCAGCCTGCCAACACTTATTGCACACCTACCTAGTACAGAAAATTCCAGTAGGTACAAAGCTTGCCAGAATATTAAATTTGCAACTCATTTTCCAGAACGCTTTGGCAAAATCTTTATTTTTCTTCCCAAATTGTAAACTACAGTTAGTGAATATCTTTATGTTCATTACGCATTTCAAAATATAGCAAACTTGGGGCGCCTGGGTGGCTCAGTCGTTAAGCGTCTGCCTTCGGCTCAGGTCATGATCCCAGAGTCCTGGGATCGAGCCCCACATTGGGCTCCCTGCTCCGCGGGAAGTCTGCTTCTCCCTCTCCCACTCCCCCCTGCTTGTGTTCCCTCTCTCACTGTGTCTCTCTCTGTCAAATAAATAAATAAAAATCTTTAAAAATATATATATATAGCAAACTTGGCTGAGCTGGGAATCGAAGTTGGGTTTCTACACATTCTTGCTTGGCTTCTGTGTGTTGTAAATAATAAAGTTCCAGGTAATAATTGACTGAAAGTTCCGCTTCCAAATGTTTGACACAGAGAACATGAGTCCCTTGTATAACATAGTTAAAGTCCTTGATAAGTTAGTCTTATTTTAGCCAATGTATTCTAGTTAATTTTCCCCTAAAACTTTTAAACCATCAACATTTCAAATTTGGAGGTAATTACAAAATAAAATGCTGGTCACAGATCAATCCTCCAAACAATAATTGGTCAGTCATGAAGTCACTGCAGATATAAAGAGTTTGTCTTAAAGTTCTATGTGAATCTTAAATGTACATAGCCACAAGACATTCTCTGGAAATAAGGTTAAGGGCATTTCCTATACTTTGCATCCATGCATTCTGATTCATTTTCTTCATTATGGAAAAAGGAAAGAAAGGAATGGGAGGTCTTATATAAAGGAGGATTAGACTCCTCCATCCCACCCCATGCTCTGTCACCAGGGAGGGATCTAGGTACACAGTGAAAGGGAGGGTCCATGCTTCTTAATAGGAACATGACTGTGAACCAACAGGCATCCAGTAAGTAGAAATTAACCATTTTGGGGTGAAACAAAGGGTTTATTTTGTTTAGCTCTTATTTAAGCAGAAACAGCTCTTGCTGGAAGGGCAAAAAAGAGACAGAGGAAGTTGGGAGATGGAAAGGAGAGGTTTTGGTAAAGAGATTTTGTCCCTAAACATGGGAACTCAGACCATGTGCAACTAATGGCTTTTTGTCTGAAGGAAAATTTCAATCTAGTGTGAAGAGCTAGGAAGTGTTCATTGAATGGACATAAATATTTATATAAATTATAGCACAGCCTTCCTGCATTTAATTGCATTTTTGGAGAAAAAGGGGAATCTAACAGAAGTCATAAGCAGTTGTTGAAACGTCCCATACTAGAGTGTGTGCCTTTGCTGAGAAATGAAAGTTATATTATGTGCTACCTTTTCATCTGTTGCATCTCTTTGCCAGCTGTGGAGACATGTCAGATGCCATTATTCCATAAATTTTATTCTTTCTCAATTGCTAACCTCTTGTTGACAGTAATCAGAACTTGATGGAGGGGTCCATGCAGGTGTTATCTGATAGTCAGGGCTAGCGTGATATAGTATGTGACAGTTTTAGTATTACATCCTGTAGGATGATGCATCATCAAATAATATTTCAGATAATCCTGAGTCTTTCAGCAGAAATGTAATTGTTACTCATCTAATAATATTTCCAGATGGCACAGTGGGTGAGGTGTGGGCTAAAACTGGAGGAAGACTAGGCTAAAAAGTGAGACTAAAGCAAAATATGCAATAAAGAAACTTACCAGGGATTGTGCAGAAGCACAAAACCCTTTGCAAAACTAGGGTTGTGTAAGATTGGCCATGGTGAAGAAGTAAGCAAAAGGAACATATTTAGGGCCGTTACGGAATAACATTTTGATAAAATGGAAGGATCACTTGAAATGCTGCCCCCATAAGGTTTGTTCCTAAAAGGCAACCATTACAGTAAAAGTCAGTAATAGTTTTCTCTAGATTTCAGGATGGGGCACCCAGTTTGTAGAAATGATTTTCTTTCAGACTGCATCTTATGATTAATGTCTGAATATTGCAATATACTATTCCAACGTTGTCTGTAAATTTTGGTTTATTAAAGCGCAAAATTCAAAGGATATGTTGTCAAATTTCACATTTGTCATTGTTAAATAACATCTGCTTTTACTAACTGGCATTGTCTCTCCACCAGAGTGTACCACGATTTTTATTTTTCTTGACCAACTTGCTAGCACTTCCTCAGACACACTGCGTTCACTAGAATAGAGCGCATGGCCTTTTAAATTATTAGACCTCTCAGCAATTATAGCATTTCCCTGATAACCAAGCTTATGACACTTACAAGACACATTTTCCAAACTTACAAGCAAATACTTAATGAGAAAATATTCTACAACATCTTGAATTTTTAGTCCATGAAGGATTTTTTTTTTCATGTTTAGGAGAACGAAAAAGTGAAGAAAAATGCTCTAAAAATTTTACGATCTCCAGAAGCAACACTTATATTAATGTTTTCATAGTTTACTTCTAAATTTTATACTACATACCTAAAGAGTCTTTGTTTCTTATGAAGTGGCAGAATTTTTATTGCATTACTTAGTAGACAGATTCTACTTTCTGTTGTTTTGTTTTCCCAACTAAATGAAACAGGACAGCTTAGGGTGTGAGACATCAGCTTTTGATAATTTTTTTTTTATTAAAAAAATCCTTATCTTAGATATGTGAAATTAAGAATTATGAAGATTTAGTTTGATGGGAGTGTCTTCATTCAGATATTTTTGCCTATACAGTAAATCTCCAATATAACCTATTGAATGTATATAAAAATGTTGTTTTTTTCTTTCATTTGGAAAGGATAATGGATTTATGTAGGTTTTCTAGTGTAAAGATCTTCAGATCACTTTATATAGTTTTCATGATCTTCTGAGTATCACTTTTAGTTAGGAATGAAGACAATTTCCACTTCAACAAACCTGTGAAAAAAATTCAGCTTCCTAAATAAGCTGCAAAGTGATTAAGTGGTTTCACTCAAGTCTCATAGCAAATAAATAAGACTGTCAGGAAGAGAAATTAGAATATCTCTTGTCTTACAGATATTTCTACTATATCAAGTTTTAATTTGTATTAATATATTAGTGTTTTTGCCTAAGTTTATGGCCATAAATAGAAAAATAGCTTCAGGTTTCTTGTTGACTTGATCATAAACCAATATATTTCTAGATAAAAATTCCTGTCCAAATATTGCCTTTCAGTAATTCCAATTATTCAAATCTATTATATATCTATGTATCTATCACTGTATTTATGTATTTGTTTGTATTTTTTTTTTTTTAAGTAGGCTCCACGCCCAGCGTGAAGTCCAATGCAGGGCTTGAACTCACAAACCTGAGTTCAAGACCTGAGCTGAGAACAAAAGTCAGATGCTTAGCCCACTGAGCCACCCAGGCAACCCTGCTTGTTTGTATTTTTCAAGGGCCAGAAATTAGGGAACGATAGGCTCATAGTCAGAAATCACCCATCCCATTCTTCCTGGAGCTAGTGAGGTACCTTCCATAGCCTTATTGCCGGATGAATTACCAAGGCAAGGACAATGAACCTCACATATTTGGCCCAGTTTAAGATCTCCTGTCATGGAAAGACAAACTATAAAATTACACCTTACCCTTCTTCTTCTTTTTTTTATTACAAAAACTGTCAGAGCTTTTTCTTAAGTCTGTATTGTTTGTTAATTTAGCCATAATGTCAATGAATACTGGGGAAAACTGTTAAGATATAAGATAAAATGAGGCAGTATTGAATAAAACCCATTTTTCCAAAAGATTACACATTCTCTTTTGCATATACATGTTTTCTAAAACTGTATTCTTTAAGTAAATGCTCTGTGGTCACTCTTATTTTGTACTCTGCATCCACAATCTTGTAAAAGTTTTATAAAATACTTCTAAAACTTAATTATTACTTTCTGAAATTGAGAGATTAAAAAACTGGAACCCAGACGGGTAGCTTAGTTTGCCCAAGGATACACATATATTAATTGATGGGCCTGGATATAGAAACCAAGTCTAGTTGTCTCCAACACTAACATGTTACCTCTCTAACATGACACTAGGCTGATAACTTTGGTAAACTGCTTAAGACAAACCAAATAGATGCACTTTTTTGTAGGATCCATTCATAAGACTATACAGTTCTGCCATACTTTTTTTCCCTTTTTAGCTTATTATAATCTGTGCATCATTTAAGAAAAATGTATGTCCTAGCCACCATGGAAATTGTCCATAACAGCAGGTGATGGTAACAGTGTCAGTCCTTAGAAGGACAGCAAGGCGACTGCCTTATACATTTTACAGGTTAACAAATTAGTCAAGTGATACATTTATTTATTTATATTTTAATTTATTTTTGGTTTTGGTATTTTTTCCCTTCAAAGCTTTCTCTATGTAACTAGGTTAAACAACTCAAAAATTTCCAGTATTTACCATGATACGTGTTTATGCCTAAGCTTGACACCATTTCAGAACAACCCTAGGCTATGGCTGCCTTCAAAAAAGTTTTATTTGTTTTGCAAACAATATATAAATATTATAAATACATAATATATTATAATAAATGTATAATATACATTTACATATAATACATCGTATATTAATAATAATATATGAATATATATAATAAATATAGCAAACGTTGCATTCTTAGTTATTTCTTTCAAATTTGCTTCCAAGGACATAAGATCACTTTTTTCCAAAGTATTAGCATTCATCTTCAGTCACTATATATAAAGAAAATGGTCAATTAAATCTAGCATCTTGGATTTAGGTTATACGTGTGTCTATTGATAATTAGTATCAAGAGAGATGTTCTAGAATTTCAATTTTAGCAAATATATTTCTTCTTGAAATTTCCATGACAAGTAATGTTACTAGAGGTCACTTTTTCCTTGCAATTGTTTTCTGAAGAACTTCTTTGTTTAACCTATAGGTAGATATAGAGGTAGAGATATAGAAATATAGATATATTGAGAGAGGCCAGATCTTAATCCAGTTAAGAATCAATTGATTGATAAAATTTTATTCAAGAATGTATAAATATCTAGGGCAATGCACTTAATCGAAACAAATTCCTTAACTTTTCAAAATAAATAGGAAGGAAGGTTGTTGAAGGAAGGAAAGAAGGAAGGAAGGAAAGAAGGGAGGGAGGAAGGGAAGAACTTTTAGAACACCATAGTAGTAGAATAATATAGTCTAGGAGTTTTACGGTTGGATAAAATTAGTGCCTTTCTTTGGATATTTCAGAATTTCATGGCAGGTGTGAATAACCTCAGAACAGGGAGACTTTCGGCAAATTACATTAACTCTAAATGACTAATAAAAAACAGATTGCACTTAGGGGCAGAGTAAGTATGGGAATTGAAATTCCAAGACCGCACATTATTGCTCACTTAGGGATACTGTGTTAGGTAACAGCAAAGAAAAAGGGAGCCGTGGAAAGGCCAGTAGTCTTAACATCTAACACCAGAGCATGTTCTAAGTGTGAACCGTAATATCCAAAGGGACTGGAATCTACGTGTCTGCCTGCTTGATCTAATCCCATAAGGTAAAAAACTAAAGGCATTTGACAGAAGCAAGTGATTTTATGTCTCTATTTTTTTTTTTTCCTAAATTGTCCACTGCTATTCAGGTATTCCATGTAAGGTAGACAAGGGCAGTTTTCATTAGTTGGGTCCATATGTTTGTATTACTGTCCTGGCACAAAACAAAACAAATACGATGGCTTTTCATTTTCTCCCCTTTATGCTATGTTACTTTTCCTACTACTTTCATTGTGTTGTGAACATACTGAAGGAGAGGGAAAGCAACAAAGCATTCTGGCCTGGTGTAGGTTAGGAAACTGTTAGGAAAATGGAAAAAGCACTCTTCTTAGAACTACCAGCACCTACTCCAGCACTGACCTTCTTCTGGTCCCATCCCAAAGACCCTGATTTAGAACCGTTTTTAGGATACCACGCCTTCCGACTTCTTTGCCACATCCACAAAAAATTCTTTGAATTGTGTAAAATAATGACATGTTCCTTAAGTATATCCTTTTTCTAAGATGTTTAAAGCTTTTTTTAAATTACAGAAACTTCTGTTGGTTTAGGATTACACCAAATTCATGCAACAGAAAGAAAAACTGAGGTGTGTAGAGGTCCCGAGTGTAACCAACCCGCCTCTGGGAGAATCAGTGCATGAGGGTGGGTGGTAAGGGATGAGCCCCAGCAGGGACACATTGCAGGCTGGGTTTGTTCAGCAGAGTGGAAATGAAAACAGAAAATAAAGAGTTTAATTGCTCCCAGCAAAAGGGGCTTTTAGAGTCAACATATTGAACAAGAAGAAGGAGAGATGACATTAGTAAGAGGGAATGAAACTTTGAGGGATGACATGAGATCCAATCTAATAGAAAGTTTGGTCATATTTCTGCTCTGGGATATGAAAACAAACCAAAAATCCAAACTAACAAAAATCACTGTCTCCCAATCTTCACAAAGCATTATGGATAATATCTGTTTGATGGACACAACACGGTTTTGAGTTTGGCTTCAAGATAGGCATAATACAAAAGCAATGCCTCCTACAGGAAGCTCTCCACTCCTGGATTTCATACCCAGTCTGGCAGGGTTATTTCTCACCTGGGTACAAGTAGTGAGTGCATTCCCTGAATATGGTTTTCAACTTCCTTTTTACAATTCTGTCTTCATGATTCCTTAGAATATTGGTTCTCCAAGTTTGGGATGAAAAACTATCTTTGCAAGTTGTTTTAACATTATGAAACCTTTCAGAAGTACTTTGAAATAAAAATTCTCCCTATCTCCATTATAGGTATTTAAAGACTATTGTTACGTTAGTCTGGAGTATTTTGAATATTTGTGGGCTATGTAACAAATAATTTAATAACTAAATTCAAGTGTGTTGCAGTTTGTATTCAGTGTAATAATGTATTTCACACAGCTTCTCCTTGTGAGCATCAGGGTGGCAGGACTCTGGATATGATCATGGAGATAGATTGTTTTTGTAAACATCACCCATAAGATTGAGTTTGCAAGTATTTCATAACCATAGGTACTTCAATAATGCCATATTAAGAACAAAATAGTTAAACTCTGAAAAATAAAGCAACCAAGGTCAGAAAAGAGACACAAGTTTCTGGGAACAGACAGAATATTAAAAAAAAAAAAAACTTGGAATAAAACAGTTATTAGAGTATGAATGTGGCAATATTCTGCATTTGCATATGGCAGGTGAACAAGAAGCATCTCAGAACCCTAAATCATCATTGCTTTGGGGTCAAATTATCCTCGGTGAAGTTTTTATAAAAAGATGTTTTTCTTCTGTCCCCACAAGGAAGAAAAAAGAAGCAAGATAAATTTCTAAATCAAATACAGGCACACCATAGGAATCAAGCCACATGACAATAGCAAGGCAAAAGCCAAACAACAGAGACAAAACTATTGGTAAAGAACTCACACCTCAGATAAAGTTTAGAATTGGCTGTCATATACAACTCAGGGTTATAGTTTAAATCAACTCAAAATGGAGATGGCCCAAGGGATGATGGATAAAGATGTGAGTTAAAAAAAAAAAAAATCAAACAAACAACAAAAAACTAGTAAGCACCAGAAGAAACACCATCACATTCATGTGGGCTGACCTAATGTCCTGTTTTTCTCCCTGGCTAAAAAAATTCAAAATCAAAATAATAATAATAAAAAATCCCATGGCCTGAGAAGTGGTAGAAAATGTAATAGAGATTAGCAGGAGTGAAGAGCAGACCTTCCTGTTTATGCTCAGAGGATGGGCAGATAGCCTAGAGGGAAGGCTCCAAATCCCATCAAGCTTAACATACCTCCCAAAGTGTCTGTTTAAGATTTCCTCGACAGATTGAGAAATAGACCAAGTTTCATGGACTTAATAAACTGTCAAATGAGAAGACCTTTCTTTAATGATAGGAATTCATTATGTAACATAACTCTTAGATCTAAACACATAATTAGCTCTTAGATCTAAACACATAATCCTTGAGTCACAAAAGACCTTTAAAAAAAAGATTTTATTTATTTAAGAGAGAGAGAGAAAAAAGAGAGAGAGAGAATGAGCAGGGGAAGGGGCAGAGGGAGAAGCAGACACCCTGACGAGTAGGAAACCCATGCCGGGGCTCAATCCCAGGATCCTGGGATCATGACCTGAGCCAAAGGCAGAAGCTTAACAGACTGAGCCACCCAAGCACCCCACACAAAAGACCTTTTAACAACCTTTACCTATGTTTGTAGGTTGGCATGGTGTTTCCAAGAGCCTCACTGAAGACTAAAATATAATGCAACACATCAAACACTGTTTAATACTTTCTCTCAGTTGGTCCTAATAATTAATTCTTTTATTACCTTGGGGCCTCCATTTGACATGGTTTTTTTTTTTTTTTTTTTAATTTTATTATGTTGTGTTAGTCACCATACAATACATCATTAGTTTTTGATGTAGTGATCCATGATCCATTGTTTTTTATAACACCCAGTGCTCTATGCAGTACGCGTCCTCCTTAATACCCATCACCGGGCCAACCAATCCCCCCTCCCCCCTCCCCTCTAAAACCCTGTTTGTTTCTCAGGTCCATAGTCTCTCATGGTTCATCTCTCCCTCCAATTCCGCCCCCCCCCCATTTTTCCCTTCCTTCTCCTAATGTCCTCCATGCTATTCCTTATGTTCCACAAATAAGTGAAACCATATGATAATTGACTTTCTCTGCTTGACTTATTTCATTTAGCATAATCGCCTCAAGTCCCACCCATGTTGATGTAAAAGTTGGGTATTCATCTTTTCTGATGGCTGAGTAATATTCCATTGTATATATGGACCACATCTTCTTTATCCATTCATCTGTTGAAGGGGATCTCGGCTCTTTCCACAGTTTGGCTATTGCAGACATTGCTGCTATGAACATTGGGGTGCATATGGCCCTTCTTTCACTACATCTGTGTCTTTGGGGTAAATACCCAGTAGTGCAATTGCTGGGTCATAGGGTAGCTCTATTTTTAAATTTTTGAGGCACCTCCACACTGTTTTCCAAAGTGGCTGTACCAACTTGCATTCCCACCAACAGTGTAAGAGGGTTCCCCTTTCTCCACAACCTCTCCAACATTTGTTGTTTCTTTCCCTGTCCATTTTTGCCATTCTAACTGGTGTAAGGTGGTATCTCAGTGTGGTTTTGATTTGGATTTCCCTGATGGCTAATGATGATGAACATTTTTTCATGTGTCTGTTAGCCATTTGTATTTGACACCGTTTCTCATACCCTGCCCTAGTCGTTGCTTAAATGAGTTAATTTTTGTAAAGTTCTTAAAATTGCTTGGCGCTACATGAGCTTTGTTATCACATAAATAAAATCTGCCTCTTCCTCAACCAATTTAGATTTTATGGTCCATGGACTTTGACAACACCTTTGTCAACTTTTTAAACTCATTTTCTTAATTTTTATTCTATCATGCACACTTGAAAGAAAAATCCAGAGTTTGAAAAGAAAAAAAAAAAATCATGGCTATCTCTCCACCTAAGCCAGGCTTATGAGCATCCCTGGCCAGTATCACCTAACCAGGCAGAGTGGTCAGTATAGAATTATGAGCAGCACCCACATGTGAAGCCTTAAACCTCCCCAACCTACCCATCAATTCTCTCACAACAACATCCACGGATTATCTACGGAGGTCATCAATCCTCACAGGAACCTCTCACTGTTAACAGACTACTTGGTCTCCTACCTTACCTCCTCACTTAGGTATGGGCCAATTTTTCCTCACAAAACCAACACCACATTCACTTTCAGCAGTGAATGCTAACTTTCTCTCCCTTCCAGAGACAAACTTTAAAAAAGAATTTTCTAAATTGAATGTTTCTATTTTCTGACCTCTCCTCACCTGACTCTCTAGTTTTTCCTACCCTGAACTTGATTCTGTTAAGCTTTAGTTTTCACTCTTGATTTCCCTGGACTTCTGTGTTCATGGTATCATTTGCATTTTCCTCTGCCTTCAAATGCCCCTCCACAGTCACCTTTCTCTGGATCATTATTACGGACTGAATTGTGTACTTCCCATTCATATGTTGAAGCCCTACCTCCAATGTGACTGCATTTGGATAGAGCCTTTAGGGGGGTAATTAAAGTCAAATGAAGTCGAAGGGTGGTGCCCTAATCCAACAGGACTGGTGTCCTTTTAAGAAGAGAAAGAGAGAATCTGCCAACACCTGATCTCCAGAGCTATGGGAAATTCCATCTCTGTCATTTAAACAACCCCATCTATGGTATTTTTTTATGGCAGCCAGGGCAGACAAATACAATCACCTTCCTCTTTGTATTACTTAAATATTACATTCCCCGATGTTTAAGGCCATCTCCTCTCCATTTCTGCATTTTCTCCATAGGTAGTTGCACCCACTCTCAAGGCTTAAACCATCATTTCTACGTAGACCACTTGTCCATTGGTATCTTCAACCCAATTTTTAGTCCTAACCTTCTAGCAACCTACTGATCATCTTCACTCATTGTCTTACAAGTCCTTCAAACTGAAAATGTCTAAAGCTGAATTTGTCACTGAACACCTCCAACCCTCCCCAAATTACTATTCTTCCTCATCTCTGATGGTGATATTTTGTGCCTGCATAAGGAAGAAACCTGTAGGGCAATCCTCATCTTATATCCTCATTGTGTCCCTTTGACTGACAGATAATAAAGCCACAGGTCCTTGAAATTCCTGAACATTTCTTTCAGGACAGATCGCATTTCCCCATTCCTACTGCCAATACCCAACCATCTTGGCTACTGTTGTTTCCCATCTTGGCGACAGCAACAAATCCCTACCCTGTTTCAATTTCACCATTGCTCATCTCCTATCCATTCCCCACTTTTAAATATAAATCTGATAATGTTTAACTCTAGCTTCAAATGCTTTGAATCCTTTACAATGTCTCTGGGTTTAAATACCTTGTAGGACCCCATCTGATGTACCTTCTTCTTGCCAACCCTCCTCTTATAATTCCTATCCCATCAATTCCAAATGTCTTTCCATTCTTCCTCTCTAAAGAAGGGGTTCTCTCAAAATTTAAAATGAGTAAATTTTAAGCAATCAAAAAGTTTATCTAGTCAATGTGTACGATCAGCTAAGATGATACAGATTTGAAATAGAAGCAGTTTGTAAAATATTGATGTCCATAATAATCTAGGCACTAGAGATACAAAGATAGTGGCACAAGATAAAGATCAGAGTATAGACTAGTTTGAGAATTCTGCCTTTGGTGAGGCTCAGCATACGTGACTCTAGGCTTGATGTCTCTCCATTCCAGATTTCAGGTAACTGAGGATGAGAACATGATTGTCATCACTGGCACCAAGTGTCTGCCCCTGGATCAGATAGCTAAGCCCACTGGGCATGCCGAAGAGCACTGGATATAGATTAGGGGTGTCATTCATAGCTGTCTGTAGCAGAGTCATTTCCAGAGAATCAGGGCTCACTTTCATTTCAGAATACCCTGATTGGGTCTACTACACTAGAGGGTACTTGGTATAAGTTCGTTTAAAGTACTTACTGTACAGTATTGGTCTTTTGTACTTTGTACAAAAGTACCTTTGTAGAAAGGTACTTTATTTATTTAAATATTTAGTTAGTTCAGAGAGAGAGAGAGCAGGGGGAGGAGCAGAGGGAGAGAGAGAAAATCCTGAAGCAAATCCCTGCTCAGCAGGGACCTCGCGACCCTAAGATCATGACCTGAGCCAAAATCAAGAGTTGCCCACTTAACCGACTGAGCCACCCAGATGCCCCGGCCTTTTCTACTTTGAAGTTGAATGAATAAGTGACCTTTACAGAGTATGCTTTAGCAAGTGGTGTTGGGAAGGGTATCATATTAAAGGAGTTTAATTAACTATTCCAATTATCAGCTAATAAAGGAGAAAAATATAAAAGCTTTCTTTTGCAGCATAATGGAATTCCAGCTATGCTTATTCAAGATGACTTATATCCTAAACAGATGAGAGGAGTGTGATTTTTTCTATATTTAGAATTGCATTTACAGTGAGCACCTAAATATTTTATATTCTAAAGGGGTATTTGAACAGGGTCTGTAGATTGTTTGGTCTTTCTAGACATGGATTTTGGCCTAAGGCATTCCCTCCTGCTGGGGGAGCAGTCACCAGCTCGCCCTAAAAAATGCAAGACTGCTGAGCAATGGTATTATATCTCCTTGCCTGCAAGCCCAACCTCCCAGCCCCTCTACCTCTCCAAACCCGCTCACCTGGAAGCTTCAGGGGAAACTTTTATTATTGGAAGTGCTCTGAGAATATGAAACAGCTGGTCATGTCTAATGTCTTAAAGATGCTCACATGCTCACTTTTTATTTAATGCCCTTCTGGTAATCTGAGCAGATGCTTGCTTCACTGCCACATGAGTCATCCGAAAAGTATGTATCTCAATTCAGCCCAAAAATATCATTGGAAATTTACATAACTTTTTTTAAAACAAACCATATTTTTGTGTGTGTGTGTGTGTGTGTACACAAGTGATTGTAGGAAGCAAAGAGATTTCACCTAAAACTGAATGATCAGTGAGGACCTAATTGGGTGTACCTGATGTCTTGTGTACCAGGACTTGTTGCTTTTTACTGAAATAGGAGAACATTATTTTAACTATGTAAATGAAGGCTCCTCAAATCTAATCAATTTTCGGTGTGACAAAGTCATCTGTTGTTCTGCCAATTCGCCAAGGTGTCTCAGCTGTTTGGGATAATGCAAATTGTTTAATGTCCGATCATTTAAAGTGGATTAGAAGACTAAAAAGTTTAGAATATAAGGAAAATACATGCTGAAACAGTAAATTAAAATTAAAGGGAAGTTTTAATTTATCTGTTTTATGTTTTAATGAGCTCAACCTCCCAGTATACCAATAATAGTGTATTTTAACATCTTTACAAAGGTGCCTACGATTGCCACTGACATGCAACTTTGATGTACTCCTGTGTTAAATTTTCTAATGGGAACAAATCAGTTGGATTTTGGCATTGCCTTACTAATTTGGCATCGCTTTTTTCCTTATTTAAAATCCTGACACTATTAAAGACTTCTTATGGGCTTCTGGGATCACAAATATAAATACCAGTATCTTTTATTTATTTATTTATTTATTTATTTATTTATTTATTTATTTATTTATTTATTTATTTATTTTTAAGATTTTATTTATTTTTTTATTTGAGAGAGAGAGAATGAGAGACAGAGAGCACGAGAGGGAAGAGGGTCAGAGGGAGAAGCAGACCCCTTGCTGAGCAGGGAGCCTGATGTGGGACTCGATCCCGGGACTCCAGGATCATGACCTGAGCCGAAGGCAGTCGCTTAACCAACTGAGCCACCCAGGCGCCCCTAAATACCAGTATCTTTAAGAGAAAAAATCAGAAATAAAATTATGACTATAAACTTTGATTTTTTTCCCATTTGCTCTGAATTTGTGTCTTCATAAATATAATAACTGCATAGTGCCAATTTAAAATAAATTATCATGTATCATCCAAATTAAAGAATGCACCATTTAGGGGCGCCTGGGTGGCTCAGTCGTTGAGTGTCTGCCTTCAGCTCAGGTCGTGATCCTGGGGTCCTGGGATCGAGCCCCGCATCGGGCTCCCTGCTCAGCGGGAAGCCTGCTTCTCCCTCTCCCACTCCCCCTGCTTGTGCTCCCTCTCTCACTATGTCTCTCTGTGTCAAATAAATAAATAAAATCTTAAAAAAAAAAAGAATGCACCATTTAGGATTAGCTGTGGCTGAGAAACTTAAGAATCATCACTGGTTTAAACAGGATAGAAGTTGACTTCTCTATCCCAGTAACAGAGCTCAGAAAGAGCCATCTGGAGGGGCTGTAGCCTTGCACAGTGACAGGGACCACAGCTTCTCTAACTTTGTTGCTCCCATTGTGCATATTTCCATTCCCAGGATCATCTCATGATTGGAGAAGGCAGATGGAATTTGCGACATGTGACCTACATTGTAGCCAGAAGACAGGTATTGAGAAATGTTGACTCTGTCCCACGAAAGGATAAAACTTGCTTTCATCCCCACTGGCTAGATTAATCATGACACTCATAGTTATGAGAACATCTAGAAAATGTACCCAAATAAATGCATGGGGGGATATTTTTATACAGAAAGGTACCAAGAGATAATGAGTAGAATCTGTCCCATTCTCCAGATTTTAGTTGTCATCAACATTTCATACATTGACTGTTGGTGGGAAGGCAAATGATGCAGCCGCTGTGGAAAACACTATGGAGGTTCCTCGAAGTTGTAAAAATTGAACTACCACATGACCTAGCAATCCAACGTCTGGATGTTTATCCACAAGAATTAAAATTGGGATCTTAAGGAGATATAAACATCCCCTTGTTCACTGCAGCACAATCACAATAGCCAAGAGGTAGAAACAACCTTACTATTGAATGAGTTGATGAATGTGTACAGAAAATGTGGCTCGGACATATAATGGAATGCACCCAGCCTTTGAAGAGAAGGAATTCTGCAGTATGTGACAATATGGGCAAACCTTGAGGATATTATGCTAAGTGAAATAAGCCAGTGACAGAAAATGGAAGGAATTTAAAATATAAAAATCAGCATGTGCAGAAAAAAGAATGAGAGGACAGAGTATTCATACCTATTATCTGTCGAGCCCAATAGTTTACTAAGACTTGGATGGGGAAAGAACATTGTCGTGTTTCAAAACGTTAATGTCAAAGGGCACAGGAAGGGTTTTTGTCCCATGATGCAACGAAAACAGACATGGCTTCCTTGAGTGGCATGCTCAGCTGGCTTTTTTCCAGAGGAGTTTTCCAAATAAAGACATGGGGAAATGAAACCTAAGTGAGAGGTGCAGTCTTGCCCGGCGAAGAGACAGAAGTAGTTCAGGTCTCACAAAATATCTTGAACCAAAGAGCAGGAACATGAGAGAAGCAACGTAAAAATCTGCATGTAAATTTTCCCCAAATTATTGGTTTGCCCCTAAGCTGCAACTGTGCAGAAACCTAGCAGAAATCAACAGCTAGGAAGCTAAAGATCAGAAAAGGGTTTCAGTAGCTAGTCCCTCTTGGCATTCAGTGCCAGCAAGGGGGAATGTGTCAGGGTTAATATTTCAGGTTTTCAGTTGAAGCCCCGGTCAGGGCTTAGGAGGGAGGACTATACATAGGAATCAACTGTGCTCTAAGAGTAAGAGCAAAACCTAAATAGATTGGTCCTAATATATCCTAAAATCCTACATCAGGTTTCAGTAAATGCAAACACACTTGAGAAAATAAGCCATCATAAGAACAGTTTAAAAGATCAGTTACAAATAATTGTACGATAAGACTAAAAACATATGCAGATTTTGGAATCACCAGATACAGAACAAAACTTAAGTTGGCACCCTGCAGGATAGGCTAGATTAAGTTGTGGTAGTAACAGATAATCTTAAAACAAAAGGTGACCCACCAGTATTTTTAGCTGCCAGAAAAATATCTTAAAAATAAAAGTGGAGGGGCGCCTGGGTGGCTCAGTCGTTAAGCATCTGCTTTCAGCTCAGGTCATGATCCCAGGGTCCTGGGATCGAGCCCCGCATCGGGCTCCCTGCTCAGCGGGAAGCCTGCTTCTCCCTCTCCCACTCCCCCTGCTTGTGTTCCCTCTCTCGCTGTGTCTCTCTCTGTCAAACAAATAAAATCTTTAAAAATAAATAAATAAAATAAATAAAAAAATAAAAGTGGATGTATTTATTTAAATCAACATGTACATATTTAGTATCATAATGCAACACGAGAGCTACTTTGTTCATTTTCTTGTAAGTGGAGAACATACCTGTTTGACGGCTCTTTGAACTCAGTAGTGCTGTAATACAATTGACCACCAACTTAGACTGTCCACTTTAAAAGCTTATAGGAAGGAGTACCTAGTAGGTTTGAATAGGTTACTGTAGGAATGAAACAACAGGGCTTCTTACACTGTTATTCAAAATAAAATAACAGAGATTTTACCACAAAGGAAGGACCTTAATCAGATATAAGGACTCTATTTACATTATGAGTAATTGTGAAAAAATGTGTGAAATTTGGACACATTAAATAAATTTTAATTGTTTATTTTTATCCAATGGCCAGACTCGCAGCCATATTATACTGTTACCCAGAAAACTAAACATTTCTGCTTTCACTGATTATTTTTTTAAATATCCTTCCAATAAAATAGGCATGGTTCTTTAAGTAGATCACTAT
Organism: Neomonachus schauinslandi; assembly: GCF_002201575.2. Lineage (NCBI taxonomy): Eukaryota > Metazoa > Chordata > Mammalia > Carnivora > Phocidae > Neomonachus > Neomonachus schauinslandi. The sequence goes on from NC_058405.1 coordinate 7,391,260, forward strand.
TTTGAAAGTTGCTTGTTTAGAGGAAAGTATGGTCCCAAGATTGTGGATGATAGACCAATCCATTGTGATTTGCGAATTGATCACGCTGATTCAAAATGCAATTTGAAGAGGGCTGTGAGATAATCACACATTGTTTCCCTGAAGTATTTCAGATGAATTCTTTTCTTCATGCATGCACCTATTTCCTACAATCTTATACTTCATTCTGAATGTAAAATACAACCAACTTTTATGCAGTGTAAAGCAGAACTTGGGAAATACCCAATTAATTTCATCAAGTAGTACCCCAAACTGATTATTCAAATTACAAAATAGAACTAGTCTTGAATTATAAATTTTACTAACTTCATTGTCAATTTAGGCAAAAAGCTATGTTTTCCTTCCTAGGGTGTATATCTTTGGACTTCAACTATATAAAAAGGGAAGCATGCTGTTTTGTGGCTGTTTTCCCAAACAAGGGAAAATTGTTCATAATACTCTGTTAATCCATATATAAATATATTTTATAAAATCAGATAGAAAGGAAATAGTAATAATATTTTATAGAATGCATATTATGTGTCACAAAATAAGTAACCATTGGATATACAAAAATGAATAATACATGCTTATAAGGTGTTCCCAAGCTAATAAATTCAAGATGCATTTCATTATAGTAAATATACAAATAGCCTAAACTAACTGTTTAGAAGTGGACCAATAGGACTGTGTTTTCAGTTTCAAAATGAGATGTTAGAAGTTAGAAAATCCTCCAAATAGATTAGGCTGCTAACATACTTCTTCATATAGCTTAGGTAAAACTGGTTTAACTCCATTCTGTGGGTATAAACAGCTTCCAAGACTCCATGCACTTGTGTTATTGAGTTACAAGTTAAGTGCATACACCAAGACAAGATCAGTGCCTATGTATTTTTGGCATGCAATGAATGTTTCCTGTTCATCAAAATCAGAAATGGATGATGCAAAATAATTCCATGTCTCCTTGAAACTCACTCCATTCATTTGTTCAGCAAAGCTTATTTATTGCTACTATGTGCCAGGCATAGTTCTAACCACTGATAAATACAGACAACAAACATCTTTTCCATTGAGAGAGATAAGCAATACAAACAAGTTTATTTTATTTTAGCTTAGGATTTGATCGATGTAACGGGGGAGAATAAAGCAGAGGAGGGACAGAAATTGCTGAGTGAAGTTTTAACTTTAGAGTGAGGAATGTGGGGAGGCCTCACCGAGATGGCATCTTAGGGCAAAACATCAAGGAAGAGAGACCAGGAACTAGGTGGGGGATCTGGGAAGAAAGACTTTTAGGTGGCAGGAAAGGCAGGTGCAAAGGCCCTGGGGCAGGAGCCTTTCTGGCATGTCAAAAGACCTGCAGAGCCAAGTCTAACTGGAGCAGGATACATGAGCACTAAAGCAGTAGGAGATGCAGTCAGAGGTGACGGGGACTTTTCACTCTGACATGAGAAACCACAAGAGGATTTTATGCAGACAATCGGGTACTGATGTTCTTGGACAGTCATGCTCTACTTCTGTAGTCCTTCATTCTCTTAATCACACAGATGATTATTTCATTCTTTATTTACTTTTTTATCTTTAAAATGTCCTTTTCTTCACTATAATCCCCAGTACCACTCCTTCATTCTCATCTGACAACTTATTTCATGGGAAAAGCCAGAAGCTACCAGAAAAGATTTCACTCGAGTTCCCACCACATCTGCCCATCCCCATCAATCTATCACGTAAGAAAGTAGGCGTGTCCTCCCCAAGGCCAGCCCCACCACCTGTGCCAGATTCCCCATCTCCTCTCTGGATCATCCTTCTTTTCTGGCTACTCTCTCCAGCTGGGGAGAGGGACAGTGTGTGCTTGGCCATAGGTAACGCAAGTGAGGGGAAGATTGTCATCAAGAGCCCTGGGCTTCTTGTGATGACTGATGTAGGTCAGGGTAAAAGGCATAATGGGCTCTTTTGATTATCTTCGGGTGCTGATTGTGGGCAGGAAAGGGGGATTGAGGTTCCCTGCTTCACTCCTGCCAACTTGGATGCAACGGCCAGCAGAAGGGGAACAGCAATCAAGAAGACTATAAACTTTAGCAGCGATCACCACGTGTTGCCCCAAACTCTTCACCTTCTGAATGAGACAATTCAATGTCTTTGGCACTGTTGACTCACACATAACAAAAACAAAACAAAACAACTGTCTCTGTGTCACAGTTTGGTCCAGGAATAAAGGCAGCTGTCCTTGGCCAAATTAAACACAGTGGCACACCCCCATCGAGCAGATGGGTAAAGGCAGAACTTTTGCAGGGGAAGCACGGAAGGCATCTCTACCACGCCATCTTCCCATTTCCATTCACGAGGAGTTTGGGGAGGTGTTGGGGACTCTCAGAAATTGCTTGGGAACCTTTTAAATAGATAATCTGATGATAGGTGCACATCTATGTGAGCATGATAGGTATGAAGTGCTGGAGACACTGTTGTAATATCCACATACCAAGTATATAATGTCATTAATGTATATGCATATAATCCCCAGAGCGGGGGTGTTCATGGTTTCCTCCTTCTAATTCGTGGAAACAGCAACTGGGAGAAATAGAAAAGCAAAGACACTGAAAAATCAGGCTGATATTTTCTGCAAAAGTGAGACCAGTTGGGTAAAACGCTGAAATAGGGAGATGATCTATAATTCAAAAAGATGGGTTATCCACCCCACAGCTTCTCAAAGGTATAGGTGTTACGAACCCCGATCAAGGAGATGAATTAATGTTATAAGAGAAAGAACATCTCCTCCTGGGATTCACTATTCTTCAGGCTACAATAACTGGATGACACACCAAATACTGTGCTCTCACGATGAAGGTCACAGAGAAAAACAAGAACCTTGTCTGTCATAAGATGGGAATCACATTTCCCACTTAAGATCAAAGCAAACCATAGGTCCCAGGCATTGCCATCCAAGACTAGACAAAACAAACCAAAACAAAACTCAAACCAACTGTGTTAATACATCACACTGTAATAGTAAAAATAAGAATATAAGTTAAACAACTTAGAGTTACCTGAGAACATAAATTCAATGAAAAAAAAAAAGAAAACATACGGGAGATATGAGGGGATGCTGCAGAACAGAGGTAGTAAGCCAAGAACTGGAATACTGGAAAACAACTCTGGATTTACCTAACTCCTGAATTAATGATGTGGAGGAGTGGTTCTCAAACTAGAATGTTCTTCAGAATCACCTGCTGGTATTGTTAAAGCACAGAATGCTGGGCTCCACTCCCAGTGTATCTGATTCAGCAAATCTGAGAAAGGCTGAAAATTTACTTGCATTTCAAACAAGTTCCTAGGTGATGCTGATGCTGCTGGTGTGCGGACCATATTTTGAACCCTATTTATATAGGGGATGGAGAAAATGACAGGAAGTACTGTTAAAAGAAAAACATTTGGCAACAATTAGATGCATGAATAGGCAAAGTTGAAGCAATGCAAGAAAAATGCATAGCACCTTGAAGGAAAAAATAGTTCTTTTTTTTTTTTTTTTTGGAAAGAATAGTTCTTGTCTGTTAAATCTGGTCAAAGAACAATTCAATGGAAAGAATTCAAAGAATTGAGAAACTGTGGTAAAATGAGTTCTGTTCAGTATGAATCAATTTAAATATAAAAGCAATACTAAATAACTGTGGAAGTATAGTTACAGGATTGAATAACAATGTTACAGACCTTAAGAATGTAAGACCTAATATAATTAGGTGTATTTAAGTGTAAGTGCTGTGCATTAATGCCATTGTTTTCCATGGCAGAGAGGCTAATATTGAGATGTGACAATAAACAAAAACATAATGACCCTAGGGGTGCCTGGGTGGCTCAGTTGGTTACACATCTGCCTTTGGCTCAGGTCATGATCCCAGCCCTCTGCTCTCCCTTCCTTCTCATTCTCTCTCTCTCTCTCTCTCTCTCTCGCTTGCTCGCTCTCTCAAATAAATAAATAAATAAAATCTTAAAAGAAACACATCATGACCCTAAACATTTAATGTCTTTGAAAATTATCTTGATTTCAGAAATAATATCTTGTAAGAAATTTTACGTTCAGTAGTTTTGTCCACTTTTTTCAGTTTTATAATTATATTCATTTCAATTAAAATTAATATAAACATGTAATTTATTATTTTAAAATATCATATGTGACATGATAACATTTAAAATATACTTTGAACTATTTATTGTTCTGTCTACTTTACTGTCTATATTTATATATTTGCATCTGTGTATATTTATACAAAAACTTCTAGAATGTTATGTACCTAAAGTTCATCTCTATATTTCTGGTGGAGAGGTTGGAGAGATTTTTTTTCTTTTCTCTTCTACTATGTTTCACATTACTTAAACTCCTTATGTTGTGTGTATATCAGTTTTACACAAAATATTATTTTTCTAGGAAATGTAAACAAAATTTTAACAAAAAAAAAATCCTTGTGAGAAAAAATCTAATTGAACTATTTTGATAAATGAATTAAACATATCTTTTTCTGGGGAAAAAATTCCATTGTAAATTATTTAGTCACACAAACCATTAGAAATATCTCCAGAGCATGTCATATCTGCAATTAAACCATGTGGGACTCGACAGTGTAATTATGCAAAGGTAAATGCTTGTGTGTGTGTGTGTGTCTGTGTGTGAGTTCACATCGGTTATGGTAGTGAGATTCTTAAGAAGAAAGCTAAAATCGTTTTAAAACAAATTTTTGGTATCTAAATGATACTATTTGGAGAAGTCCTGTGTTTTCATAATTTTTCTTAATTAACAGGGACTTATCACTGCTACTATAATCTTATAGGATGCAAAAATATATTGTTAAAAACACGGAAATAGAGCTACTCTGTTTAGAATATAGAAATAAGGAACCTCATGCACTTAATTCATCTCTTGCCTCGGGTTGGGCCCTGAGGTGCTCTGTGCACCACCAAGTTCTGTGGAACACATTGGCATATCTTTAGGTCTTGGAATGATCAATGAGCTAGAAAAAGGCTGAGCTTTGAGAAATAATCTCTGTCTTATTTACAAATCATCAATCAGAGTATACTCACTTGCCCATTTCAGACCCAATTTACTTAATAAATTTTAACTTAGAGAGTTCTGTATTTAAAAATATTCCATTCCAGCTCTAGTTTTTCATGAATATATATGAGCAACAGAAAAACTGATAAAGAAAAAAAAAAGCGTATAGGTACTAAGTAATTTGACATTTTTCAAAATAAATCATTATATATGTGTGTATTTATACATATACCTACATATATATATATATATATATATATATATATATATATTTCTTTTAATTAGTGGAATATTCCATCAATAGTTCTTTGTTATACTTTTCCTGCTAAACATTAAATTGGTTAGTTCTGTGATTTTAATCCATTTCAATAACTTCCTTATGTCATTTAGACATAGGCATTATTTATAAAAATAAATCACAGACATATCATGGTCCTATGTTGACTACTTTTTGGACTACAGAAAAATTACGTAACTTTACATTATAGAATAATTTCCAAAGTGGATACTGTTGCCAGCCAGAAAAAAACATCAGGCGATTTAGGGAGTGTACATATTATCAGAATTAACCTAAAATTTATATTTTTTCCCATGAAGAAATTTATACCGTTTCAAGAACATAAAAATATAAATCCATCATGGGTAAAAAGCCTGGAAAAATCTAATTGTTAAATATGTAAGTGTTTCATATTACTTCAGCAATAAACAACATTTTGTAGGTTTCATAAATCTTCTCCAGGAAGATTTAATATCTATACCATTGTTGTTGTTGTTATTGTTTTTATATAAAAGTAGGTAAACATTTATCAGAGAAGCCCAAATATTGTCCTTTCTTTTTTTTTTTTAATTTAATTTATTTATTGGAGACAGAGAGAATGAGAGACAGAGAGCATGAGAGGGAGGAGGGTCAGAGGGAGAAGCAGACTCCCTGCCAAGCAGGGAGCCTGATGCGGGACTCGATCCTGGGACTCCAGGATCATGACTTGAGCCGAAGGCAGTCGCTTAACCAACTGAGCCACCCAGGTGCCCCAAATATTGTCCTTTCAATTTTACTTTGAAACATGCATTTTTCTACCTAAGGCAAATATTAAAGAATGGTAATAAGTCATTCAAGGACAAATTTCTGGGAGAATATAATAATAAAAGAAGGAATATAAATAACACAGGGTTAGATTCAGACTCTTACATCTCTTTGTGAGAATGCAGTAGGCCATAGACACACATGCCATTTGGGAATCACATGGCCAAGATTACACCACAAAGAGACTGTATTAGTTGCTGGGGTTGCCATGACAAACTACCACAAATTAAGTAGCTTAGACAACAAAAATTTATTGTCTCACGGTTCTGGAGGCTGGAAATCCAAGATCAAGATGTTGGAAGGGTTTGTTCCTTCTGAGGGTTGTGAGGGGAAATTTGTTCCATGGGTCTGGTGATTGGCTAACAATATTTCGTATTCCTTAGCTTGTAGATGTATCACCTCCATTCTAATTTCTTCTTCATCTTGCATTCTTTCCTTGTGTATATCTATGCCTAAATTTCCCCTTTTTATAGGGACACCTGTATTGGTGTTAGGGACCTACCTTACTTCAGTATGACTTTGTCTTACCTAATCACGTTGCAAGTGACCCTCTTTCCAAATAAGGTCACATTGTGAAGTACTGTAGATGAGGACCTCACATATAGATTTTGGGGTACACAATCCAACACGTAATTCTGAGTTAAATTGAAAAGCTCTAAAATATGAGACATAGCTACTAATCTTTTTCCTCGAATCCAAATAGTAACTTTTGTTCCTATGTCAATCATAGGATAGTTAGACAATTTTTAAGGCAGGGATTGCAGCAACAATGCCAGTGACACCAGATGTAGGCAATGCTAGGAGACAAGAGCCTGACGTCAAGGAGATTGATATTCCTTTAACCTGGTATGATACCAACCCCATTTTATAAGCCAAATAACACTGGATTCAAAATCTGGAAACATATGGAAGATGCCAGGGACGCAGGCTTACTTATAAAGTGACCTAGTAGTCATAACAATGTAGGTAGGAGGCAGAATGTGCAATGGGTAGAATCTGAGCAGTCTTGCTACTAGGTGAGAAATCTCAAGATGGGATGAAAAGATCTTTATTTATATTGCCCATGGAAATAGGGATGACAGTTGCAGACTTGCCTGACCTTGAAAGACATGGATTAGGGTTAAGCTATGTGCCTGGGCATATCTGATAAAATCTAATGCACTAAATGCAATCTTATTGGTGCTTTACGGATACAAAAAGGATACCTGAACATCACAGGAATAGCTTGCCTTGGCCTACAATATAATTTGCAAGCCAATGCCCTGACACACACCACAGAGGTAATGAGGTGTGTCCATAAACACTCATGTCACAAAGGTTCGGTGCTTCTTTACACAAAGTATGATTTTTGCCTTAAAAGAGATGAGGCAAGGAGAACAAGATGGTACCTCTCATTAGAAGATACCATTCTTCAACAGCAGAATGAACATATTTGCTAAGAAATCTGAATAAGCTCATTGTTATTTATTCTTAATGAGGACTAAAGGTGACCATTGCTGCATGTTGGATCATGCAGTCAGGATTAAGAAGTTGATGACAAGTTAACAAAACTTATAGAACTCTTGCTACCATTGCTTCTAACCAAAAACCATACTTCTTTGCTGCTGATTTTAAGATTTGGGCAAAATTTCTCAGTGTGAGGCATTTCCAGTTGTCTTACTATCCCTAAGCAACAGCATGGATATAGCACTTTCATGGCTTTTTAAAGACTATGCCTTTTTGAGCTGGAGCAAAGGCATTCAGAACTTAAAATCAAGGTCAATCTTCTGAAGGTGGAGTTGGGGGAGGGTGGGATCAGCTCTCTAATTGTTCATGTTTTTTAAATAGTCTTATTGACATATAATTGACATACAATAAAATTACACATGTTAAATGGGTAGAATTTGATGGATATAGACTCGTGTATCACAGGTGCACTCACATGTCTAGTTGTTCTTAAATAAGGTGCTATGTTGTATTTCTTTCATGTATCCCGAAACTTCTTTTCCATCCCAGCAACAACTACTATATTTTTAATCTGCTTCTGGAGACCTAAGGACATTTACCTAGAATAACCTATAATTCTCCCAAGAAAGTTTAAGTCTCTCCGTTTGAGCTCCAGATTAGTGAAACAAAGGGGGAAAATGGTGTTGGCATCAGATTCCACATATTAAGCAATAATGGATCGTGGTGATTACATAATTAAGAAAATAAGAACTTCAGTGGAAGTAGAGGACCCATATAGCAAAGCTCCATTTGCCATCAATCCTATGGATAAAAGACTGGTAACTACAGTCCACTATGGTAAAGAAGAATTAGAAGTTGTCAGATCCTTTAAGTAAGGAGAGATGATAGGAGGCAGCCCTGAATGGGTATGGAAAAGCACAAGTTTATCTTTGTGCACTGAGATAAATTCACACCAAGACACACGTAAGTCTAGCTGACCAAATGTTGCCCCCAATTACCCAAATGTTAAAGGGACAAGAAGAGATTGGTCTGGTTCAGAGATGCTCCCTCCTCATTCTGACCTTACTCTCCCACTAATTGAGCTCCTATGCCAACCAAGAACAATGACACAGACATTATTTTGTCCCACCTCTTCATAACCATGCCTTGGAAAAAACACTAGGAAGAATGGAAGAACAACGACACATATGAGAACATTGGTAGTATCGACCAGGGAACTTGACTGACTCATTAAAGGACTCACACTGGGTGTAACTTACTCTTGGGTGTAACATAGTGAACACTATGGGTGTTCATAGTCCAGACAGAAAAGTTGGTCAGCATCATCTCCCTTGGAACTCTAAAGATCAAGAGTGCTGACAAATTATTGCCTAACTTTTCAAGCATTCAAACAAGGGCAGTAGACAACCTCACTTGGAGCCAACCTCACTTGGCAACTTAGAAACTTAGGGAAGATTTATCTTTTCTCTCCTCTTCACAAACCTGTGACTCCAATACTAGAATTTTATCAGTGGAGGGTGGGAGAGTCTAGCAGCTCATGTGGTGACTAAAAGTATATATTGTTTGGCTGTCATAAAGTTTGGCAAAATATTTTAGCCAATCAGTTTGCATCCTGGGGAACAATGGTAAGATGGGAAGCCAGTTTTACTTTGGAGCAGTAATTGTAACCAAAGCTTTAATGGGTAGGGAGTGGCACTCTCAGACAATTTGAAGCACCAACAAGTTCATTTACACCAACAAAAATATTGATATTGGTGATAGGCCACTGTGACTAATCAGTATTGATGCTGTTTATGTGAAGTAATGCTATTATCCAGCATCAAGGCATACTTCTCATTCCAGAGCGGTATTCTAAGTTACCACACCCTGGATGAATAGGTAAGAGAGTAACACCATAGCTAAGTATCTGAGGCAAGGCATTCATAAATGGAAGGCTTTTGTCTTAAAAGACACGGCTCATATGATGGTAAGAGTGCATAAAGAAAACACATACACTGTGGGGATCTCAATAGCTTGCCATTTTACCACGAATTGTAAGAAAGAATATGATATATTCCTAAGCTCAGAGATCCTTGACTGGTTCCCGTCCATCAGAAAAAACTCTATTTCACTTATTTATGCTTCTGTAAGTCTGGAACCAAGTGGAGGGCACTAGTGCTTTTAACAAGTAGGTCATATTTACTAGACCAAAAGCATTTGCCTCTCATGGCAGGTACCACAAATAGACTCTAGGTATGAATGGACAATTGGGACCCACTCTCAACTATAGCTACTGGTTATGTGAATCATGTACATATACTTGAGGGATAGGTTGGGAGCTGTTCCTGGGATCATCTACCAAGGAGCTACTTAAAATCTATTTTGGAATCAGAGGAGAAATGACTAAGAAACAGGAGTTTTATTTTAAGCATTGACTAGAATCATGAAATATACTTATCAGATCAGGAAATCTGGGCCAACTATATGACAGATGCCACAGGATCCCAAGGAAAAGGTTCAGGAGAAATGTAGTGCTCCTAAACCACAGAGCCTTAGGTTTTATGATGAGTATGTGCTCTAGCGGGAAGAGATTGTTTTACTTAATATCCTGGACAATTCTTACAGCACATGGGATTTAGCAAAACACATTAGAAGGAAGTGGCTAAGTTTTGGATTAGCCCTTGGAAATGTGACCCTGGTTTTCCTCTATTTTGGGAACATGGGACCCTATATATTGAAAGGGGCTTTTTTGTTTTGTTTTGATAGAACAAACAGTTATTTAGATTCTTACTTAATAGATGTTGCCACCATTTTGAAGACATCACCATGTATATTAATTCATCCAAGGTTTGAGTTGTTTGGAGAGAGAAATAGCTCTCCCTGTCCCAGTCAAGCTGTTGTATAGGTCATGAATAAGCCCGTATCTTGCGTAGCCCCTTGTCTCCATGAAAAGCTCTTTTATTAAGTTAAAGGGGTTTGGGCTTTGTAATTCAGCTAGAAAACCAACACCCAGAATTCATAGTTTCATATGACTGTTGGTGCATGACAGTCCAAGAGTGGCATTTCTGCTAATTCACTAAAGAGTGAACTTGGGCTCCCACAAGTTCTAAATACTGGCATACTTGATACTAAAAGTCTTCAGATAATATAACAATGATATCCAGAAAGATAAACTGATCATTCGGCTTTTCCAGAGTAGCAGCTTACAAACTGTATTTTTTGAAACTGTGGGATTCTTTTGAGGTGCCTTTGGAACTGGCCAAGAGACAACACACAACACAGCTCTGAGACCCATTCTCTAGTACACGACTTCAAAAGGCAATGAACACACACACACACACACTCATTCATGCGCAATCCTGAAAACCTTTACTCTAATATCTCTAAATCATACCATTTTATTAAGTCAGACCATCTGACAACTATGTAACTAGATCACATTATGTGGCCTTTATAGAAATGCTTCTAGGGAATGGCATTTTGAACGCTATGCTCTTAATTTAAATCTAGAGCTGTTAGAAGAAATACCACGCAAATCTCATATATATTTCTCTCATTGTGGCAAAATATACATAACATAAGGTTTATCATTTTAACCATTGTTAAATGGATAGTTTGGTGGCGTTAAGATACCTGATGTGCAGCTATCACTATTACCTCCAGAACTTTTTCATCTTACCCAACTGAAAGTCTGTAACCCTGAAATACCTGCTCTCAATGCCCCCTCTCCCAAGCCTCTGGCAACCACCATTCTACTTTCTGTCTCCAGGATGTAACCAGTCTATGCACTTTATGTAAGTGCAATTAGACAGTATTTGTCCTTTGGTGTCTAGTTTATTTCACTTAGCATAATGTCCTCAAGGTTTCTCCATGTTGTAACATGTGTCATTTTTTTTCCTTTTGAAAGTTGAATAATATTTCATTGTATGCATATATCACATTTGCTTATCAATTCATCTACTGATGGATACTTGACTGCTTCTCCATTTTGGCCATTGTGCATCATGCTACAGTGAACGTGAGTGTCCAAATAACTTTTTGAGTCCCTGCTCAAACTTTTTTGGGTGTATCTTCAGATGTGCACTTTCTAGCTCATCTGGTAATTTTATGTTTACTTTTTGGAAGACTTGCCATACCATTTTCACATTTGCGCCCCATGTTACATTCCCACTCATATTGTTTTATGACAAATACTTTTGTGGACATTTACTACATTACATGTATACACGTAACCACAGCTACACTCATGTCCACATTGATATCTTCTCTTCACAAAGCAAGGCCATAGGGGAAATTCTTTATTTTATTTTATTTTATTTTATTTTATTTTTTTAAAGATTTTATTTATTTATTCATGAGAGACAGAGAGAGAGAGAGAGAGAGAGAGAAGCAGGCTCCCAAGGAGCAGGGAGCCCGACGTGGAACTCGATCCCAGGACCCTGGGATCATGACCTGAGCCGAAGGCAGACGCTTAACCATCTGAGCCACCCAGGCGCCCGGGGAAATTCTTGCATTAAAAAAAATTATCAGCAATGGATTTTCTTCTCCAAAGCAACTTGTTTGTTTCCCCCCCCATTAGACACTATGAATCATGTATTTATGTTTTGCTTTCGGCTTTGATCTATAGGAATCGAGAGCCAAGATTCTAGCCCACGTCTACCAAGCCCACACCTAACACTTTATGTCTAATTTTTCCCTGGTATCAACTTGCTATCATAACTTTATTTTTTCTTGCCCAAATTTGTTCAGTTTCCTCTTAATCATGAACCATGTGAATGTGTGTAAGCAGTTGTTGGAATAAGGCAGGCTACACATAAATAAACACACGATATTTAAATTGCTTCATAGTTAATTTCTATTCACTTGGAATATCTTGAAGTTTGAAAAAAAATATCTGCATCTTGCCTTTTTTCCAAATAGAGTTAGAATTATAATGGGGATGGAATTTGTTTGAAATAATTATACTTATTTACTTTATGAGAAGTTGAAATCTGGTAGAATTCAAAGAGACAAAAGAATTTAAAACCAGCTTTTTACCTCTCTTTCAGTTGCTAAGGAGTTGGTATATATTCTTTGAATTCTACGTTGTTGAATAAATTACTTTCATGGATAAGAAGAGAATTGTGTTTTTCCTCCTCAGTGCATCAGCTTCATATTTGATGTTTTCAATGAAACTTTCATGAACAGGCAAAGGGAAAAAGTCTTGAAAGGGGTTTCATTTTTTGAAGAGCTAAATTGAGTTTTAGGGTGGATTTCTAGGGGTATTTTCAGGAAGCCTTCACTTGAGAGCACTCAGGGACTATTGAAAGTAATTTATTTGAGCTTCAACTGAGCTTCATGTGTGTACATGTGTGTCCACATCTTCCCATTCCTCCTGAGTAAAGTCAATGTGTGACCTTGATTCATACAAGATTCTAGAAGGACCTATGGTGATCTGTATAGGTCTTTATGAGCTCATGGATTTAGGGCTCAGTAGGGCACAGGTAAGGATTTCGTGCCATTGATTATTGCAGAGCACACAGAATTTTTTAATTGTTCTATTTACCCAAATTAAATTATTGTGACCTTTACATAACTTTGTGGAAATCTGTTCATATTGCACTTGAAGGTACAAGCCCTAATTACTCCCGTGTATGATCCTTGATAAAGAAATTAGTATAAGAAATTTAATCTTGAATATTAAGGAATATGATACATACATTTATACATGTACACTAAGTTTATTGATTTATAATAAATCAAGACATATATAAATTTATTATTTTGACTGTTTATTATGTGTTTATACTTATATCTATAAATGTAGATATAGATACTGAGTATATACTGTATAGAGGACACTCTCCCATTGGTTTTTGGCCTGGGTTAGCAATCACTTGGCAAAGTCTATCTTATGAAGAAATTGGCAGAACCAGAATGCAAGCTTGAAATGGATGTGTGAGACAAACATGCTTCCTGCCCTGTTGAGTGAGTTGGGCATGTTGAGCCTTGAGCTTTACATTAGAGAAACAAATACAAGTAGCCTCATCAATGCAGGGAGATGGAAAACCACTGCCTGAAAGCAAATGTAGGTCAGGAACTAGGATAGTACCCAAAAGCACCAGAGATGTGGGTACTCTGATTGACTTTGATTGCTGCATAACAGAATCAGATGTAGCTGAGGAAAAAGAGTCACCACACAAAGTACAAATGTGCTCCTATCTTCTTAACCTGCCAATTAATTGCTTAAGCTGTACATGCCTTTTTGAGCAGGTGGTTCTTGTCTATGTCCTGATCAAAAAAATATACCCAACAAGCCTAGGGATCTATGAGATTAACTAAGTCCAAGAAAGTTCAGTTCAGGTAGAGAAGGAGACAGGACCAAATGGGTAGCAGGAGCACTGATTCAACATCTGCCACATGGGGCTTCTGGCAAACACTACTTCTCCAGAACCTTGAGCATGCAGGCCAATGCTAACTGCTTAGCTCCCATCCAATCAATGGTTCCATATCAGTAATTCGTGATTGGTTCGTAATCATACCTGTAGCCCTATTTCCCAGACCATGCTGTTGAGCTAGAATAGCTGAGCCAGGAGGCCTAACTGCCATAACCAAAGCCTTAAACCCTCTTAATTTACTTTAGTAGAGAATGGTCATTCTTCCAGAATCCATCACTGTGTTTACCTTATACTAAAACTGAAGAAGACTGGGAACTCTTGCCATATCCTCCCCAAAATCATATCCCTAGAATCATGTAGATTTCATGGATAAATGGAGGTAAAATTTTATGAGCCCTCCACAAAATAAAATGATCTCTTTAGTCATTAATACTACATTTTTTATCATTTCTGTAAAAGTCTATAAAAGAAAGGTAGAGTGTGATGGATTAAGTGAAAACCTGTCATCATTTTCCGGGTCAAGAAACAGAATATCCTCAAGATCTTAGAATCCCCAAAACTATACCTTTCCAAGTCACCCCACCCTCCATGTCCCTGGAGGTCATCACTATTCTGCCCTTGATGGTATGCACATCTTTGCTTGTCTTTTTTATTTTATCACTGATGTATCCATCTCCAAACTCTCTAGTCTTATTTTTGTACTTTATATAAATGGAATAATGCAGTATAATCCACTACAGTACTTACTCTTCTATCAGACTAATTTTGTTCAGCATTACATTTGCGGGATTGATTCATGTTTTTATTTGTGGCTAGAGTGAGCACAGGACACTCCATGCACAGTTTCACATTCTATGACTATACCAATATTTAATTATCTATTCCACCTTGCTAGACTTTTTATTATCCCCCCACCTTTTTTTTTTTTTTTTTTTTTGCTATTTCAAATAATGTTTCCTTCATGTGTAACTTTTATTCACGTATGCCTACATTTCTATTTAGGTATACACTTGGGAGTATAATTATTAGATCACAGGATAAACTTTTTTTCAACTTAGAGGATAATGTCAAACAGTATTCTAAAATGATTTCACCAAATGTAATTCTCACCAGCAGTGTATGTGAATGAGAATTCCAATTTTGCTTCGTTCTCATCAAATGTTGTCAGACTGTATAAGCTTATAGATATTCTGATAGGGGCGTGGCAGTATTTCATGTGGTTTTAATTTGAATTTCCCTAATGACTATTTCGGTTGAACACTTTTTGTATTCATATTGACCAACTGGATTTCCTCTTTTGTGAAATGCCTGTTGACATTGCTTGTACAATTTTTTATTGGGTTGTCTGTCTTCTCATTGGTAATCAGGTGTTATTTTTGTATCCTGAATATGGACTGCTCATCAGTTTTATGTTCTGAAATATCTTTTTTCGCCCTGTGATTTGAATTTTCATTTTTCTAACATAATTCTTAATCTTAATTGTAAAGTAGAAAAGTTTATCTTAGTGCTTTGTTTTTTCTTATCCTGTTTGACAAATTTCATTTGGCATCAGGGAGAGAGAATTTCTTGTTTAATTTGTCCATATGAGTAGTTAATTTTTCCTCAGTGCCACAGACTGAAAAGTTTGTTCTTCACGGTACCTTTTTGTACTACATATTTGTCATTGATCAATATGTCAGGGTATGTCTGAATCTTTATTTTGATCTGTTGGTTCAATTGCCTATCTTCATACTTATACTCCCTCATTTATCACAGCATCATAATAAATCTTCATATTCAGCATGGAAAGTTCCTCCACGTTAATCTTCAAGATTTTCTTGCCTACTCTTCTTCCTTTGAAATTCACATGCATTTCTAAGTAGCTTGTCATGGCTTATCAAAATATCAACTGGGATTTCGTTTAATTTATTTACTATATTAAGCAGAATTGATGCCTTTAAAAAGGCATCTTTATTCCATGTACATGGCATATTCTTTCACTTATTTAGGTTACAGTAATTGCTGCCAGTGGTGATTAATAACTTTTTCTGAGTAGAGATATTGTGCATCTTTCATTAGGTCTATTCCTAGCCATTTACATTTTTGTTGATGGTATAAATGATATCTCCTGAACATTTTGCATTTTCTCTTAGTGTTGCCATTTTAAAATGCAAGTACATTTCAGATATTAACCGTATTTCTAATAACCTTGTTAAAATCACTTACTAATTCTAATAATTATCTGTAGTTGCTTTTTAATATTTTAGGTACAAAATTGTATCATCCATGAATAATTATGGTTTTTATGATTTTTTTCAATCTTCATAATTTCTACTTTTTTACTCACCTTACTGCACTAACCAGACAAAATCGGGAGCAATGTTATGGTGTCCTATCAATTACCTGAAAAGGAATATATTCAGCATTTCATTATTAAGTATTATGTTTGCTTTATTGTCTTTGGATACTTTTTAAGGAACTAGGAAGCTTCAGCATTTCCTGTTTGTTAAAATATTCTATCAAATATGTATGGTGATATTTTACCTTATTTTTCATATTTTAAGATTACCACATGACATTTCTTCTTTACTTTAATCATGAGAAAAATTCAATTGATAGACTATTTGAAAGTTATACTACCCTCAAATTCTTAGAAAAACAAAAACAAAACAAAACAACCTTACCATGATGTATTATTCTAATTATATATTTCTGGAATTAATTTGTTAATATTTTCTCTCTTTGTTTTTAATCATATTCAAGAATGAGTTTGGCCTTTAGTTTTCTTTAAACTTGATGTTCGTATTAAGATTTGGAATAATGGTTATTCTGACCTTTTTAAAAATTAGGATTGATCCCTCATTTTTTGGTTTCTGAAAGAAATGGAATACTTCTTGGTTATTTCTTCCTTATGCATTCAGTAGAGTTTCCCAGTGAAACTATCTGGATATGAAAATTTAGTATTAATTATGGTTTTATTTCCTTAAGTAGTCATGTGACTACTTAGATTTTCTGTTTCCTACTTATGTGATTTTTGTGAGTTATATATTTTTCAAATATAAATTTCCAGTTTATCTAATTTTTTTATTTATTTACTTATTTACTTACCTACTTACTTATTTTTTGCCATCTAGTTGTGCTTATATATTCTTTCTGTCCTTCTGCTGTTGGCAATTTTTGTGGAGATGTCCCACATTTTAATTGTCACCTAAGTTCTTCTGTGCTTTCTTTCATTTTCTTTATTGTTTTCCCCAGGAATTTACTAATGGTATTCATCTTTTCAAAGAGCATACATTACTCTCTTGATATGTTCAACTATGTAATTGCTTTCTGTTTCATAGATTTATACTCACATTATCATTGTTTTTCTCTTTAGGGTTTTCTTTTGATAACTTCTTTAAATGGATGTTCAGTCTATCCATTTTTCATCTTCATTTCTTAATATATGCAATGATGCCACAGTTATACCCCCAAACTTGACTGGGTTTCATCCTACCAGTTGTACCATGGCATTCATATGACTATTCAGTTCAAAGTGTTTTCTAATTTCTATTTTGACTTTTTTTTTTAAGTATAAACACACACACAATTACTTTCCAAGAAGATGAAGTTCCTTTTTGTTGTTATTTATTTCTGGGTTTTTGCTGTGGTTGTTAATATTCTTCAACATTTAGTTTTTTAAGATTTATTTATTTATTTGAGAGAGAGAGAGAGAGAGCATGGGGGAGAAGGTCAGAGAAGGAGAGAATCTCCTGCAGACTCCCCTCTGAGGCGAGGAGTCCAAAGTGGTGCTTGATCCCACAACCCTGAGATCATGACCTGAGCCCAGATCAAGAGTCAGAGGTTTGGGGCGCCTGGGTAGCTCAGTCGTTAAGCGTCTGCCTTCTGCTCAGGTCATGATCCCAGGGTCCTAGGATCGAACCCCGCATCGAGCTCCCTGCTCCGCGGGAGGCCTGCTTCTCCCTCTTCCACTCCCCCTGCTTGTGTTCCCTCTCTCCCTATCTCTCTCTCTGTCAAATAAATAAATAAAATCTTAGAAAAAAAAAAAAAGAGTCAGAGGTTCAACTGACAGAGCACCCAGTGCCCTTATTCTTCAATATTTAAATGTGAATTTGTACCGATGTGCTTTGTGGGCATCCTACAACCAATTTTTGAAAATGGAAAGTATATTCCTGAAAAGAACGTGTATTCTTAGGTTGTTGGGAATAGTATTCATTATATAACCATTGTGTACAACTTTTTGAAACTTATTTCAATACATTTCTTCAGCATTGTCCAAGAGTATATTTGTGATCATGTAAGATCTATGTATTCTGAACTGTACAATGGTAATCCCTAGTACATGTGTTAATGGGTGTTTAAAATGTGACTAGCATAATTTAGAAACTAAAGTTTTAGAGTTAATCCATTTAAATTTAAATAGCCACATGTGGCTAAGTGTTACCATATAAGACTGGGGCAGTCCTGTACCTTTAATAAATCTTTGATTGTTTTTCCTAGGGTGTTCAATTAGAGGTGGGTCAAAATCACCCAATATCATTGCTTATTTTAGAGCAGCCCATTTTATTTTATATATTCAGATGTCATTTTTTAGGTGCATATAAACTGAGAACTATAATGTTTTCCTGGTGAATTAGTTTTTTTAAAATATCAAATGCCTCTCTTTATCTCTAGTAATTATTCACAAATTAATTTATCTGATGTTAACATGACTTCCTCCACTTTTCTTTATTACTGTTTCTCTTATATCAGTTTTCTCATCATTTTATTTTTGACATTTCTACATGTTTATGTTCTTATATGTTCCTCATCAACAACACATGCTTTTGTTTCATTTTATTCAGTCTGAATGATTCATCCCAAAATTATAGCATTTCATCCATATGTATTCAGCATATAACTTATATATATGGACTTATTTTGCCAGTTTTCTACTTGATGACTATTTATTCATTATCAGGTTCTGTTTTCTCTCTGTATGCACACACACACACACATCACACTCATCTACTATTTTATTGCTAGAAATAAAAATGTTTCCTACACTTACCAGAAGCTAAAGCAAATTTTTACTTTTACCTTCATCGCAGAAATTGTAAGAGCTTACTACACTGATTGTATTTATTTATCCTTGGCGCCACACATTTTTATCGTTGCTCCCTATTTTATTCTTTACAAGATTTCGAAACTCATGAAGCACTACTATTATTCTTAGCAGTTCATAATCAGTTAGATTCATAAACATAATTTTCATTTTCGGTTAACTCTGCTTTTACCTACACCTCTGCAATTAGACTCCACTCCCTCTCCCCACTTAGCACCATTTAGAGGAGGAATACTGAAGCGGTCTTACTCCTGGTCCCCTCCACTCCATCTCCTTTCTCCTCGCTTCCCTGCATCTGACCTTTTCTTTTCTCCTTTATATCAGTTTAGCTCTCACGGCTCCATTCTGTTACTCCTTTGTGGCTATCTTCCAGAGTAGTAGAGTCTGATGTGCTGTTTAACATCTCCCCTTGGTTCTAAATTATGGTTATTCTTGTTAGTTTTTAAAAGTTTGCTATACGGGTGTCTGGGTGGCTCCATCAGTTAAGCAGGATAGCAGTTAAGTAGGATAGCCAAGGATCAGCTTCCTTCCCCACCATGAGACTGGTCCAAACACCAATTGATCATAGGTGCTTTTTCTCCATGAGAAGGCCAAGGAACTTGACATATGCCTCACAGCATTAACTACCAGGGGGCTACATGCTTCTCAGCCCAGAACATGCAGAACACAGGTTGAGCAAGGAAGCCGAGTTGGCATGATGAGCCCAGCAGGTTCGGCAACTGGCATTTTTTATGTCTCTCGCCCTTCATTCCAGGGTTGGGTTTGACTGGTTACTCCCACGTGTGCTGCCTGGTGTTCAGTGAATCTCCAAGCTCAGAGGTCCCTACTTTATGAGCTCACAATGACTCTGTTTTTCTGCCATGAAGTCCTTGGTGAGTCAGCACACTCTTGTGCCCACTTCCTTATCAGACTAGATGTGATAGAATCCAACAGGGAATAAATGTTGGGCCCTGCCCTTCCCATAATTTCTCTTAGGATGTTCAGAAGAATGCACATGGCCTTTGGTCCACATTGGAGACAGGAAGACCTTGATACCACTAATAATTACATTTTTTCCTTACAGCAGCTGAGGTTGGGTAGAAGGTTAGGGAGGCATTGGAGGCATGAATGGACAGAGTGTCTTCCCTCCCATAAGTAAAGAGTTTACCTTTATTTTCATTTTGGTGCAACCACCTGCTAAGGCTCAACTGAACAATATTCTGACGTTTTGGTTAACTCAAATCTATATATTCAAAAACAAGCCCACGTTGCTGACACTGTTTATTTTAGCTTCATGGGCTATTTGGCTCAGGAGCCATGGGCTTATTGTCTTTCAGAGGGGTGTTCTATGGCTTGCCAACCTACCGATATGAAAGTGTCCTTTGTCCTTGGATGGAAGTGGAAAATAACCAAGTCATTACTTTGATGGCCTATTCTGATTCTCCCCCTCCCCACTCAGCACCATTTAGAGGAGGAATACTGAAGTGGTCTTACTCCTGGTCCCCTCCACTCAGTGTTTGAGTAAAACATTAGCTACCAGATTATAGGGTAGGTAATCCTGAGCCAAGCTCACTGTGCCCTCCTCCCTTCTTCCCCCAAAGCCATGTCTCTTTCAACATCCCCTGTGGATTATGAAAAATTATCAGAATTTCTGATTTGATTTTGCCTTACTTACAAATGGCTAAATTCATCGGTTACTGGTTGGAGAATGCTGGCAGAAGACGTGAGACTCCTGGGTTACAGACAGGACTGTATTACTCATGGCACAGGGAACAGCGTGAGCATGATCCCAGGTGGTGGCCAGAACAGACGGAATGTTGCCATTCAGGGAGGGAGGGGATCAATGAGTTCGGGGAGCTGCTGTTTTATAACAACCAGTAAGCAAGCCGGCTCTTGGTCCAGAGAGAGACATTATGTTATCCTTCAAGTCTGCTCTCAGGAAATATGACCTTGGGTAATGCACCAGATAAAGAGTGCTCAGACACTTATATCCTTGGCCACCGAGCAAGAAAATACAGACTTCTGCATGCCCATAGGGCATTGCGTCTCCCAACAGTTTGGGGCATTAACAACCAGAGGCAGGGAAGAATAGATTTGAAGGGTCATTGGTGGAAAATAATTAAAAGATTTTCTCTTTATTGGATCCCAATGATTTTTTAAACTGATAAGTAAGTATATTTATAAATTATACATATATGCAATCCTACTATTCTCTTAAGTGTATTGTAAGATATCAACTAAATTGAAATGAAAAATGAGATGATAAAATAACAGTATCTAACTCTGCTTCTTATGCAAGAGCTGATCATCATGCTCTTTGTAGAATGGCTTGCTACCTCCATTCATAGTGCACAGAAAGAAGATTTTTCAATTTCTCTTTTCTTTCTTCGTGTGTGACACATTATATCTCCTCAATATGTACTCCTTGAAGAATGACCGTGTTTAGAAACAGCCCACAGTGCCTGGCTGCTCCTAATTTAATGGTGTCTGCATCTAAGCACAATCAAATGCAAAGAGAGCCCCTTGGCCTCAGCACATGGCTGCTAGAAGCAGAGGACCCACCCAGAACCAGTGCATACATTTCATAGTGAAGACTTGAATTCAAATCTACTTTTGCACGAAAGGTGGTCCAGGCTTTATTATATTGTTTCTTGACTGTGAATGTGTAGATTTTGTTCCAGTCTTTCACCTGAATTCATTGTCACAAATACAAAATTGTATCAAATATTAGGCAAAAGCTGACAAGGAGTTGGATTTCAATAAATCCCTCATGTTATTGCAGCAAAATAGCTATACATCACTTCCTTTTCTCCTCTCCTCCCCTTCCAACCTCTCCTCAATTATAAGAAACTTCAACCACAGAAACACAAAATTGCCCAGTCAAATATGCAGTGCAGAACCAAGGCATAAAAATTAACTGGCAGATATGATATAATACCAACAGATATAATAAATCATTAGGTTCTTTTTAAAAAACAGTAATTTAGTGGCTCAGTCGTTAAGCATCTGCCTTCAGCTCAGGTCATGATCCCAGGGTCCTGGGATTGAGCCCCGCATCGGGTTCCCTGCTCCGCGGGAAGCCTGCTTCTCCCTCTCCCACTCCCTCTGCTTGTGTCCCCTCTCGCTGTGTCTCTCTCTGTCAAATAAATAAATAAAATCTTTAAAAAAAATAAATAAAAATAGTAATTTAGAAGTTGGCTGAGACTCCAGATTTGCAGTTTGCAAGGTATATGTCACATGTTTTTATTCTATCACTTTGTAAAATACAAATAAGCTAACATCAGTTTTGCTATAGTCAGTGTCAAAATTTCAGAGAGTTTATAATACTTTTATTCGTTCAATATAGAATAATTATTTCACTTTAATTACTTCTCTTAAACTTTTTTCCAAAAAACTTTAAGGCTTAAATGCTTGTAGGTACTTCAGTGTCACGCAGAAATTCAAAGGTGGCTGAAGAGAGATTGTCAGTAACACAAGAAGAGGTAAGAGTGAGGGAAAGCTTCAGTGACTAGATGGATTAACTGAAACAACAATTGAGGGAACAGGTAATCTTAATTATAAAGGAAATTAGAACTAAAACATCTCCTCAGGCAACATTTTGTAACTGAGAATTTAGGAGGCTCTAGAAAACACCAGCTGAGAATGTGTGATTCCATTACTGGAATCATTTTAAAATTAGACTGGTCAGATATTCAAAAAGATAATCTAAGAGGGAAAACGCTGCATTGTTGAAGAGATTAGGTGACCTGGCAGGTCTTTTCCATCTCTAACTTGGAAGGTTCTATTCTCTGGTCTGTCTGTATGATAACCCCATTTTAAAAAAAGAAAAAAAAAATACCTGCATTGCATTGCATTACCTACATAACTTCAGTTGAAAATAAAAGATGTGTACAGTACATAAAGAGCAGTCTGTGCAGATGTGAGCCAAGAAAAAGTACGCATATTTAAAAAGAAAACAGAGATGTTCTATTTTAAGAACAGTGGGATTATGCAAGAAAGGTAAAATTCTAGGAATCCATTTTGAGAGGACATTTGATCAAATACTGAATCAGGTTATTGTTCTAGCTCTGTTCTTAACTAGCTATGTGAGTTGTTTTAAAATCTATAACATGAGAAAACTGGTTTATTTACTGCTTAGATCTTTTTACCTTTAATAGTAAATAAGTCTGTGACTCCAGTTATAATATATAGTTCTTGGTAGCAAATGCATTCCTATTTTTGCATAAATATTCATGTCATCATATTTTTTATCTATAAAGCTCATGCTTGAAAAATTAAAATTGTAATGCATCAGTGGAACATCTAAACAGGAGAATTCCACTTTTTTTCCCCAAAGCAAAATTTCCAGGATTTTATTTCCTCAGTAAATAGAATTCACTGGGACAGAAGACATCTCTCCATTGGTAGTGCGGAAAATTCTTCAATAACTACACCAAATACCTCATAATACTTAGTTTTCTTCATATTAGACAAATAATGTTCCCTCTCCATGCTTTAAGTACCCTGCCCTCTGGTGCAAAATGCATTTCCTCTCTTTCTAGTATATTCACACACTTGACTTATACTTTTCTATACTTGTCTTTTACCCCTCACCAAGACTTTGCTTAGGTCTCTTCTAACTTAAAATTAGCATAAAGTTTTTATTTAATAACCTTTTTCACTTGTGTCTCTCTTTAGCTCTAATGTAATCTATGTCATTTTTTGGTTGTTTCTTTGTTGTTGTTGTTGTTTTAAAACCAATCTCTGTCCATTCTGCTTTCCAATCCTAGCATCTACAGTCTGACCTGTATGTCCAACAGGACAATAAAATATTCTTGTCCAATCTACAAAATGGCTGCCTAACAGACCACTCCAACAATCACTTTATCAGTCCTCAACTTTCCTCAACAGGGATTTATAGATGTCTAAGTATATGTTGAGTTCAATTTTGGGGCTGTGATGTAAGATAGCCCTTGCTCTCCTGAAGCATATACTCTATAAGCAGACTGCTACATTACTGAAACAACTGCACAAGTAAATACAAACTTTCAACTGAGTATTTTAAAGAAAAGCACATAATTCTTCGCCTGGGTGGCTCAGTCGTTGAGCGTCTGCCTTCGGCCCAGGTCATGATCCCAGCGTCTTGGGATCGAGCCCCACATCGGGTTCCCTGCTCCGCGGGAAGCCTGCTTCTCCCTCTCCCACTCCCCCTCCCTGTGTTCCTTCTCTCACTGTGTCTCTCTCTGTCAAATAAATAAATAAAACCTTCAAAAAAATTTTTAAAAAAAGAAAGCATATAATAAAGGAATTTGAATTTTCCTTTGACTTAGAAGTAGCATATTTGAGGAAGGGACATTTGAACTGAAGGATAATGTCTTGAGATAAACCACAGAGGCATTTTTAGCAAGGCTTGAGTTGCTCCAATTGCTCTGTTTAGGAATGACTTTGAAGGCATTATGGAGAATCAAAAACAGTGCAAACAAACCACAAACAAAAATCAAAAAAAGACAAATAAGCATGAGTGCATCTTGGAAAAAAGTTATTTTTCTCTCCAGTTGAGAGATAACAGTTTGGTTTAAAGTGTCTCTGTACTGACAATAGAAAGAAATGGATAGACTTGATGCACATTCACAAAGTAAAATTGACAGTGGTGACTTTGGTGTATAAGGTGGGGGAGAAAAAAAGACAAATGGAGTCTATATTTCTGTAATTCCACATTTTTTATATCTGTAGCTAAATTCAGTGATATATAGGTTACACAAAGGAGAATGGGTGTAGAAAAGAAACTACATATCAATATCTCTCATGAACAATGATGCAAAAATCCTCAACAGAATATTAACAAATTGAATCCAACAATCTATAAAAAGAATTATATACCACAACCAAGTATGATATATCCCAGGTGTGCAAAGCTGGTTCAACATTCAAAAATCCATGAAGCAATCCATCACATCAAGAGAATAAAGAAGAAAAATCACATGATCATATCAATAGATGCAAAAATGCATTCAAAACAATTCAACACCCATTCATGATTAAAAAAAAAAAACTCTTAGTAAACGAGGGATAAAGTGAAACTTCCTCAGTTTGATAAAGGATATTTAAGAAATCTATAGCTAACATCAAACTTAAAGAGAAACTCAAAACTTTCTCACTAAGATCAGGTACAAGGCAAGGCTGTTCCCTGCCACTACTGCTTTTCAATATCTTACTGGAAATTCCAGTTAATGCAAAAGGACAAGAAAAGAAAATGATATGTATACATATTTGGAAAGAAGAAATAAAACCGGCTTTGTTGGCAGTTAACATGATTGTCTTCTTAGAAAATCTTAAAGCATGCACTAAAAGCTCCCAGTTTGCTAGTAAGTGATTATAACAAGTTTGAAGGATAAAAGGTTAATATACAAAAGTCAGTTGCTTTCCTATACACAAAAAATGAACAAGTCAATTTTGAAATTTAAAACATGGCAACTTTAGCACTGAAAAAAAAAAATTAAGAATAAATCCAACAACGGGGCACCTGGGTGGCTCAGTCGTTAAGCGTCTGCCTTCGGCTCAGGTCATGATCCCAGGGTCCTGGGATCAAGCCCCGCATCGGGCTCCCTGCTCCGCGGGAAGCCTGCTTCTCCCTCTCCCACTCCCCCTGCTTGTGTTCCCTCTCTCGCTGTGTTTCTCTCTGCCAAATAAATAAATAAAATCTTAAAAAAAAAAAGAATAAATCCAACAAGATATATGTAAGATCTATACAAGGAAACTATAAAACTCTGGTAACCAATTTAAAAAAAAAAATTAAAAAGTAAATAAATGGAGAGATATTCCATGTTCATGGATAAGAAGATTCAATATTGTCAATATGTCAGTTCTTCCTAACTTGATCTATAGATTCAATGCAATACTAATTTAAAAATCCCAGCAAATTATTTTATGGATTTCATGAACTAATTCTAAAGTATATATGGAAAGGCCAAAAACCCTGGATGTTAAAGGGAATAAAATAATTAAACTAGCAATTTCACTGAGAATATTAAATACTTTGCTGGGCCTCTTTGTTCATTATAAAGCTTCAATTTTGGGCACCTGTGTGGCTCAGTCAGTTAAGTGTCTGCCTTCGGCTCAGGTCATGATCCCAGGGTCCTGGGATCAAATTCCGCATCGGGCTCCTTGCTCAGTGGGAAGCCTGCTTCTCCCTCTCCTTTTCCCCCTCCCTACTGCTTGTGCTCTCTCTCTCTAAAATAAATAAATAAAATATATTTTTAAAAAGCTGAAATTTTTCCAGTGTATTTTTACCAAACTAGAAGTTACCATGAATGCTTCAACTAAAATTATATTGATGTTCAAAATATTTCAGCTGCTTCACAGGAAGTTACTATTAATTATGTTATTGTATTTCCCAATTAAAGTAGAAGTCCATCCCATTTAAGGTAGACCCAGTAGAAGTCCCTACTTGTGCTGTTATTTTTTTCCTAGATGGGTTAGCCTGGTGATGGGTACTAAAGAGGGCACATATTGAATGGAGCACTGGATGTTATACGCAAACAATGAATCATGGAACACTACATCAAAAACTAATGATGTAATGTATGGTGATTAACATAACAATAAAATAAAATTAAAACAGAAAAAACAAAATAACAACTGTTAACTCTCTTTCTTATTAGCACAGTACGAAGAGCATATTTGGTTTTTAAAATCCCTAAAATTAAAAGAACTAATTATAGGGTCATCTGGGTGGCTCAGTCAGTTAGGCAACTGACTCTTGGTTTCAGCTCAGGTTGTGGTCTCAGGGTCAGGAGATTGAGGTCCCTGACATGGTCCATGCTTTACATGAAGTCTGCTTGGGACTCTCTCTCCATCTCCCTTTGCTCCTGCCCCCTGCTCTCTGTTTCTCTCTTTAAAATAAATAATTAAATCTTTAAAACACACAAACAAACAAAACCCAACTAATTATATTACAAGGCTGGAAAGCATTTGTCATGATTGGAAACTTTGAAAGGGAATATTAAACTACGTAAGCTTCAGGAACATGGCAATTTTTTTTTTTTAAAGATTTTATTTATTTATTTGACAGAGAGAGAGACAGCTAGAGAGGGAACACAAGCAGGGGGAGTGGGAGAGGGAGAAGCAGGCTTCCTGCCGAGCAGGGAGCCCGATGCGGGGCTCGATCCCAGGACCCTGGAATCATGACCTGAGCCGAAGGCAGGCGCCTAACGACTGAGCCACCCAGGCGCCCCAGGAACATGGAAATTTTGATTCTCATTTCAGTCACCTTCAGTGCTTCCTCCAAGCTGAACTTAGCACTTAAACAATGATGGAGCTGGTGGACTTCTTCATTCTTAAAAGAGGTTTTTGTTTGTTTGTTTGTTTTTTGTTTTAAATAAATGCTTGGAAGATTTATCATGGATGTGTGTAAAGTGGGATCACCTATTTATTTTGTTCTGTTTAACAGGAGAGGTCTGAAACTGTAAGACATTAATAAAATATGTATACAATTTCACTCTTTATTTGGTACCATGATTTCCTTTGAGAATACTGAAATGTTTGCATGCCCTACTTCTTTGAAAAACTGAAACAACCCATTATAATATAGTTCTAATCCAGTTCTGATTTTCATAAAATAATATGTAAAATATTTTGAATAAAACTAAGGTTTAATTTACTAGGTACATATTTAGTTATCTTCTTTCATGGGCTTTTACTAAGACCTATATAAACCCATTTTGATCTTGCTGGTCTAAACCAGTCACTTTAATTCCATAGTAAATAATAACAGAAAAATTAAAGCTTAACCTTTACTTTAAAGGAAGGTACAGTGTGAACTACTATTCACATAAATGTTTTCAAACAAGTGCCTTATACTACAATGACTTAATATTAAGAAAGAAAAAGACACTCAGCAGTTCTGAGTCTCAGAGACATAAGACTCTCCATGAGCCCACAAAGCAATTAAGCCAGCTGGTCCCTTACAATAAAGACAGTGTCTAGAGATGGGGCAAAGCACCATAACTCTGGAAAATTATTGACAACTCTCTTCCTGGGCTTCTACTTACTTGTTTTTTGACTCGAGAGGTCTTAAACTTAACAATTTATCTCATTTTCTTTCTGATGAAGAAGGAGATTGAAATAAAATTACCTATACCCATTAGGTTGGACAGCAATAATTGTGATATTATAAGAATTTAGAAGTTTTCATCTTGTCAATATTTATACATAAAAATTGCTGAACGAATTAATAGTGTGAGCAAAATTGTTGCGAGGAGATTGTTCAAACTACTCCATGGAATCTAACATTCTAGGAACTTTAGAATTTTTAGTCTCTTAAGACAGAATTTATTGCTAGACCATATAGCTCACACCTTCATGATACATAAGAAACTAAACCAAGAGAGATGACCTCCTCCAACATGGGATCTGTAGCAAACAAATTGGGGCACGTGGGTGGCTCAGTTGTTTAAGCGTCTGACTTTGGCTAAGGTCAAGATCTTGGGGTCCTGGGATTGGGTCCCACATAGGGCTCCATGCTCAGCAAGGAGTCTGCTTCTCCCTTTCCCCCTGCCCCTCCCCCTCACTCATGTGCACATGCTGTCTCTCTCTCTCTCAAATAAATAAATAAAATCTTTAAAAAAATAATAAACAAATCTCCTTGAAAAATTAATTTGTATCTTCATCTGAAATAGAAATAAATACCCTTATTCCAAATAACAATTTAAAAATGTGTCCATCCCCCAATTTTTTCACCATAGATAGGCATCTACTTAATTACTTAAAAATTTCTCTTTTGTTTTGTGAATTTTATCATTGCCTAGTGTCTAACTTTGTTGTTAAAATAGCAAAATAAAAAAGAAATACCTTTTGTTTTCAAATTTCTATATAGAATACATTGCTTTCACCTGGAGAAATAGCAATTAACTCTGTAAGCACAAATTTTCAAGTGGAAGTTTTGGCAGAGAGTCCCTAATTCTTCATTATGTACATGAATTCTTTACTATGTACATGGATTGTGTTTTATGTGTATGTATTTAAAAAATGCTTTTTCATAAATGTCATTTCATTCAGATTTATCTGACATTTTTGAGCAATTGCTATAACCATTCATATTATCTCATGTAGATCACATGTGTGCCCTGCAAAGATTTTTCTCTTTCAGAAGACACTGAACAATTCTGGCCTTGAACCAGACCACTCTTGGGAGCTTACTTCCCAGCAAGCATTAGCTCAATAGGGATTTTCCTCTTAATATCTTTTTCCCAAATTCAATGACTGGAATACACTTATAAAGGAAGAAATACATATTCTTATCATATTGTTACTTAAACATAGTAGTTTTTGTCACTTGTTTCTTTATAGAAGGGTATTAGTTTGTCAACATAAGTTTAATTTTTCCTGCATTATTTTGACATATTTCACTTAGTCACCCTTTACGATGTTTTTAATACATATAATTTTAAACAGTTTTTTTATAAGGAAATGTCAAGGAGGAAAAAAAAGGACAAAAATAAATAAATAGAAATTAAATAAAAATAAATCACATGTACTTAAAGAAGCACATATATTCCTTATTTTCCGTCTTTTTTAGAGAACCCTTTTAAAGATGCTTAAAGAATGCTATACTCAACTCTCCAGAGATCATTCTTTTCCCAGTCAATCCATGTAATTGAAAATATTAACATATTATTTTTTTAAGCCAAACATCATTTGCAGGACTCCATGGAATTCATACAGATTGTAACATTTTGTTGTACTATTTCCCCCTTATTTTTAATTATAAAACTGTATCATATATATATATTTATATATGCATATGTTTATATATGCATCTTGTATGCAAGTGGGAAAAAGGGTTTTCCTCCAATGTTTGTAGGGAAAATGGCATCAGTCTAAGGCTTTGGTTGTGAAAAATTCACAGTAGGTAGGTATTGCCTAGGATTTTAGCTGAAATCACCTATTTAGGCATAACCTCAATTTTAAACCATAATTCTTTGCAGGCTTCCTTAAAACTCAGTCCAGGTGGGAAGGAAAAAAAAAAAAAAAGAAGACTCAGTTTGTAATGAACATCTTGCTGAGCTCTGTTTATGAATAACAAAAACACATGTAATCTAGCAAAAGATGAGTCATAAAACCTTAAATATTCTGTCTACGAAGAAGATTGAGAAATAAGAATGAGGCTTCACCTTGCTGATCCTTTAAAACAA
Source organism: Neomonachus schauinslandi (assembly GCF_002201575.2). Classification (NCBI taxonomy): domain Eukaryota; kingdom Metazoa; phylum Chordata; class Mammalia; order Carnivora; family Phocidae; genus Neomonachus; species Neomonachus schauinslandi. The sequence continues at coordinate 7,421,432 of NC_058405.1, forward strand.
TTTCTGGTTTTATGTGTTTCCTTGTCACTATATGAGTCCCATTGAAATGTCTCAATGGTCAAAGCTTCAATTTCACAAGGTCCGCAAGTTGAGACTCATCTCCTAGGTGTGATTCAGGCAGACAGGCTTCCAAGAGCAATGTGCTAGAAAAATGTTAATATCAATGATGTTTATGTAATGGAGCTAAATGGCAGTTTAGAAAACCCATCAAAAAATGTTACCCCTACAGGAGATCCTGACTCAATATGTCAGTTAATTGGATAAATTATGGAATGGTCAGCAAGTGACCTCCTAGTAGAGAGCAGAAGCTAATGATGGCAATTATTTGGGAAAAAGAAGAAAGATAACGGTCTATTTTATGAAATAAGATATTTAAATATAAGGTAAAACCTCCAAATCTGACTCTTTTCCAAACAACTTCTGGTCTGTTTCATATCATTAAAGGCATGAACGTTAAAATGTCACCTGTGGGAAGAGGACAATGAAAAACAAAGGGAAGACATCAAAGTAACTAGCATGGAATGCTTGCATTTAATCTATAAGAACTAAAACTCTTCTTGGTAACATAACAGGGAAGAATTAAAATCTCACATATCTTGAAGAGGAAAGGAGGGGGAAGGTTGCATAAACAAAACTTGAATGGAAACAAAATCATATGGCTAAATCTTCAAAATATGTAGTTGATATGGTTCAGTTATTATAATACATTTTATTTAGTAATCCTTTAGGACACTTATACTATATATTATTTTTTTTAGGTTTTTTTTTCTTTAAGAAAATGTCAGGACAAAAATACTGGGACAAAAAATGTCTGTCTAATTAAAATACTTAGTGCATTAGTTTAGTAAGGCTGGCATAGCTTATATAACATACTTTATAATGCAATGATAAATAATATATTATTTGATGAGTTTTTTTTTCTTATATTTAATGTATTTTTATAAGCACCTAAAACTGAAGTGATTTCAGGCCAGTGTCAACCCCCCACACTTTTGTGGTTTGTAACAGAATGATCATGACTATCATATAATGAAAGACTCTAGAAAATATAAAGTCTTGTAATTGATTCAGCTATATAAGGTAATTAGAATCATGTGATAAGGGTTATAACATACGCAAGGATTTGCCTTATCTGAACACGGAGAAGGAGACACACTTAACTTTCCCGAGTAATTCACAAAGTTTTAATTTATTACATCATTCCCTTGTTCAGTCAAATATGAAAAATAGTATTTTTTGCTTTTATTTTATTTTTTATTTGTGCTCCTGAGTTTGGGCAGAATTTATCTAAATTTTTCATTGCATAATTTGCGATAGTGTGATCAGGAGATGAAAACAACTATATAAACTAATTTGTTTTATGTAGGATAATCATGCTTATGTCCTGCAATACTGTAATTTTTTTTTCTAATCGGAGAATTTAAGTTTGATTTATAATGTTTTTTATCAAAGCCTTTCCATCCCAGGTTTATTGAGAAGTAACTGATATACATCACTGTAGAAATTGGAGGTGTACAGTTTGATGGTTTGATTGACAGATATTGTGAAATGACCAAAATAGTTTCAGCTAACATTCATTGTCACATATAGATACAAGAGAATGAAAAGAAGAAAAGGAAGGAAAAACATTTTCCTTGTGATGAGAACTCTTAAGATTTACTCTCTTAACTTTCAAATATACCCTACAGCAGCGTCAACTATAGATATCAGATTATATATCACATCCCTAGTGCTTGTTTATTTTTAAGTGGAAATTTGTACCTTTGACTACCTTCCTCCAATTCTCCATCTCCCTAGGACACTGTCCCTGGTAACCATATGTCTGGTTTCTTTTTCTATGGGTTTGTTTTGTTTCCGTTTTTTATTTGTTTGTTTTTAGATTCTACATGTAAGTAAAATCAGACAGTACTTGTCTTTCTTCGTCTGACCTGTTTCAGTTAACATAATGCTTTCAAGTTCTTTCCATGTTGTTGAAAATGGAAGGATTTCTACATTCTGATGGCTGAATAATATTCCATTGTATGTATACCACAACTTCTTTATCCCTTTACCTGCCAATGGACACTTGGGTTGCTTTCATGTCCTGGCTATTGTAAATAATGCTGCTTTGAACAAGGAGGTGCAGATACCTTTTCAAGTTAGTGTTTTCATTTTCATTGGGTATATTCCCAGAAGTGGAATTTCTGGATCATATGGTAGTTCTATTTTTAAATTTTTGAAGATCTTCCATTCTGTTCTTCATAACAGCTGTGCCAATTTACATTCCCACTAACTGTGCACAAGATTCCCTTCCTCCACAACTGTGCCTACATTTGTTATCTCTTGTCTTTTTGATAATGGTCATTTTAACAGACATGAGGTGATATCTCATTGTGGTTTGAATTTGCATTTCCCTGATGACTAGTGATGTTAAGCATCTTTTCATGTCTTTGTTAGCCTTTTGTATGTCTTCTTTGGAGAAATGTCTATTCAGGTCTTTTGCCAATTTTTTAATTGGGTTATTTGGCCTTTTGTTATTGAGTTTTACTAGTACTTTATATGTTTTGGATATTAACCCTTACTAGACATACAGTTTGCAAATATTTTTTTCCCATTCCATAGTTTGTCTTTTCACTTTATTGATGGTTTCTTTTGCTATCTGGAAGCTTTTTAGTTTGATATCATTTCATTTGTTTATTTATTTATTTTTTTTAAAGATTTTATTTATTTATTTGAGAGAGAGAGAATGAGAGAGAGAGCACATGAGAGGGGGGAGGGTCAGAGGGAGAAGCAGACTCCCTGCTAAGCAGGGAGTCTGATATGGGACTCGATCCAGGGACTCCAGGATCATGACCTGAGCCGAAGGCAGTCGCTTAACCAACTGAGCCACCCAGGCGCCCTCATTTGTTTATTTTTTATTTTGTTGTTTATGCTTTAAGTGTCATGTCCAAAAAATCTGGACCAAAGCCCATGCCAAGGAGCCATATTTCTGTTTTCTTGTAGGACTTTTGTGGTCTCAGGTCTTACATTTAAGTCTTTAATGTCTTTTGAGTTAATTTTGTGAATGGTGTAAGATAGGGGTCCAGTTTCCTTCTTTTACGATTATCCCAGCACCATTTATTAAAAAAAAAATTCTCATTTCTCCATTGAATATTCTTGACTCCTTCGTCAAATATTAGTTGAATGCATATGCTTGGGTTTATTCTGGACTCTCAATTCTGTTCCATTGGTCTATTTTTATGTTTTTATGCCAGTACCATACTGTTTTGATAATGACAACTTTGTAGTAAGCCTTGAAATCAGGGGCTGTGGTGCCTCCTTCTTTGTTCTTCTTTCTCAGGATTACTTAGACTATTTGGGGTCTTTTGAGGTTCCAAAAAGCCCTTTCTCTTTTTTCTTTTGATTTAAGCTATCTGTTATTAGGGATTTCTAGAACAAGATACAGATAGGAAACTTAAGTGAACAGATTTCACCTTTTACAGCATCAGGTAGACTTTAAAATAAGTTAAGCCTTAAACCTGGCTAGTTTGCAAAATGTTGAGCAAAACCACTTTAATAGATAGAAGAGTCCTATATTGTGGAAGCATGAACTTTGGTAGTGATCTGGCATGAAGATCATTGCTGCGTGGTTTTTCTGCCTGTGTGATCCTCATTTTAGTGAGATTTATTATCAAACTTTGGGACTCAGTGGATATTGGGAGGATTGACCTTAAATTTCCCCAAAAATCTAATGAATCTGAGGTTGAGACTCTTTATTTCTTCTATAAGGTATTTTTTCAGATAATGATATCCACATTAAGATGCCTAATGTGTGACCAGAATTTTAAGCAACTAAATAGGAGCTTGGATATAAATTCATAGGCACACATATTATGCTGTTTTCAAACCTATGCAGATTTATCTGACATGTTGATAATTTAAAATAGAAATGCAGAATTGTGTGCCTAAAATTTATCACTTTATCACTTTCTTTATCTTTGTGAAAAAATATAATGAAAACTGATTTTTTCAGGTTGAATAAAATATTGATATTTTTATAATGTTAATTAAAATAATTTCATAAGTATTACTGCTACTATGGGAAGACTATAAACTGTGCTTTTAAAATAATAAAGAATATAACTTACACCTATATTTTAAATTTTAATAAAAGTTTTACTAGAATATATTCCTGATTCTCTAACTAAGTAAACCAGGTAGCATATAGGCAAAAATACAATCACGTTTTCTTGCTTGACACCAGCACCTATCCTCTACGTTAAATCAGTAGGTTTGTGTGATGCTTTCAATCCTTTCTGAGGATTATAAAATCATTTATTATGGACCTTTTTCTTTGACTACAGTGCCTTATTTGGCACCTTCATAGTCTTTCCTAGTGTGGGAAATTCCATTTGTTTTTATATTGAAAAAAAAAAAAAGAAGATTCTTTGGGAAGAGTTTGAACTGAAAAAAAGTCTCCAGGCTTGACCTCTTACAGTAAAAAGGGAAAAGAAAGGAACCAAACTCAAAGAGGTTAAGGATGCTTCAAGTTTCTTTTCCTCCGCTTTGTTGGCTGCTGGTTTCCTTTGGTTCCTTATGTTCTGCAGAATGTCATAACCATCGTTGACACTGCCTAACCCCCAAATTATCACTGAGTATATTTATTTATTTGTTTCTTCTTCCCTTTCTATGTATCATGTAGTCATAGTTGTGAAATCACTTATTAAGTTTCTAAAGGAAGACTGTGAAACAAGTATCTATTTTGTTCAATTTTTTTAGTCATTCCATCTAATATGAGAACGAATGAAGCACTTCTCACCATATAAAATCAATCTATACTTCACATTTCAAAAGGACCTCAGCCTTCCCTGACATGAACTTTTGCAGAAAAAAAAAAATCCTTTAGAAACGTTTTTTTCCCTGCTACGTTAACTCTACTGAGTTTGCAACATCATTTCAGGTAACTTTATCATTGATACATTTTCCTAGGTCCAATATTTCCCATAATATTTTTTGTTATGTTCTATCTCTCCACTTGATTTCTGTTCTTTGTACTATTCAAAGCACTGGAGGAGTATAGGATAATACTGGGTGATCAATAATTCATGCTGGAAAATGAATGGGTAATATTCAAGGGTTGATTTGCAACCACTTATTTGGAAATAGATAATATTAGATATAAAATATATATTGTTAAATTATATAAAAGCTAGAAAACAGATGATGCTATAAGGTATATTATTCTATATTAGTATATATATTCATTATGTATTCACTATTCACATACAATTTCACTATTGTGTATAATTCCTGTGACTATTACTGGTATACTTCATGGAGAACCCATTGGTTAGAGGAAAAGAGACTAATTAATATTATGTGTCTTGGCAAAAATATGTTTTAAAACTTTGAACATCCTCTCTCTCCCCTTCATATCATCCATTAACCTTCCCTTGTTCAGTTTGTGTGATATTTCTGTCCTAGGGATTGTGCAGAATGAAAGGCAGTCCCACAAGCATATCATCTGTTTGAAGGACATCCAGGGAGGGACAGCCAATTGTGCTGTAGCCAGAATTGCGCTCCGCTCCCAGGGGAAATCCAGGAGGGAGATGGACATTTGTGTAAGAGCCAAGTGTCAAGCATTCTGATTATTTAACTTGGTGTTTTTGTATGCTGCCATGCTGTAGGTGCCTTGAACCAACGTTCTGGAGACTGACATTTTCTTTTTGTTTTTCTCCTCTTCCAAGAAGACAAAGGTCATCATATTTTCCAAGCAGCTGGTATTTATCAACGTGGCTCTACCACAGTGCTTTGTTTTTCAAGTGAGGTGTACGGCTACTACATTCAGATATCCGGCATAGCCCAATTTTAATAATAAAATAAAATTTTCCAAATGTGAATGATGATCAAAATAGCCAAGAATTCCCGTAGGTGTGAAGTTATTTGAGAATTCAGTGTTACCTACTCACTAGGTCAAGAAAGTAGACACTCTGGCTGGTGATGCCTATCAAAATTAGCCTTCAGCTAGTTGGAAAATCATGGGAGATAATACATGAATAGTAGGAAACAAAGATAAGAAAAGGGAGCGGGCAGAAGCTTCAGAGCGAGATTAAAAGCCTGAAAAGACTTGACATCAGTGAACACTAACTTTTATACACATTGATAGTCTCTATTGAAATTAAAATGTTCCAAGAGATGAAGAGCTCGAGTCTATTGTATTAACTGTAGGGGCAGATATCGTTGCTCTCCACAGAAGTCCCTCCAATCACAGTTCAAGTGGAGCTAGAACTGGTATCCATATAGAATTTAACGCACTTGGATAAAACAAGAGGCAATGCACAGTACATTTTGGAGATACATGTAACAAAATAAGTATCATTAAAGGGCAAGTAGCTCAGAGTTCTAGATTTTAGTATATGGAAAGTTGATATATCTAGAACTACATTTCTTAGAAATTCTGGATAAAACATGTCTTACTTATTTTCATTTAAATGATATTTTCCACCTTTTTTTCTATCTGCTGCATGATTTTTTCTCAATAAATGTTTTATCAGATTTTAAAAACTGTTATTAGGAATAAGGAATCTAGATACCAGTAGTCAATACAACGCTAACTTAATAGAAAGGACATCCTTCAAATGTAGTCATAAGTTTCAAGAAAATCACTAAATTATTATATCTACTCCAAACTATATGAACCTTATTTTTTAATAGCACTCAATATTTCATTTTGTTTCCGAGTGACAACCTTGTTTGTGGATAACTCCATCCTGGTCATCCTGGCCCAGGGAATCAATATGACATTGACCATTTAAATAAAATGATTAATACAGCCTTCCAACATCCAGTTTTAACATCTAAAGGGAAATACCTCTGTGTGTTTGTGTGTGTGTGCATGTGTTTCTCTTTATAACATAATTATGATAGTACTTTACTAGAAGCAGTTGTGATACAGAACTTGGACCATTTCTTTCCTTTGACTAAGCCTCTAGATGAAATGGTATAGATGAAGAAAGCAATCGTGCAGAGCCTTGGTCTGCCACAGCAAAGAATAAATCAGAAGTGATCACTAGTTGAGCTCAATTTCTGAGAAGTTCATTTTCTTCAAACTGTTATAACCTGACAGGCAGAACCACTTGCCTTACAGCTTTCTGACAGATCCCACTGTGACCAGGGAAATGGCACCTAGCTCATTAAATAGATGCCTTGGGTCAGCTGGATGGCTTTCTTCGGCTATTAAAGATGTATTACCAGGAACTTCCGTGTGCAGATGGCTTTGACACTTCCATACACTTATGAGAAGCCTGAGTTATATACAACACGAATGATATTTACAGTGTTCCTAAAGGATGCTGTAGTTTGGAATGTCTGCAAGCAAGTCACAGAGAATAGAATAGCTTTGGACAATAATTTCTCCCAAGCAAAGCCTTGCTGTAGAGCAGGACCATCTGCTATGTGGGAGGACAGTAAGATTTCTTATTAACAGGGTAAGCGTAACACAATTATTTGGTAAGAAAGAGTTGGCATTGAAGAAGGAGAAAATGGTTTCATAAAAACAGAACAGCAAAGGGGACTTCCTTTTACAAAGTAACTTCATATTATAATAATAGTAATTATTACATGAAATATGCTCTCTTGTTTTTGCATATTTGTGCCACTAACATTTGTGGCTTTCTACCATACATGTCCAGGAAAGTCAACTTTGACTTGTAGTAACAAGATGGGCTTGCTAAATACCATATTCTAAAATGCTTGTCTAATGGATAACAGAGAATGGACTGCAGACAAGAAGCCATGATATGTGAAATCAAAGGAAACGAGCAGGGTAAGGGAAGTGTGAATTCAGTGTCAGCTCAGCTGTGTTCAGCCTTGCTTGGTGGGAGGTGGGGATAGTGGGGCTCCAGTAAATGTGATTCCTGGAGGAGTTTCCAAGGTTGTGGTCAGTTTTTACATACGACCTTTGACTTGGTACCGAGATTTTATTTAGAAGGCGTTTCAGAAAACGTATTAGGCAACAAAAGAAAGATTGGAGGTTCATGTATGTGTTTTAAGACACACCTCCTTCTCTGTGCCTTGAGGTGGTGATGCATAAGCCTGGAGCTGCTGGGGCACCTGGAGGAGGTGGACAGCAGCTCCCCATTTCCCTCGTTTGCCATAAGCCACTGGTTTTGACCTGCGGCTCCAGTTTCTGAAGAGATGGATTCAACCAAACAAATCTTCTGTGTTTGGGAACTCAGGAATAATTTATTAACTGAAAATAATGATTGCTTTTTATGGAAATGGTAGGAAATACAATCCTACAACAAATCTTAAATCTTGGTGTCCAAAAAATAATTTTAATTAAAGCAGATATCTTAGATGCTCACCTTCACCTTCCATTTGACTAAATTTATGTCAACAAAATACAAATTTATATGTGTATATATATACTTATATATATATGCATATATAATTATATATTTATATAAAAAAATACATGGACAAAACCACCACACTCGGGCATAAAAGTTTTCTACCTGTCTTCTGATTTCTTTCTCTTTCTGATTATAATAAAATATTGGTAGACTTTTGAAATTTTAGTATTAAATGCATGTTGTCTATTTTTGATAATCTGTAGGTTGCAATGAATTGGCACTCTCTTTTTATATATTTTAACCATGTATATATTATATTTTTGCTGGAGAAGTTTAAAAGTCATGCTTTTTCAAAGAAAATGCCATTTATTTTTTAGATGTACATTAGCTTTTTTCCTTAACAACATTGAATTAAAAATAACTAAAATTATATTCACTAATAATTAACATTAATTGGTAATTGACAATTCTTAAATTGGGGAAGGAACTTTGGATGTTCTAGAATTTAAAAAGACAGCAACAGTTCTCATTAAAAGACCTTATTGTACAATGGAATATTATGCAGCCATCAAAAGGAATGAATCTTGCCATTTGCAACGACATGGATGGAACTGGAGGGTATTATGCTGAGTGAAATAAGTCAATCAGAGAAAGACATGTATCATATGATCTCACTGATATGAGGAATTATTAATCTCAGGAAACAAACTGAGGGTTGCTGGAGTGGTGGGGGGTGGGAGGGATGGGGTGGCTGGGTGATAGACATTGGGGAGGGTATGTGCTATGGTGAGTGCTGTGAATTGTGTAACACTGATGAATCACAGACCTGTACCCTTGAAACAAATGATACATTATACATTAAAAAAAAAGAAGAAGATAGTAGGAAGGGAAAAATGAAGGGGAGGAAATCAGAGGGGGAGAGGAACCATGAGAGACTATGGACTCTGAGAAACTGAGGGTTCTAGAGGGGAGGGGGTGGGGGGATGGGTTAGCCTGGTGATGGGTATTAAAGAGGGCACGTACTGAATGGAGCACTGGGTGTTATACGCAAACAATGAATCATGGAACACTACATCAAAAACTAATGATGTAATGTACGGTAATTAACATAATAAAATTTAAAAAAAAAGACCTTATCGTATTGGCTACTTTTTACCAGGCTCTTATTGTTTTTGTCTTTATTCTACCAGTGGCTAAATTTCATGTAACAAATAGAAAACCAGATTTGCTATTCAGAAAACCAAAAGAACAGTTTTAACTGAATACCATTCAACCATTTTGGCTATTTTAAATTACAAAGTTTATGACTGAATTGTGGACTTTGAGGACCATGTATATCTTAAAAGTAGGAGACAGGGTTGAATATCTCTGCATGTATGATGGTGAACACAAAGAAAACTTCAATTAAAAAGTGTGAGTTTGACAAATCTCTTTAAAATATTTTTTTTCCAATTGCAGACCATATTATATTAAATATTTTCTTAGCCTTATCTTCTCCACTGTAACTAATCATCAATTCTTCAAGCTTTTCATTATTTTCTATTGCCGTGATCTGAACTAATACAAACTCTCCCTTTCGTTACTGGTTTAGTCACTAGAAGTTTGTTTCCCGGGTAATATTAAATGATGGAGATCACACTTAAAGGATATGATTTTTATAATATGGTGTAAACCATGCATAATGTCCTTGAATTGTATCATTAAAATGACAGTTGTTCCTTCTCAAATGCACATATTAAAATTGCACAATGCCATCTTATACCCCACACCAGTGCTAATTGCTTAACCTTCCTGCTTCAATTCACCCATGGCAGGGAATTAATCAGTTCACCACTTGTCTATTGTCCTGTAGTTTATGATGGGAAGCCAAGAGAGCTATAGCACATTCTTTATTTAAATACAACATTATCGACATGTATTCTCATGCAGTCAAGAAATAATCAAGCTATAGATTTTTAAAATAATATTGACCTCAAAATATTATTTAATTTGATGTTGGTATTTCTTTGTTTGGAAGTTAGTATAAGAAGGTATAAATTAGATACAGCAAAAAATTAAGTAAACTTTGAAATTTTTGTATTGCATTATTACATGAGTTGGCAAAATTTGATATAATACTTAAATTACATTAAGTTTCAAGTTATTATTAAATATTTTGATCACTTTCTCTTCAGGAATTTGAAAACATTTCATCTTAGACTACTTTAAGAAAAATACATAAAATCTGAATCCACAATGTATTTATATTAATGGCTAATGACTGGTTCTATGCTTTTCAAAAGGTGTTTTAATGATGATTTCTGAAAATTTTCTAATTCTACTCAAAAAGCATTGGCAAAGCATTTAAGGTGATATTGTGACTAGAAGTTTTTTTAAAAAAACTCTCTAGTCTTGGAATGAGAGACTTCCTAGGTTTAAGTTCTAAGTCTGAAACTTTAAGGATTCATATTATGTTTAAATATGAATCCAGGGGAACCTTGATTTTTATTTTGTTTGCACAGAGAGCAAGGAGGGAAAAGGGCACACAGGAAACTGAGTATATGCCACCAACAGGAAATGCAATGTGATATAAAAGGGTTAAGTCTGATTTACAGCTTGAATCTATTCATCTTATGACCTATAACTCACTATAATTAACTTAATGATAAATGAACTGAACGATACCTGATCTTTTATGCTTTGGATTTAAATGCCATAATGAACAGGTGGATTGAACAGAAACTACATTTACAGTTGTAAAGCCATGGTGATAATACTCGTTTACACCATAAGGAATGCCTGTTTTTATATGTGAGCATCATTGAATCTTGGCAATTTCTTATGGCTTAATCTATAAAAGAGATGATTTAGTGGTTAAATCAATATGCTTAGATGTCAACTTGCTTAGATTGAAATCTTGGCCTTATTTACTAGCTGTGAGACCTGAGGTGAAGCTCTCTGTCCCCCAGGTTCCTTGACTAGAAAATGTGGCTAAGATCATCTACTTCATAGGACCATTGTGAGGATTAAAAGACTGAACTAACGATGGAAAAAATATAGTATTCTGTTACTACCTTTTATACAAAATAGGCAATATATAACATGGATAGAAGAACTGTGAGAGTATCAGGAAGATTTTCAACCAAATCTCCAAAAATGCATCTATTAATTAATTTGTAATAAGATTTTTTTCACCTCTGTCTAACCTCTTTAATCCTTATGTTCCTGAAATCCCTGGAATATAAATGAACCTCCAATCCCTTCTCTATTAATTGCTCTCCCAACACTTAGAGAAAGATGAAGTACTCAGCTTAGGTTATTTTTAACAAATATAACCTTGAGCCATAGTATCTGTAAGTAACTGAGCTCAAACTATTGATTTAATTTCACATTGATCTTTCCACACCTGTTATATGATGGCTCAGTCATTTCCTAATGCTGAGTTTTACTTTCCCAATCTGTAAAATAGCTCTAGTAATATCTAAAAGCAATATGTAAATGTGATGCAACATTACCAACGAACTCTGGAAAGTAAAGATCAACAAGCAATAAAGGGAACAAGTTTTAAAATAATCACATGTCATCGGAAAAAAAGAACTGTTAATCATGATGCACAAAAATTACACCCTTATTAGGAATACACATCTATTGGTTAAAGAGGACATTCTTACAGTATAACATCTGGGTTTTTTTTGATGTTTTCTAAACACAGCACACATACAGGTATTGGGTTATAATCCTTGCCTGAGGCCCTTATTTAAACAATTTATTCATTATCTCCATACAAGCACTAAGGTATCTAAACATAATCTTACGAAGGCTCCAGATTTGTCTCAAAAAGACCTGGGATGTGGAGGTTTACTTTTGAAGATTCTCAACCAGGAAAACTTTTTCCCTTGAGAGAGTGAAACAGCTCAGAATGTCAAACTTTGATCTAAACTGTTCACAACATTCACAAGTAATATCAAGACAGTAATTTCCTTCTGTTTTCATCTCAGGTGTGAATGACAATAGCAAAACACAGAAAACCCAAAACATAAAAATGTTGCAGAAAATATTCTCCAGGGTGTATTTTAGTAATCACCTCATTTTACTCACGATATATATTGGAAGGATAGTGAAGGGTAAGTCAGGAATACAAAATTCAATTGTAGTATTTCATGTATATTGGATAAAGTAGATAGCAATTAAGAGATGTGATTTTTTGTGTGTATGTCTAATAGCTGTGTATAAATTATTTCTAATTACAAAGTAAGGAATGGGACCACATTTTCTGAAATCCATTTCAAGCTCAACCAGTCCCAAATGAAACAGTTCAATGCTCCCTAGACACACATTTCTTCTGTATAATTTTATCTCTGTGATGCAGATGTGGCGCTGAGGTTTCTGATAGAGGGACAATATCCTTAGAAAACCTTCCCTCCTCAAGGTAATGGAAAATAAAATAATGTAATCCTGTAACCTGAAACTTTCAATTCCGTGTTTAATATTTTCCACTTGTTTGGTTCTTCCTGACTTCGAAGTCTCGTTCACTCTACTTCTGCTTTTCCACCTCCAGCTGCTGCAACTTATCTATGACAATCCCTTTTCGTGGAGATTTAGTAGCATCATGATGCCCATGTTGCCAATGTACCTCTCCCTCCCCACTGTCATAGCCACATCCCCTTTAGTTTTTGATTATGAAAACAAAGGCAAGGAGAAATTGAACATTTTAAGTAGGTCATCAATGTATTTTCCAATCCAAAACTTGGTGTCAATACACGAAAATTAAAGAAAATCCCTTTGATTTGCCCAAATGGATTTATTTTTACCCTGAGGGACACTTGGTAAAAAGTGTTGGAGCATCTAAAGTGTTCCAGACATGAGTAGACTCTGTGCTGAGCACTGAGCCCAACACACCGGGCTCCATGTTACAACACTGAGACCATGACCTGAGCCGAAATCAAGAATCGGATGCTTAACCAAATGAGCCACCCAGGCGGCCCAGTAGGCTGCAATCTTTACCTTGCAGATTTATATAGGGAATTAAATGCATAATGTATGCTACATCCTTGGCAGAGAGGCCCTTAGTGTGTAATATCTATTATTAGGCAAATTTTCTTGTATATGATAGCTCTGTCATTATAAGACTAAAATGAATCTGGAGAAAATGTAGCCCATGCATATAAGCTTAATATTTACACATGTCCATCAGTATACTTTTTTTTTTCTTTTCCTCTTGCTTATTGAATTATATGTCACATGATCGGGTGGGGTTTTTTTTGTTTGTCTGTCTTTGAAGGTCATGAGAAATTCCCATCATTAGAAATACGCTCAACAAACTTCCACAAGGTGAAGTCTTTAATTTTGCTGTGTGGGTGCCTCAGGTGAACTTGACATCAGGGTGCTGTCCCAGGAAAAATGTCCCTCCTAGGAAAGAAGTCCTGGAGCTCTTATAGCCAAGGTAAGAGCGCCTGAGATGATGAGGTTCATCATGAATGAAATGTAGATGTAGGTGATTTCATATATATCCAAAAGATGCGGGCAGTCAGAACTGAATATATACTGTAAATCTCAATGGAGATAAGTGGACATAATTATCATTTGTCACAAATAATGTTTCTACATATTTCTTTGACTGCTATTAATAACAACCAACTCCAGAGGTTGCTGAAGAAACTCTTAGTTTGTTCTCAATTCTGTTTCAGAGGAAGGGGAAATGAAATGTCTTTATATCCTACTGAGGAAGAAATATGGTAAGGAAGAATTATATAGCTGGAAGACTGGGGTATCAGTTTCCTGGCGTCCTGGGTAGCTCAACTCATCCAGAGTCTACTGTGAAATTACCAGTGAAATATATTCGGGGTACTCTCACAGAAAAGCAAGGCATTAAAAAAATATTTTATCTGCTTCTCTATAGGATATTACATTAACACATATATTAATATTGAGAACAGTTAGTGAATACAAAATATAATTGAGTGTGATTGTCTAAAAATCACAGGACAGGCATCTTCATAAAATTACAAGGAGTCCAGAAAAACTCTTACTGTATTTTTGAAGGAGATGAATTTAACATCTTCTCTCTGGTTCTCTTCCTCCACGATAAAAGCATTTGACTCACCCGTCCCCTCCCACTTGGCTTCTCAGTAGCCTCTCTCTTATAATCTATACACCCTGCAGCTTTCACAGTTTTGTCTACCTCCACCCCCCACCCCCAATTCTCTTGCTAAAGGAGGACAAAACCTGTCTTCCCCAGAGAACCAGCCAGCCCTGTGTGCTCACCTACTGGGGAATGCAGGTCCCTCTGTCTCCTCCAGAACTAGCAATAAAGGGCCTGAAGAATGTGTTGAACCAGGAGGCTTAGGCAGGTGAGAATGATAGCAGTATAGTTCCTCAGACTCAACTGGACTTTGGATCACTCCCAGGGCAGCAACGGTAACTCAGCTCCTCCAAAAAATTGCTATCTTTGTCTCACATGTCTTAGAACTACAATACCGTATTTACTCATAATGTATGTGACTTGAACTACAAGGATTATATTTGCTCATAATTTAGAGGAACAGGCAATTTGGGCTAGCCTCGTACAGGGGATTCTACTGGTCTCGCCTGGTGTCATCCATGGGACTGCAATCCTCTGAGGTGTCACTGCAGACTGTTTCCACGGCTTCAGCTGGGGTAGCACCATGTGGTCTCAACCTCTCATTCCTGCCATGGTGGCACGGTGTTCCAAGAATGCCAAATGGAAATCCAAAGGCCACTTGAGGCTTAGGCTTGGGATCGCATTTCCTCTGCATCGTATAGAACACTCCAAATCAGGTCATGCCTGCAGTCACCTTGTGGCTCACCAAGCAGCTGGCTATCACAGGGGGACTCAGCTGGTTGGCACATCTTGACTCCATGTCTGTCTTTCTGCACAGGCTAGATGGTTCTTCCTCACTTTGCAGCACTCTGCTCAGAGAGCATACAAGCTGGCGCTACAGAGCCTTCTGCGGCCTAGGCTCTGCCCTCGCACAGCATCACCTCCATCACATTTTATTGGTTAAAGCAAATCACAAGGCCAGACCAGATAGAGGTTGGGAAAATGGACTCTATCTCCTGATAGAGAGAAGCAGCAGAGTCACAGAGTGAGTGGGAAAGGGTACAGCAATGAGAATTTTTGCTGCCATCTTTCAAACAGTCTGGCATTTTTTCTTTTTCTTTTTTTTTTTTAAAGATTTTATTTATTTATTTGAGAGAGAGAATGAGAGAGAGAGAGCACATGAGAGGGGGAAGGGTCAGAGGGAGAAGCAGACTCCCTGCCGAGCAGGGAGCCTGATGCGGGACTCGATCCCGGGTCTCCAGGATCATGACCTGAGCCGAAGGCAGTCGCTTAACCGACTGAGCCACCCAGGTGCCCTGGCATTTTTTCTTAACACTCATTATTTTAATTTTCCTATAAAAAGCAGACAAGCACACATCAAACAAGCAAACAGAAAACACCCACTTCACTCCTTGCTCAGCTCCTTCCTCTGCATCATTGCAGTGTTGACCAGTTTCCATTCCTCCCTCATCTCTCCCAGTGCAGTGTTTCCTAAAGTATGTAAAACATGATGGTACTTTTCTTGCTTAATGTGGGAAGTCTGCAAAACAAGGTTGTGCACATACTCTTCTGGTTATATTCTTAATAATCAGTGCTTTAAGGTAGAACATTTACTACAAAAACTGCAGTATTGATTTGTTTTAGATCATATTCCATTTGAACAATATGCCATTTGCCTTAAGACATGGATTTCCATGTGATTTTTGTGCTATTGTTTGCTAAATTTGATATCTTTTTTAACTATTATGTTGCATTATATTTCTGATGCATACAAATGGGATTTTTGTGTGACTTGTGTACTGTTATTTGTTAAACTTGATATCTTTTTTTACTATTATGTTACATTATATTTCTAACTCATAAGAATTGGATGAATGGCTTAAAAATAGGTCAGTGATGCATAAAAGTAATGACCAAAATTGCAGCGCAAGGACCGAAACAGCACAAAACATCATAAACATAAAAAGGATAAATTCCAGGGCAAAATGAAATATGAGAAGCGCCTGGGTGGCTCAGTTGGTTAAGCGACTGCCTTTGGCTCAGGTCATGATCCTGGAGTCCTGGGATCGAGTCCCGCATCGGGCTCCCTGCTCAGCAGGGAGTCTGCTTCTCCCTCTGACCCTCCCCCCTCTCATGTGCTCTCTCTCATTCTCTCTCTCTCAAATAAATAAATAAAATCTTTAAAAAAAAAAGAAATATGAATCTGTATGTGCATTGACAAGTGATCTATAAATATAATGGTTTCTCCTAAGCAACAAATCAAGGAAACTGTGCACAGAAGTACCATAAGCATGAGAAAAACAGATCCTAGCGAATCCGTGATCCATTTGCACCCAGGGCCTACGACGTGTTCTGTTATCAAACTTCATCAAACTGCATGCTGATGTCATTGACAGACTGATCTCATTTTTAAAATGTACTGTCCTGGGGCGCCTGGATGGCTCGGTCGCTAAGTGTCTGCCTTCGGCTCAGGTCATGATCCCAGGGTCCTGGGATCGAGTCCCACATTGGGTTCCCTGCTCCGCAGAAAGCCTGCTTCTCCCTCTCCCACTCCCCCTGCTTGTGTTCTCTCTCTCGCTGTGTCTCTCTCTCTGTCAAATAAATAAATAAAATCTTTAAAAAAATAAAATAAAATAAAATAAAATGTACGTCCTTCACACTAACACAATGGTTTTTATGTTCTTTCGCCACAAATTCAAAACAGTATTTACAGAACCAAGTTGGTTATTTTTTTCACCACGTGTAGGGAAGGAAGAACAGAATCATCCAGCCTTCTTCAAATTAACACTTTTCCTCTCAAGAAGTACAAGGCAGTGTACTACCTAGAATCCCGTAAAGCTAGCCACTGGGTTAACACAAATATTATGCTCAGGGAGAAATCAGAAGGAGTTAATGACAAAAATCTCTCTATTAAATGATATGGTTGGCAGTGACAAAATACCAGTGCCATAGAGAACCAAGAGCAGTTACTCTCCAGATATGTGGAAGCAGGTATTTTATTCTAAAGGTAAACAAAACCAGTTTGCATTATGATGTGTAGATTATGAACCAGCACTTTGTGTATGTGAATAATGCCTCTGAGGGAGAATATTTTCAGTTTTTTTCTATGTATCGCTAAAATTACATGTGGTAGAAATGTATATTATATATTATTAATTGATTATTAGGAATGGTGATGTCAGCTAGGAAAGAGGCTGAGCCATATTCTGATGGGGCATCGGTTACATGGAAGGGCAATATTTTAGATATTTAATAAAATACTTAGCTCCCGGTAGAATATGGGCACCACCCTAGCAGAACAAAAGGAAAACATCAAAGAGGTCTCAGCGAGTGTCAGCTCAAGTTCATCCATAGCAACACATCCGATCAGGAAGAGAGCTACTATTAGGTAAATTGACTTTTATTGGGGGGTGGGGTGGGGTCAACTCTCAGCCTTAGGATCCTAAAACCAAACTTGATCAAGGAGGATTTCCACAGTCTCCCCTATGAACTTGAGTTTCCACAGCAGCCAATGCAGTTAAAGCAGGTAAACCATGGGGCTCAACAATGATTCTTAATTTCAGGATAAGATTTTTTCCTAGTGTTTCTGGAATCTTCTCCTGCTGGGCCCCTTCCTTGGTAGTAGCATGCCTTTTATATCCTACATCCCTTTATTGCTATTCTTGAAATCAGCCCACTCAAACTGATCCCAGCAAGCCTACCAAGAGTTGCACACTTCAGTCTGGGCCTCTGACCTTCAGTCTGGGCCTCTGACCTTCAAGAGTGCATTTTTCTGGATTTTTCTGGAAACTTCCACTCAGCAACCCTAAACTCTCTTTTTTGTCTATGGCAATGCAGAATGTGTTTGTCCCTTCAATTACCTGAATCTGAAACTTCCTTTGACGATACAATTCCATGTCTTTCTCCATGAAGCTTTTTTTCATTACTCAGTCTTTGCTGTGTCCTCACTTCCCTGAATTCTAACACATAATTAAGTAGAACTGCACAATTCAATACTTTCTCATATATTTATTTCCTTCAGAGTAGATTTCGTTTCCTCCCAAGCTCGACTGAACATACCTTGAGGGAATTCTTACGTTAACATTCTTATGAGAGTTGCAGGGGTACAATATTCTGAATAGGTTGTCTGCCATCAAGGCACTTAAAATCTAGTTGGAGATCTACATAGAAAAAAAATAGAATATAATTGGGCCCCACTTATGGGGGACACTCTACAAATTTCTTTGGCTGGCAGAGAAGGTAAATGAGGACTGAAGCAGCCAGTGGAGGATCCCTCAAGGCTAACCACAGACTTCACCCAGTCTTAAGGATTTGTGGGATTCACATCAGTAGCAGGAAGAGTAGTAAGATATCAGGGGAGGCAATCACTAGGAAGGAGAATGCAGTGGGAAGAATGAGCCTGGGGAGTTTTGAAACAGTAACAGGGAGCCTGGAGAATTTAGTCATAGAATGCTACTTCCTGCCACGGAATTATCCTCAAAGAAAGAATGGTGGGAATATGTAAATATCCGGCTATTAGTACGGAAAAGTCTACCTTAATGAGAAGGTATTTGGCTATAGGGAAAGATGGTATTGTGGCTGGAGTTTCCAGAAACAATGATAGTCTGTGCTATACAGAGTTAGAATTGCTTGTGAATAATGTACGGAATGTGCTGCTGTGTGGGGGTGTGCTCGTGATATATGACTGGACTCCGTATTGTGACTTCTAGTGTGATGGTTCTTCCAGATCCTTTTTATTATGAAATTATGAAGGAGTTATTGCAAGTAAAACAGTGAAGATTTTATTATTCTGATAATCTTCAAAAACTGATAATCTTAAAAAAAGTAGTTGTTAGGCATACTCTGACATACTTTGAGACACTGCTCACCAAGGTCTAGGAGTTTGCTCTTCTAAAAAAAGAGTAATCCCGAGTCACACAGAAAACTGGTTTTTTATCTTATTTTAGTTTAAAGGTGCTGAATCATGAAGAAAATGATCTAGTTAAGAATGTAAATTCTGTATATAGAAACATGATTTTAAAATATTTCTGATTTTGGGGCGCCTGGGTGGCTCAGATGGTTGGGCGTCTGCCTTCGGCTCAGGTCATGATCCCGGGGTCCTGGGATTGGGTCCCGCATCGGGCTCCCTGCTAGGCGGGGAGCCTGCTTCTCCCTCTGCCTCTGCCTCTCTCTCTCTCTCTCTGACTCTCATGAATAAATAAATAAAACATTTAAAAAATATATATTTCTGATTTTGAATTTAAAAACAACAAAAAATATTTTTCATTATTATGTTTACCAATTTGATATTTGTAATACAAATCTTTCTGTAAACATTGAATATGTAAATAAAACTGAAGGAGTTGCTCTCAAATGCCCCAGGGGATATCTAGAAATGCCTGGAGACATTTTGATTGTCATGACCTTGGAGAAGGGGGTCCTGCAGGCATCTGGAGGATGGAGGACAGAAATGGTACTAAACATCACAATGCACAGGAATTAAGCAGCCCCAAATGTCCCCAGTGTCAAGGCTGGGACCACCCCTGAACTAAACAGAATTGTGCATTATCAGATAAATAAGATGATACACCTAATGGACTAAAGAAGAGACAAATGAAACTTTTTACTAAGAAATTATTAAAATGTTGTCTATCTGGGCTTCATGGCAAAGTATAACACAAAATTAGGATGCAGCGTTTATAGGACTGAATACAGCGTTTCACCATGATAATGACATTTTTGCACACTGAAAACATCTTAAAAGGGAGATCTAAAAGCACGTTCCAAATGCTAATGTATTCTGAGGACGGCCCTGATAGCAGTGTGTCTTTGTGTTCCATTTCGTTAATGAAGGAACACACAAAGGAAGGTTAGAGGTGATGCCGTCAGGGTCACAGAGTGAATATATAACAGTCCAAACCAGATTTTGAGGATCTAATTTTCTATTGTGATCAAATAATTTTACCTCTCAGTTTTAAATGCAGTTGGTCATGATTAAATGTATCTCTGAACATAAAAATTTGCTCTCTCAGAAATACAAATACGCACCAAGGTGATAGGTGACTTGGTGTATTTCACATTCTCTTATCATCTATGAATTTGATTTCTCGTGTAAGAAAATTGAGCTTATTAGAATTCACGGATTATAATTAAAAAGAATTTCCAAATTGGTGGCCTTCAGGGAATGTAAGGTTAATTAGTCCTTAATTCTCTCAAAATAATGCATATTTGTCTATATGTATAATTGCAGGAATAGAATACTATTTGGTTTTGGTGTGCAATATAAGAACTAATCCCTTCACATTATGCATAAAAGTCTCGTTGGAAATACATAATCAAAGAATTATAGAAAACCAATCCCTATAGATCCTGAGGAGACATAATGTACCACAACATGTAATTGTGTACTGTAAATTAATTTGTATATAGGGACACATTCCTAGAGACTTTTTTAACCCTTGGAGCAATTTAAGACAATTAACCTCATCAAATAATTATTGAATATCTATTAAATGTCAAAGGCTGTGAAAGACGTACCTCACATATAAATTAGATCTGTGACTTCCTTGATTTTTAAGTAAGTTTATTATCTTATTGACGTCTTCACATATTTATTCAGGGAAATTTTCACATGGATTGATATATAACAATAAAGGTAAGTACAAACATGTTCCCTGGAAAGTTAAGCCCTTTGTGGGATAAATGGAAAGAAAGTAGGAGGAAGAAAAGAGAATAGGTGGAAGAAAGAATGAATGATAAGCCAAATGTTTGCATATTTTTATTTCAACTCCTCTCACTCAGCCATCAAAAAGAATGAAATCTTTTAATTTGCAAAGATGTGGCTGGAACTAGAGGGTATTATGCTAAGCGAAATAAGTCAGTCAGAGAAAGACAAATACCATATGATTTCACTCATATGTGAATTTAAGAAACAAAACAGATGAACATCGGGGAAGGGAAGGAAAAATAAAATTAGATGAAATCAGAGAGGGAGACAAACCATAAAAGACTCTTAACTCTAGGAAACAAACAGGGTTGGTTGAGGGGAAGGGTGGGGAGGATGGGGTAACTGGGTGATGGGCATTAAGGTGGGCACATGATGTAATGAGCACTGGGTGTTATATGCAACTGATGAATCACTGAATTCTACCCCTGAAAACTAGTAATACACTATATGTTAATTAAATTGAATTTAAATAAAAAAATTTTAAAAAAGAAACAACAACTCCTCCCTCTCTCGTATTCTACCTAAGTGTTATTTAGGGCACATACTACATTCTAACTTGCTATACTTTCTTATAAAAACAGTCTTTATTCATGTTTAGTAATTAAGAATTGGCAAACTATTAATGTTACTTTTTATAATTTTTATGACATTATTATTGTTTGGGTATGATTAAAAGTTAGATAAAGAAGCTAAAACTTAGTACAGCTGTTACTTAACCAGAGACGAAAAAAAAAAATAGCATGGAAAAATCTAAAATTTTAATATAATTTCCACTGCAGATCACAGACCCTTCCTAGTGCAAACTGCAGATGTCTTACCTTTTCTACAATATCTACCCTGATAAAGGCAGGTCAGTGTACCTCATCTATAATAAATGGAACAGGGAGCATTTTCAGAAAGAAATGTGTGGTCAGGTATTACTCAGTGTAATGACACTTTCCTAATTTACCCACTCTGGACAGGAGAGTTTGATTTATATCCCCATATAGCCTCCATCTGAATTAACTATTTAACTTACGGTTTCCTGAAGGTAATATATTTATGAAATTAATTCAACAATTTTGAGACCCTGGTATGTGTCAAGTATTTTTCTGGGTGACAGGAATACGAAAACTTTTTTTTTTTTTTAAGTTTCTTATCTCTGAGAACATACAGATTAGGCACAATAAACATATGTGTTATAAAAATAAAAGTGCTATGACAGACATACGTGTTGGCATAACATTGGAGGTAAAAGAATGAATACAGAAAATCTCAGATAAACAGGAAAAGGTTCTTGGCAAAGAGGAAGACATTCATAGCTTAGTCTTGAATGATACCTTTGCAGAAGGAAGAGAGGGCATTGTGGGCAGAGGTGACAGCATGGCCCAAGACTCAGACAAGTTATAGCCAAGCATGTTGATGGGAAGGGGGGATAATCACATAATTCAGTATGACACCACCATAGGTATGGCATGAGAATAGTAAAAATGTAGATGGATCGATAATGCAGGAGCCACTCCATGGGTAGTTTATGTAAACCTTAAGTGAATAAAAATACTACTTTAATCTGGAAAATAGCATGATGTGTGTTGCTTTTTAGCATTACGAATGTCAATGACGAACAAGAATTAATGAAGAACAAAATTCTGGTGTCGGCAGGAACCGGAGTGCAGATATTAGATGTGATAAATGTGCAACTGGAAAGAAGAATACATTGATTCATTGAGGATAACTGAAACTACACTATAAATTGAGAAGCATACACGTTCTATGACATAATTAAAATTAACTAGGGATAGGAGCAACCAAAAAAAAAAGGATTTACAGTGTGCTCCTGATTTCAACTTCTGATTCCTTCTCCGTGGGGAGCATATGACTAAGAGA
Organism: Neomonachus schauinslandi; assembly: GCF_002201575.2. Classification (NCBI taxonomy): domain Eukaryota; kingdom Metazoa; phylum Chordata; class Mammalia; order Carnivora; family Phocidae; genus Neomonachus; species Neomonachus schauinslandi. Next base: position 7,444,356 of record NC_058405.1, read on the forward strand.
ATAATTGTAGTCACACTGCCATTATTTCTTTGCATAGCTTGGGTCCTGCTCATCCCCTTCTGAACTGCTGCCTCAAGTCTGCCCTGGGACACAGTACTTCTGTTTGAGCCATAGCATGTCAGTCTTACCGATTAGGTCTCTCTGAGTATGTTCCTAAGAAGATCATCTTCCTTGGATATGCTTTGCCAATCTGATCAAGAGGACATTGAATCAAATATACTTCTGGCAGAAAGACTAGGCTGATCGTGAAGGAAAACCACTGTTGCTCAGAGTAGAGCTATTTATACATCAAACTGGAGAACGTGGAATGAAGTTTCACGGCATCAGAGCTTGGTGTGGTCTTTGCAATTCTCTTATCCAAACCCTCATTTTATAGACAAAGAAACAAGACCTGAGAGGTTTTAATAAAAGCATGGCCATTCAACTAAGTAATGGTGGCTCTAAAAACAGGATTGAAGTTTTCTGACCTGAAGTATGGTTCTATTGCCTTTTACTGACCAGGGGAATTCTAGAATCACTCAGGTAGAATTTCTTGAAGTCATACTATGAAAGATTTAGTTCGAATCGGAAAGGACTCCCAAGGCTCACATGATATACCAAAAAACCAAGTAAGATTTATATTTCACGTTGGATGAAGTTGGATTCCTCATTTACAGACCTCTAATCCCCTACTGGTATATGGTTTTTATATGCCTGTGGTAAAGTAACTTTCATTTTGTTTCATGTAACTGACCTGCTAGGACACACATAAGTGTTTGCATATAATTTCTTACAGCTGTGGCCATAGCCCCAATTAACCAAGCATAGTATTTCACCATAGCCATTAAAGGTATTATTGGCTGACCTGTTACAGCATACAAAGCCTTCTAATGGAAAGCAATTTTGGAGTGAGTGTAGAGTAACTTAAAGGTATTTTAAAAATAAATATTCATTATGTTCTAAAGCCAAGTATTAACAGAGAAAATGGTTATAAGATGTGATTAATCAATGGAACAAAAACATTTTTCTATATTCCTCTATAATCATATGAACCAAAGATTAGTGTGTGTGTTTGTGTGTGTGTCTGTGTGTGTGTTCAGTAAAAGGGAAGTTATATGGTAAGCCTCTGGACTTGCAATGGTATTCATTCTCAACTCAAACAATATGCTGTAGTTGAAAATATAAATATATACTTTTAATTATTTGTATAGTTTGCAACTTGCATACTGACTTCCCAGTGTCAGTGACTTCATGCGGATATAAAGTAGAGGAGGAAAAGATCACCCAGAACACAGGATTCCAGCTCCAAGAGGTACAAGCTGATTGTCAGGGTTCAGGTATGTTCTCAAAGTTATGTTTACATACCGTGGCTTCCTTGTTCTCTCAATTCTTACACCACTTTGCAGTGTTTATACTTCTTGAAATTCAGGGAAAACTGTGTGAAAGCTTAGTTTATATATTTGTCCCAAAACTCGGCCAGCTACACATTTATGTTTTTCAAATGGGCAATTGCAATGTAAATGAATGTGATCGTTTAAAGCAGAACGTGCAGATTGTAGCTACTCCCGTGTATACTGAAACAATGTTTAACAATGTTGCCTTCTTATGGTGAGGTTTATTTTTTCCCTGTTTTGTTAAATACATCATTCGGGTTAGGCCAGGTTTTGCCAAGTTTTAACAATTCAGTCAGGCAATGATTCAGCCCAGAGAGGTTGGTTAGAATGCTGGAATGACCCTGAAACTTCACTGCTGTTTGTTTAAAGAAGGCTTAGTTCCCACAAAAGCCCTTTTTCTCTTGTAAGTCAGCAGGAGGCTATACCCATTGTAGTCACTCAGGATCTCAGGCAAATCAAGCAGTTGGTTAGTAGACCACAGAAGAAAAGATGTTTCGCTGGCAACTAAATACTGCAGACCGACGCTTTACCGACAGCTCATTGGCCAGTTAGTCATGAGCTCCCCCGGGGGGCCAGCAAGTAAGTTCCCAGATGCACTCAGAAGGCTGAGAATCAGCAACATTTGGACAGTAACACTGATGATTACCTCTGGCAATTATTAAATGTACACTGTGTCACCGGATTCATTTCATCTCCTCTTCGCTCAACAGAAGTATAAATGAAGACATATGTGAATGATTGTAAAAATAACACCAGAAGTCAGAACACATATTTTAGTACTTAATACTTGGGTAACAGCATCAGGAAGGGAAGTTCTAAGTGGTTCTTGATATATGGTAATTCTTTTAATTCTATAGCAGCACTGTTAATTTGGTACTCTTTCTCGTAGTGCTCTTTCCGATGAAGAAACTAAGCCCAGAGAGGTTAAGGAACTTGCCTGTGAGTGATCACACAGTGAATGAGTTATGGACCTGGGAGGCAAACCCAGCCATTCTGTCTCCAGAGCCCAGGTTCTTTTTTTTTTTTTTTTTTAGATTTTATTTATTTGTCAGAGAGAGAGAGGGAGAGAGAGGGAGAGAGAGAGCACAAACAGGGGGAGCGGCAGGCAGAGGGAGAAGCAGGCTCCCCACTGAGCAAGGAGCCTGATGGGGAACTGGATCCCGGGATCCTGAGATCATGACCCGAGCTGAAGACAAATGCTTAACCGACTGAGCCACCCAGGTGCCCCAGAGCCCAGGTTCTTAATCATTAGTCTATACTGCTTCAAACTGGAAGCATTTTGGGGACACATATTTTGTTCTCCTTTCAGTGATAATTAAGAGAACAAGCTCTGCAATCAAAATGCATTGGTTGGACTATCAGTTTAATTGTCTCCAGCCCTCTAACCTTGGGCAGGTTATTTAAATTCTCTGACCTTCACGATCTTCACCTGTTAAATGTAGGTACCAGGGACAGTACCTAGTTCAGGGGAGTACCGGCCACAGTGACACGTACTAATCACTCGTAACGCTGTCAAGATTACACAAGAAAATAAAAGCTCTTATATCATTTCATGTTGGTGAAGACCTTTTGAGATTGGTCACACACTGCTTCGGGCTTACAATGGCTAAAAGGAGGCTGGTGGGGCTGATGTGATGTGCTTGGTGTCACAGAACTCCTTAGTGGGATGCCTAGGATTCCCACCCAGATCCCTGTAGCTGCTAAACACATTCTCCCAACTGCAGTATCTCAGCAAACATTCAGCTACCATAGATTGGGGGTAGGACTTGAAAGACAGCTTAAAATTTTGGAGCATTTTTGCTTTCCCATTTTGATTACTTGAAAAAGACTGTCTGCTGGGTTTCTTCATGGTAATTTGCTGTTTTCTCCTTTCTCTCTCTCTTTTTTAGTTAGTGCATATTTGGTGGAACACAATTTGGGGATTATGCAAATATCCTGTTTCTTAAGGAGAAATTGAGAAGTGAAGTTTCAAACTCTCATTCTCCTATTTGAGCATTTATTCTGTCTAGTTTCCACACTTCCCCATCCCCCATTCCCTACATCATATGTAACCAATCATTTTACTTTCTGGTTTGTCCTTCCTATAGTTATTTTTCAGATACATGCATATTTTTTAAACCCCATTTCTTTCTTAAATGAAAGGCGACGTATTATAGATACTCTGCATTTTGCTTTGCCTCATTGAACAATATATTCTGGAAATCACCCCATAAACAGTTCATCAATATCTTTCTCATTCTTTTTTACAGATGCATGGTATCCCACGGTGTGGATGTACCAAAATTTTTCAACTATTTTCCTAGGCATTTGTATCTAGGTTGTTTCCAGTATATTGCGATTAAAAACATTTTAATGAGTAAACTTGTGCATGTGTATTTTTGTATTATTAAATGTATATCTTCAGGGTAGAGTCTTAGAAGTGGAATTGATGGGTAAAAATGTAAGCGTATTTGTAGTTTGTTAAGCACTGGCAAAGTTTCCAGCAGAAATGTGCCCACAAGCAATATATGAAATCATTTCTTTCCCCATAGCCTCACCGGCAGAGTGTATTGTCATACTTTCCCACTTTTGCTACACTAATAAGTGAGATATGGCATCTCAATGTTGCGTTAATTTGCATTTTTGTAGCTATGAGTGAGTGTGAACTTTTTCCAACACATGAGGGTTATTTTTTATTTCTTTTCTCATGTCTTTTCCAATAATATTTTTGCTTCTTAATCTCCTAATTATTAAAAATTTATTTTAAAAAGGTATTAAATGTTTTTAAATAAAGCTATATTTTTAAGTAATGAGGTATTTATACATTTATAGTAAAAAAATAAAAGCTTATTCAGAATACAACATAATATATTTATAATAAAGTTCTGATTATCAGATATACAGTTCTACCTGACCTTATCTGGTCCTAATTGTTAGTGATCATTATTTAATAAGGTGACTTTCTGACTATATTTAATAAACATTTTATGCTCAATTAGGTTAGAATTATGGAAAAGTTGCCAAAATAGTAGAGAAAATCCCCATGTACACTATAAGCAGTTTCCCTTATTATTAACATCTTTCTTTAGTATGATACTTTGTTAAAATTAATGACCCAACATTGCTATATTATTATTAAACAGTCTTTATACTTTATTCAGACTTCCTTACTTTTTACCTAATGTCATTTTTCTTTTCCACAATTTCAAACAAATATCACATTACATTCCATATTAGCTTTGTTTATTTTACTCCATCCCTTTACATCTAACCCATCTGTGTACCTATGTCTTTATATCTAAAGAGAATTTCTTGTGGACAACATATAATTGGGCCTTTTTTAAATCCATTCTGACTACTTCTGTCTTTCAATTATCATAGCTAAAATATTTACATGTAAAGTAATTATGCATATAGTTGAGTTAATATCTACCATGTTTATAACTGTTTTCTTTTTTTTTTTTAAGATTTTATTTATTTATTTGACAGAGAGAGACACAGAGAGAGAGGGAACACAAGCAGGGGGAGTGGGAGAGGGAGAAGCAGGCTTCCCGCTGAGCAGGGAGCCCGATGTGGGACTCGATCCCAGGACCCTGGGATCATGACCTGAGCCGAAGGCAGACGCTTAACGACTGAGCCACCCAGGAGCCCTATAACTGTTTTCTATTTGTTGGCATTATTTGGGTTTGTTTCCTTCCTCTCTTTCTATGTCTTCTCAGATTTTAATTGAGTAGTTTAAACTATTTTGATTATACCCTTTCTTAACATGTGAATTATAAAGGCACCTGGGTGGCTCAGTTGGTTAAGCCGTTGCCTTCAGCTCATGATCCCAGGACCCTGAGATCAAGCCCCATGTCTGACTCTCTGCTCAGGGGGAATCTGCTTCTCCCTCTTCCTCTGCCCTTCCCCCACTTGTGCACATTCTCTCTTTCTCTCTCTCAAATAAATAAAATCTTAAAAAAAATGTGAATTATATGTTCTCAAATTTTTGTGTGTGTGTGTGGTTGGTCCTGAGTTTTCAATATACCTTCATAAGTAATCAAGATCTATTTTCAAATAACACTATACTGCTTCATGGGTAGTGCAGTAAATTATTTCCTATTCCTAACCCTTATAACATTCTTGTCCTTAATTTCCTTTATTCATATGCTTTAACCACCTGAAACATTGTTACTGTTACTTTCAACAAAATCTATGAGATTAAGAATAAGACTAATAGAAAAGGTTGTATTTTGCCTTCATTTAGCACCTAAAACAATAGCAATTGAGTAGAAATGAGAGCATCTAGTATGCAGATCTTGCTTTCTAATATCATCTCAAATAACAGGTACCCAGGCTGCTTGGTGAAAATGGATGGTACTAGATCTGGGTCAGGAATTATACCAGGTGACAATCTCTTAGTGTAAAAAAGTAAGGAAGCATAAAACAAACAAACAAGCAAAACAGTGGGTATGAGGTATGTCAAAGAAACACAGAAGACAAATGAAAGAACCCCCAATGAGATAAAGGTAGAATATTTTTAGTAACAATATATAAAGTATTTGATTATAATATTTAATTATAACCCAAAGTGTACAGTAAATATCCAAAAGTACATACTGATATAAGTGATTGGATATATAAATAAATGGGGGAGAAAGGACAAATCTCATGTGCAGTAATTCCAAATAATGTATGTAGATACTTCACTCTCAAGGAGGTGAAGCATGACACCTCCCTCCTTAAGCATGCGCTGCACGTAGAGATTTTCTTCCTAAGAGTAAATATGGAAAGGGGGGAAAAAGTGACTTGGATAGTGGAGAAACCTATCAGCCAGGTGACCGAGATCAACACCTATAGTAATACATCAGGTTGATAGTATATACCCTTGGGGGTGCCTGGGTGGCTCAGTCATTAAGCGTCTGCCTTCGGCTCAGGTCATGATCCCAGGGTCATGGGATCGAGCCCCGCATCGGGCTCCCTGCTCCGCGGGAAGCCTGCTTCTCCTTCTCCCACTCCCCCTGCTTGTGTTCCCTCTCTCTCTGTGTCTCTCTCAGTCAAATAAATAAATAAAATCTTTAAAAAATAATAGTATATATCCTTGATATTAATGTGATGAAAATGGCACTTTACCTCTGTGTGGTCTTTGTACCCAAAACACATAACCTCATTTTAATAATGAGTAACACATTTGACTAACCCCAAGTAAGGGCCATTTTATAAATTATCTGACCAGTACTCCTCAAAACTGTCAAGGTCACCAAAATACAAGGAAAGTCTGAGAAACTCTTAGAGCCCAAGGCACCTGAGGAAACATGACTAATAGATAGAACTTGGTATCCTCGAACAGAAAAAGGACGTTAGGTAGCAACTAAGAAAGTCTGAGTGACTTATGGATGTTAGTCAATTAAAATGTATTAATATTGGTTCATTAATTGTTAGCAAATGAGCCATCCTAATGCAAGATGTTAACAGGGGCAGTTGAGTGGAGGGCATATGGTACTATGTTCACGAGTTTTCTGTAAAGTTAAACGTGTTCTAAAATTTTTTAAAGTTTATTTATAAACCAACAAAACAAAACAGAAATTTGGCAGGAAAGCTAGCAATCTTAGATTAGGTCTATAATGCAAACTTCCAAGCCACACAAATGAAAACCCTCCCTGGTCTAAGGCAGAGACATCTCCTGACAGGAACAATGCAGTGCCTCAGGAACTGATTGATCTGTCTTTATCCCACCATTGCACACAGAAGTATCCCAGACTAGATTGTTTCAAAAATATCAGCCTTCCTAATGGCAAGGCATGGAGGCATGGAGCTAAAACTCGACTTCAGTATAAGGCCTCTGTGGTATGGAGAAAAGTGATGGATTTGACTTGAACCTGGGGCCAGAGAGGTTTGTTCTACTCTCACCCTGAATCTGGAAGTTGGAAACCTATCCATGGGGAGAGCTGAGACAGCAGAGTGGATCCCCAGGTGTCAGGAGGCTAGGAAAAGCGCAAGCCCAGGGGAAATCCTGCCTTGGAGCAGGTATAGGATTCAGAGGGTGGAGCAGAGAGTGGATGAAAGTTCAGGAGGCAGGGAACAGTCTCTACCTGAACAGGGGAAGATGGAAGTGTGAGGCATGGTGCTCATATCATCACACTGGCCAAGGCTGCCCACTCAGTTAAGCTTCCCTCTGTCTTTTGAGACAGAGCTAGTAGGTGGTGAGGTGAACTCAATGTGTTCTCACCTTTTGCTGTTAGACAGGTGATCAGCAGCCCTCCACCTTCACAGTTACCCTGGGAACATGAAACGTGTTCTGCCAACATCACCACATTTTATACATGCAGAAAATAAGTCCTAGAAATGTGAAGAAACTTGCCCCAAATCACAAAGCAAGTTAGATGTTAAGATTCACCTGATTACCTTTCACTTTCAGTAATTTACTATCCTCATAAAACAAGATTTATGGTATTTTTTCCACAAAGTAAATGATCCAGTTGACTTAGATTCTTAAGTTTTATTTTAGAAAATGTAGATGTTTTATGATATATCTTTTTGAAGAGTATTGAGAAAAGGCAAGATAAAGAAAAAGATAAAGAAAAAGAAAAGAGGATATTTAGGACACCTGGAATAACTTGAAAAGATAAAATTTGACAGGCTTTGTAACACAGTAGAGTGATTGCAGACTTTGAAGAAGGACAGGGTCTGGGGGAAAAGGGCCTAAGAAACTACAAATTTACATATTTACTTCTTAACCCATCAGCAGCAACTACTGCCCATTGGCATCTTCTGACTTATTATAACCTGAATAAATAATTAAGAAACTGAAGGCAAGTCTATTTACAGAAAACAGAGCTGTGTAAGAGAGCAAAAGCATGTTGGCTGCAATGAAAATAAGCATAATATATTGGGGAGAAAGAAGCCCAGAAGAAAATAAATATTATAAGAAAAGCATTATTAGGAGAGACATATATTTCTTTGGTGTAAGCCAGAGACTGAAACTGTAGGAAATAGAAAGGATATGGGGTAGAAATTTTGCCAAGGAGAAAGAAAAGTGAATGGAAAATCAAGTTAAGGCAAAAGGAAAATCAAGTTCTAAGAACTGGTCATCTAAGCAGAAAAAGCCCTTGTAAAATGGTCATAGAGATATGCAGGCTGTGGAAGTCTGTGGACTTCCTGCCACAGAGCTGAAAATAAGAAAGAAGGACCCACGACAAATGGCTACATGTTCTCCAGGAACTCCCCAGATGGTTGCTGCTTCTCCTGCTCTATTTTTCTATAGTCATCTGGCCTCATTTCCTTCATCCCATCAAAATTTATTACCTGGGCTACTGTCTCATTCTTCATTATTATTCCTGCCATAATCCTGGGTGATTTAAAAATTCACATAGACAATCTTTGCCTTATCTGCCCCCTTAGTATCTTAATGTCCTCTTTGCTTCGCTGGTCCTTCAGTCATACTTTGGTCCAGGAAACCATCATTCTTGCCTGTGTTATTGAAATAGCATCCTGCTCCTTTCCCCTGATTTCACTCTTAGTTCCCAATATAGAGCAATGCACCTAGAGGTATTCTTTCAAAATGGAAAGGACATCACTCTTCTGCTCATAGCCTTCTAGTGGCTTCTGGGCTCATTCAGCATAAAAGCAAAAGGCATTTCGATGGCCTCCTATAGCCTGCTGACCCCATCTCCCTCCATTCTCTCTCTGGAGCAAAATTTTCCATCCACTCTCATGCTGTCTGCGAACACACTGAGCCTGCCTCCACTCAGGGCGTGTGTACAGGCTCACTGCTCAGTAGGAAATGGTCTTTCCAAATTGGCTCTTCCTTCACTGCTTTCTGTTCTTTGCTCACTTTCCACCAGATCTCCTCAATAACACATCACACACACCAGTGCTTAGTACCCATTTCCCTTCCTTCATTTTTTTCGTAGCACTTATACGATATGACTTATCATAATTTTACTAACTTGTTTGTTATTTGTCACCCACAGGGAGGATTTAAATTACATGAAGGCGGAGCTGCGTTTATTTTATAACCATATACCTAACATCTAAAATCTATCTGGCACATAGTCAGAACTTATGTATTTCCTAAAAAAAGTATATCATTGTTATTATGAAATTAATGTATCAACAATGCATGATTAACACTTTTTAAAAAGCTGTTATTATTTGTGAAAAGTGAAACAAAATAAAACAAAACACATATACATTTCGGCCAAACCAAATATAAACTCTACCACTTAAAGATCCTAGAAAGTTGTTTGTTTATTTTCTCTGATTTTTTTTTACTAGGAAAGCAGATGTAATTATAACTTATTTATGGGTAAAACAGATGTAATCATAACTTATTTATGGAGTTATTACAATAAACTAAATCAAGTATGAAAACTTAAACACATCTAAACCTAGCAACTTAGAAGATACTTGTGATTTATCACCTAATAGGTAGATAGTAACCAGTAGAGAGAAATCAGAATTGATGTTCAAATATGGGAACAGGAGGGTCACACTACACAAATATTTAAATTGATTCCATGCTCTTAGGGAAAAAAGAGCAAGTTAGAATGTGGGTAAGTAGAATTCCATTTGTCCCCACCAGTCCATCACCTAGAAGAGGCGGGCGGTAACTGGGTGTGTCACAGATTCTGTGTCACAGAATCGTGTCGCCCCTCTCAGGCTAACCCAAGGTGGGGGGCACAGCTCATTAAGGAAACGGTTTCACCTAAATCAGCCAAAATATTTAAATAGTCATTTCTATTTCCCCTTCCCTTGTTTCTTCACTTGCCTTCAACCTTACCCCCATTCTAACTTGCTCTTTTTTCCCTAAGAGCATGGAATCAATTTAAATATTTGTGTATGATGTAATGTATGGTGATTAACATAACATCATCATCATCATCATCATCATCATCATCATAAAAAGATAGGTATTTGGGGCCTGTGTGGGCCATGAATTCAAGCCGCTGCTGAATCAGGCACTCGCCTAACAAAACAGGGATCCCCCCACCCCTGGAGAAAAAAAAATCAATTACAAAAATTGTTCTGAGAGGTTTGTATGTAGCCTTCCAACGTTGTTCCTTCTTGAGGGATTATCAAGATTTATAGTAAATCTGTTTATTGTGTAAATCACAAACACAACATGTGTTTATGTAGCTCTCTATAGGAAAAATACCACAGTGGCTCATAGCTGAAAGGGGACCTCATGTGTTGAATTGGGTAGAAGGAATTAAGAGTGGTATCAATATCCTTTCCCCAAGACCTTCATATTTATTGTTTCAAGTTTTACTGTCTTTATGGATCAAATTTATAGTTAGGGAACCCATACGTGATTATGTGAAAGCAAGATGAATCCAATACCCAGAGAATAATTTTATCCTATTCTTGGTGAAAATAAGTAAGAAGGAGAAACCCTTTTCATTTTTGGATGTCCTAAGATCTCTTTGAAGGCAGCCAATTATTTACAGGTAACGTAGAAGAACACAGTTGCCCCCTCTTGCCTCACCTGACACTGAGGGCAGGTGTAAGGCTGTAAAGGAGAAGGAACAAGACCTTGGGTGTCCTCTGCTCTTATAGCTCCCTGTTCTGCATGCTTCTGAAATAGGGGGAGCCAAGGGCAACACAGAAGTGATCCTTACCTCCGAGCAGTGTCTGAGTGGGCTTGGTCATGAGCCAGGCCACTGTAAGGTGAATAGGAAAGATTGAGCCAACAAGAGAAGATGTAGTAATTCAGGCCTGAATCTGAGGTGTCTTTCCTAACTTAAAGCAGAGGACTGTCATGCTGCAAGCCCTTCAGTGTGTCTGATTCCTCACATCTGCTTACCTCTTGACCTACTGCATGTATTTGAAATCAATTACTATTGACACAAGACATGAAATGCCACAAAAAATGCCAAACTGCGAGCTCAAGATAGTACCAAGGTGTTAGGCTTTGAAAATCAGGCATTTGGACAAGCACTGTCTTAATAAAATGATTTTTTCCTAGATAATATTTATTACTTTGTTATAGGATGATTTTTTTTTTTTAAATATAAGGTTCTCTGGGGGTTGAGGTTAGCTGTAGGATTCCATGGCTCTTCTTCAAGGGAACTGGGGATATGCTAAGATCACACCCATGTTAAAGACAGAGACCCGTCACTGAGAAGGCCCCACACAACCTCACGGTGATTATAGAAATAGCTTAATGATACTGTCCTCTCTCAGTCTCCCATAAAACTAATTGTTCTTCCAGCAGTGTTACAATCCAAGAGAAAGAAAAATACTTTTAAAATATTAAGGCCTATTTTATTGAACTATAATCATTTTTTTCCAATTAAATATGCAAAAATGATATGGATTTATGGTGTTCATGTATCCCTTGATTTAATGAAGTATTCATATTAGCAATCTTCATTATGATAAAAAGATCACTTTTGCTAATTGAGGTAAGATAGTATAATAGTTTAAAAAATCTTCTTTGTGCCAATAGAACAATGAAATTACTCTTGAAAAGGTGAGTTTTACCTCTGATTTCATATTTCAGTGGAGTCTAACTATGAAATTGGCCTTAGGGTTCAGACCACATGACAATACTATAATTATGTCTTTCTGGTAATTTCAATAATAAGATTCTTTGAACTGACTTTGAGGTGAATTTGCCTTATACTGAATTCAGCCCCAGAAGAACTTTGTTCTATCGAAACTTGAACACACTTTCATTTCATTCATGTTGGAAGTCTTCTTTTCTTTTTCTTCTTTAATACATGTGTTAAAGAAGTAAGAGAGAATGGGGGTCAAATGATACAATTAGGAGCTTGGAGGAGAAACTCAAATCATGGCTATCTTTTCCAGTATGGAGAAGGCAGGTTGGATTACTGTTCAAGATGTTGACAAGCTCCAAATCACTACTACCATTTATTAAAAAAAAAAAAAAAAAAAAAAAAAAAAAAGTGAGACATCAGAGTTAGTTGAATTTGTTTCTTTATCTCTACTCTTAATAACTTCACAGAGCATACTATTTAAAAGCACATGGATGAGTAGATTTAGAAACAACTAGACTGCAAATCACCACTCATGTGAAAGGATGAACTTGGTCTACTGGTTGCTTGTCATTGACTGGTAATATGAATGAGAGGGATGAAAGAGGTTTGATGAAAATACTTTAGTCATGAAAGTCCTGACACCAAAAGTTTTCAATAGTGCACAAATTTTGGACTATTTTCACATGGAAACTATCAAAAGACAAAATGAAACAACTATAATAAAATTATCAGTAAACCCAAATATTTATTTTCTCTATATTTTGCTCTTTGTAACCTGCACACTGAACTTGTTTTAGAAGGTTAAGATAAGTTTGGATCATGATGCTGATGTGCTTTATCACACAATATGAGGTTATCAAATTAAAACTATTATTTTGCACCGAGAATAATTCAACCTAATGTACATTCAACTCTCCAATTAGTAGCAACCTCTTTAAGCTTAGAGAGTTCGAAAGCTCTTGATAATGCATTTCCACTTGTTAACATAAGTTTCAGAGCTCCCTAGGTATTTATATGAAAATTCACTTATCTTGGCCCCAGCAGTGCCTTTCAAAAGCAAGCACTGCATTTTGCATCAGGGAAATTCCCAAAGATCACATAGTAACTCATGTGAGATCACAACTAAAAACAAACCAATGTGCAGCTTACATTTCAAAGACATTTCCCTTGTATAATGGATAATGAACCCAGTCTTCTGTGGAACAGTATAAGGTGATCTATTCCCACTGTGCCATATTTTTATAGCGCTCAATTCAGCAATAACATATTTTCCCCAAGAAGGTTAATAATATTTGGTAGAAGCAATCATACTATAGCATTACCTTAATTTTTAAGCCAATGAAATAAATTTAATCCATTCACGTTTGTTAATTGTATACTTCAATTGAATTTATTAACAAATGAACCACAAGATCTGGAGTTTAAAGATAGCTGTAATAAAATATGTGTATTTCTACAAGTGTTAAATAGTATACACCTTCCCAAGTCAGATTGATTCAACCACCATCACCACCATCATCATCACCATCATCACATGACATCATCATCAATTAATCACCAACTGCGTTCTGTTCAGCCTTATCTATTAAAAATTGTAAAATTCAAATGTCTTATTTTATCATGCTTCTTTTCCTAAAAAAATTAAAAACTATATTTTGGATTTGAATATAAAGTACCACTTCTCTAAAGCATTTTACAGAAATATTTTCCTTAGTTAAGATAGCTCCTTTATGTTGGCTTTTTTTTTCTTTCCCTTTACGAAATTGGTATTAAACTTAAACTTGGTTTGACATGAAAAAATATGACAAATTCTGACCAAAGTTCTGTAATGATGATCTGTATCATGGGGGTTGCCATTATAAATATCTACGTTTCATTAGCATGTTTTAATTTCTTATCATTTAATTTTTAATCCTGTTTAAAATCTATAGCTGCAATGCTTAATTTTTTTAATTCCATTTTCCTATGTATTGTTTTCGTTATTTCTTTGACATGGAAAAAGGCCATGTTCTCATTAATTTAGAAAATACGTTCCAGACTTAAGAACAGCATCCAGACTTCAAACGCAAAATTCTCAAAAATGTATATATTATTTATCCTTCCTGCTTACATGTAGTGAAATCTGAAACAGGTCCATCCACATATTCTGGGTACACTCAGTAAGGTGGGAACAATAGATGTCCAGATAGATAGATCAATAGATAGTTTTTCAAGGCTTAGTTAAAACATGGTCTCTATTCCCAGAACTCTATGTACTTAACCTGCTGTGAAAATAAGTTTGCCCCTCCTTAATCTCCATTTAGCACCTCACACAATGTGACAGTTTCAGACGATGATGTTGGGATGGCAAGGTCCAAGGGGAATATCACATTCAGGCGGATCTCACAGCTCACTTCCCTTTGTCATTTTAAATTACAGTGTCAAACACTTCCTACTGTATAACACTCAAATTTGTGTCAGAAACAGTATAAGGCGAAACCTTTCCGTGAGCTTAAGTTCATTGTCAGAAATAACTTTATGGAGAACGATTACCACCTTTATTTCTACCAGTGCAAGCAGCACTAAGGAAAAATGACAACTCTGCAAGGTGGGCACGTATTTCAGTGTGCTATTAAACATTAGCCAGTTTCTGTTTCTGAAGTTAGTTACAGTTCAGCACATCCATGGCGTGGGGCTCTCTGCTGGTCTGAAGATCCACAGAGGAAGGACCACCCTTGGATAAGAAGATTGTGTTTATGAGAAATGAAGCTCAATGGCCTTGTTAGTCCAAGTCATTTGTTGAATGATTGCTGTCTTATTTGTTTCTAGGGTATTAACACTTCGTTTGTCATTGCTGAGTGGCTGGACTTCACATGGTTACTTCTAGCTGCTTCTGCTCCTGGAGTCTCCAGCAGACTCCATGGCTACAGTCATTTTCTGCTTTGCCAGAAGCCTTTTGATCTGCAAGTCTCTGGATCCTCTGGATGCCCTGAAACCTCCCCCTCTTTTTCTCTTAACAGTGTCTGCCAACACATGTCTCTTCTTACTTCCAAATATCTCACACCTGGATTGCTGTAGAAACTTTCCCTTAGCTACATCTTCAAATATGATCAGATGTCTGGGAATTGCTTCAAAATAATCTGGGGGTGGAAAATATGTAGAATTGAAACAATATTGGCCATAATTCCATAATTATTGAAATTGACTGAAAGCTACATGGGATCTGTTACATGGTTTTCTCTTCTTTTGAGTATATATATTCAAAACATATATACACGCATATATTTTGATAGTTAGAATATTGTCAGAGCTTGATGTTCATTTTAGTTACTGTGTATATATAGGCATTCAGAAAAAAAGATCAAAGTTTGATGTTTGATGTTATCCGTCTCATAGATTCTCTTTTATTTTTTCCTTCAGCTAAAGGCTTTTAGAAGCAGCAAAATTAGTAACTATAAGTTACTAAGCCAAGCTGGCTTAGTTAAAATCCCAGCTTTGCAACTTACCAAATGTTAGTTTTATGCAAGTTTTTTATTATTATTATTTCTCATTATTTCATTTTCTTGCCATGGAAAAACTGGGGTGAACAACAGCACCTTTCTTAAATAGGGTTAGAAGACCTAACACCTGTAACAAATGTAGACATGTCCTATCACACAGAAACTGTTCAACACAACACAGGTTTGAAATGACTAGTTTATCCCCCAGCATGGATTTTGTAGCGACTTATAGGTCTCTCCCATCTAAGGACAATACCTGTGGACTTTTCCTTATGTTTCATTAATGCAGATACAAACATATTACAAGAACTCTAATGTATCACCAGGTTTTTTTTTCTCCTCCTTCATTTATCCTTTATTATTTAGGAATGAGACTAGTGATAATCTCTTTATTTGTAGAAAAAGCAAAACTGTATGAATTGCTATAGAATTAAGTTGGATAGCATTTTAAAATATTTTGATAGCATTCCAAGCCTGAATTCCCTACGAGCTGGTTTGACACAATTTGACTTTTTACCATGCATTTGTATTTTACCCTCCAGCTATTAACAAGAGCTTTCTCATGTGCCATCCCAAGTGCATCTGTCATCCACAGTCATCACCTCCCCCCTCCTGTTCTTTCCATTTCAGTGTTTCCTGGTCAGAGAGCAGCCTGACACATGGTTGCCAGGCTCACGGAGCTCCTCATGAGACCAACAAGGTCCACACTAAAGTACTGTTTCCCACAAAATATTTTTCATTCTCAGAGGGACCTGATGGTGTTGTGCTTTGTGTGGATATGGGAAGAATAATTTCCCCCTAAATTCTGTAGATCCCAATGCCACTTGAATTTTTAATTATTAAAAATAATTGAGGGGCGCCTGGGTGGCTCAGTTGGTTGGGCGACTGCCTTCGGCTCAGGTCATGATCCTGGAGTCCCAGGATCGAGTCCCACATCGGGCTCCCTGCTCAGCAGGGAGTCTGCTTCTCCCTCTGACCCTCCCCCCTCTCATGTGCTCTCTCTCTCATTCTGTCTCTCAAATAAATAAATAAAATCTTAAAAAAAAAATAATTGAGGAAGAAGAGGAAGGAAAAATAAACATTTTTTGTTACTTCACTTTAATAGAGTCATAAACTTGATACTTTAAATAGCACTGTTTGCCTCAGAGTCCCACAAATAATCTCAAGCATACAGTATCTTCAAACATTGGGGCTCATCATCTCTCCATTAGGGCACAAAATCAACCTGAGTTAGATTTAGATAGAGTGCCATTCAGCTCCATTTTTGCATAATTTCATTTTCTCTCAACTTGAGAACTCATCATACAACTTCATTTCTGGTCAATAATCAAAACGTCCAATGGCTATTTATTTTTTATGCACATGGCTGTCTCATGAAGTCACTGCCCATCAATCCTGATACTTATATAGAATCTGCAGAACAATTTCTGGTATAACTCCTAAGGGTAAGCATGGCTTAAGATCTTGGATAATATAATGGCACACTGACATTGAGCTAGGGAGAGCATATACCTGTTGGAACGGACAGTTCCAAGTTTCCATTTTTCAACCATGGCATTTTTCAGCACTTTTAACTCATTCAGGATTCTGGAATCTCCTTTCCACATGCCTTTCTTTCATTCTTGAAAATACGAGAATTTCTCCAAGTCCCATATCTCCAAAAGCAACAAAGTTTTCAAAACTTCACTATCTTCTTCCTTTTCTATTAATATTAATATCTATTATCTCTCTTTACTGGTTTGCACTAACAAAATAATATTTTCAACTCAGTAGATATAATTTTCCAACAAATGTGATTCTAATGGCTAATCCACAGAACTGAAGAATGTTGAAAAAGAGGAGTGGAAGAAAGTTATGGGTAGGAAATTGGGGCTAGGGTAACTATCCCACCTTGATGTTCTTTATTTTACTACAAATATTATCAAATTATCATAGGTCTCTCCCTCCTTTCAAAAAGTGGGTGGGAGTGAGGATGGAGAAATGGTTGCTAGAGGAAACAGATAAGACCTTCTGATGTATCTGTGATACATTATACCTAAAGGAAGGACACACAGTTGCATATTGCCAAAACGTTTTAGCAGCTGTGCTAAAATGTTTCACAGCCAGTAGAATAACCTTGCACAACCATTACATTAGTTTGCCTGCTTTTAAAAATGTTCAAAGTCCAGCTATTGCTTTATGATGGAGACATAAGAATTGACGCCAACGGTGTTTCAACCATTTTCCGTCAATAATGATGTGAAACAGATCTGTGCTCTGTATTTCCCTCTGTACTCCTGCTAGTGTAGGGCAGCTATGCCACACCTCTCAGGCCAGTGTTTTAGACTTTGGTGACAGCACAGTGGGAAGACCAGAGTGTGCAGGGTCAGGTCATCCAGCTGTGTGATCTTCAGAAGATCACCTCAGTAGTTTTGATCACTGAACAAAAGATTGTAAATGAAAAACAAAATAAAAAAAAAACCAACAAACAAAAAACCAGAAATATCATCAGGAGGCAGCCTGGTATGGAGGAAATGATATCAGGTTAGGTCAACCCAGACTGGTGACCATTCTCTACCTCTCGTGCATCTCCATCACTGGCTCTACCATCATCTAATTTTATGAGAATGATAAAGTACCAAAGCTTTCTGAGCAATACTTGTCTTATCTTTAATGTAAGAATAATAGCATCTACATCACTGGGTCACAAGATGAAATGAGGGGACGTGGGAAAGCACCTAGAAAAGAGACAGATGCATTGCATGCTTTCTGTGTGCATCTTTTTTTCCTCACCTTAAAGAGAGAAATGTTAGTTCTACTGTGTAATAGTGTTCTTTAGGAAATCACCACAAACGTAGTGACTTAAAGAACACAAACACATTATGTTCTGGTTTGGGAGGTCAGAATTATGATATTGGTCTCACTGGGCTAAAATTAAAAGTCCACGTTCTAACTGGATGTTCTGGGAGATAATCCATGTCTTGCCTTTCATATTTTTCAGAGTTTCTGATAGGCATTTCTTCATGGACCCCTTCCTCTGTCTTAAAAGCCAGCCACGTTGGGCCAAGAATTTCTCATGCTTCCTTCCTTTTAACGTTCCTTCTTCTGCTTCCATTTTCCACTTACAAGGACTGCTGTGAGTACATTGGCCCCACCCAGATAATCCAGGATAATTTCCCCATGTCAAAGTCAACTGATTAGCAATCTTAATTTCACCTATAACCTTAATTCTCCTTTGCTATGTAACATGACATATTCATCTTTGCAGGGTTATTATTGTGCCCACTGCTTACTGGAAAGGACCAGAGGTCTTCTTACGGAAGATGCCTTTTGAATTTCCCTGTGTAGAAAATGGACCTATAGGACTTGAAAAAAGTTTCTCAGGTAAGGAAATGGATAATGCGGTATGAGGTAGAGAACAACAAAAAAGATGAGTCTTGTCAATAATCTTAGAAGTGACTGACTTGGGAGCACCTGGGAAGAGATTTACACATTTGCAGTCTATTACAATAGACTGAGAAAGAATAGGATTGAGGCAGAGGAACTGGAAATGTGTAGGTATTGCTGAGATGGAATGGTTATAACCTATGAATTTTATTAGAGATAAGAAATAGAGGAGAGGATAGAATCCAAGGAACAAATGATATTTTTAGTTGTATGGCCCCATGAAATGTACAACATAATTAGGACAGAGGAGGAAGAACACATTTGGAAGTAGGAGTAAAGAAAGTTAAAAAAGAATGGAAAAAATCCAAATCCAGGTCAATATAATGATACTATTACTATAAAATACAGGAATAATTTTGAAAGTATCTTTTCAATCATTTGATTCAGGGTACCCTGCTGTATTCTTTCACTCAAATTGAATTCAACCTTCAGGGTGCCACCAGAAGGATCTTACACCCACATCTGACCAGGCATTCCTCTGCTTAAATCCTTCTACTGGATTTTCATTAATCACATAATTAAATGTAAGCTCTTTAACCTGACATAAAAGCCCCTTTTTATGTTCTTTCAGAACCATGGGAACCCCTCCAATGAAACCAAAAATTTGATTTTCATATAAATAGGTGGGGTTAGAAGCATAGTCATGAAGGCTTGATGTCCAAATTTCTGGCCTTCTCTGTGAACTGAATCTACGGTATAATGAAAAACTATCTGCCAATTAAAAAACTATATAGAAAGCACTCTGTTCAGGAAGCCCCAGCAGGTTAGTTACAGCAAACACCTCTATGTGATTCTGATTGTTCAAGTCCTCTCAGTCTTCTAAATGAGCATGAATGAATGAATCATCTCAAAAAAATCACCAAATTTACTTTCATGATGCAAAGCCATGAGACAGGAGGATAACGACATGTTTCCACTCAGTCCATGATCCGATGTAAGATGTTATGCTGGAAAGTTGAATTTTAAGCAACTCTGAAAAACTGAATGATTCTTATCTTCTTCATGCCTTCATGCATACATTGGTCAGGTTGCTTTGGTTTGATTTTAAAGAAAAAGACATGGAGTTTGATGAGCCTGAAAAAAAAAATACCTAGAAACTCTTTTCCCCTTTTTTATTTTTTATTATTTTTTTTATAAAACATTGCTTATGGCCTGAAGACCTTGTAATGCATCTCACACTTACAATAAAAGAGAGAGAGAGAGAAAGAAATTGAAGAGCTTCACCTTGATAAGATTTCATCACTAGACAGGGCAGAAGTATGACAATATCTGATATGTAATCTTATCCTTCTTGACAGTTATATGCAGTTTTGAAATAGAGGTACAGAGAGATATTGAGCCAGTCTGATCAAAGATTTTTAAAATATATTACTTAGTAGGCTATTTAAATCCTTTTCTTTCTGGTGGTATTTTAGAAACTATATTCCTTTTAGACTTAATATATGTATTTGGAAGCCTAGAACAGTACAGATCAAAAACACTGAAACAAAGTGGTTTGTTAAACGTTAAGCTCATGTTAATGCAAGCATTTAGGGAAAAGCTAATTAGCTAATTCCTATGCATTCTGAAATGCGTAAGTGCATTATTAATTGATAAATTAATTCTTCAGCATATTTTTCTTGGCTGTACCTTGATTTGTATTTAGCATATTCATTTAATTGATCATTTAATATTTAATAACAATACATAGTAAAGCAGAGTTATAATGAAATCACAATTCATGGTTATCAAGAGAATATGTTTGCATCTTGTGTTTTTAATTGCTTTAAAATATTGTATCTACAATAAACTTGTAAAACATAATTATACAAAATACATTATTTCAAAAATAACTGAGGGAATATGGAAATGAAATATCTTTACTTTATTATCCTCATAAAGTCTAACACCTTGAATACTGAAATAATACTAATTTTGAAACACTAGCACGTAACAGATTTTAAGAATATAAATAGCTTGCTTGCTATTTGCTTTACATTTCACTGATTTATCTTGAGCCTATATCCCCTTGAAAATCAGAGCTCTTGGAAAAATATGAGGTACAAATATGCACTAGCCATTGGTTAAAGAAAGGAAAAGAATGCAACTACCTTGTACAGAACAGAACTACATTGGGTGGTGTCCATATTTGATCAAAGATTCAATTTCTAAGAGGCAGTCTCAGAATAAAGGGACTTTCATTATTCAAATTTAAAGAATAAATACAGAATGATTGTATTAATTTCTGGAGAGCTGCTGTAACAAAGTTGCCACAGACTGGGTGGCTTAAACATTATAAGTTTATTATCTCACAATTCTGGAAGCCACCAGGCCAAAGTCAAGGTGTCAGCAGGGTTGATTCCTCCTGAGGGTCTTGGGGGAATCTGTTACAGCCCTTTCTTTTTGCTCCTGGTGATTTGCTGGCAATCTTTGGCATTTCATGCCTTGTAGAAGCATTATCCAAATCTCTGCCTTCATCTTCACATAGTGTTCTCCCTGTGTGCCTCTCTGTGTCCAAATTTCCCCTTTTTATAAAGACACTAGACACATTGGGTGAGGCGCTCATCTTGATCATCAGCAAAGACCTATTTCCAAATAAAGCCATCATGAAGTATTGGAAGCTAGGACTTCAACATGTTTTAATGGGACATAATTCAACCCATAACAAATATTCTAATTTTCTGGATAATTATATGAAAACATATCCCCAAAAAAATTATATCTGTGAAAATATTAGTATTCCTGTGGTATAAAGTAAGGGTTTCACTATATGGTTCTTTTCTTTGAAAACCTTCCTCAGGTCTTTGAGCAAATCTCACGTTGTCCCTGCTTTAGAAACCTTGCATATACGCCCACACGAAGCTCTAAATAGACTTTGGATATTAAAGTAACTAATTTTGCCTCCAAAAGGATATGATCTTTGGAAGGATTTTTTTAAAGTTAAGTTTTAGTAAACCTGTTGTGGAAAAAAAAAAAAGTCCTATCCCTGAAACATAAATCCATCAAAATTATAATTTTCCAATTAGACTATAAATACATATTATAAAAATCAAAACTAAGAATGAGAAATTATTTCTTATTATTTTGAGACATTTTTATGAGTGGATTGGTTTTTGTAGAGTGATGTTCCTCCAAGAGATTTAATCTGCTTCATTATTTTTTCTTTAAAAGTGTCTATGTCAGGGGCGCCTGGGTGGCTCAGTTGGTTAAGCGTCTGCCTTTGGCTCAGGTCATGATCCCAGGGTCGTGGGATCGAGCCCCCCATCGGCTCCCTGCTCGGCGGGAAGCCTGCTTCTCCCTCTCCCACTCCCCCTGCTTGTCCCTCTCCCACTCCCCCTGCTTGTGTTCCTGCTCTCGCTCTCTCTCTGTCAAATAAATAAATAAAATCTTAAAAAAAAAAAGTGTCTATGTCAGAAAATCACCATGGAAACACTGAGGTCAGCTCAGCAACTCCACCCACTCACCATCACCCATACATCTGGGCACCTTGGAAGCACCTACCAATTACCCTTAGCACATAAGTCACTATTGAATTACTCCCTCAGAAATGTGGGTTCCATATAGTTTATAAGGGAAGACTCTCCTGGGGGGGGGGTGAGTAAGCTAGAGAGGTTTCTAGCGAAAGAGGGTAATAGGCCCTTAGGGTCTTGGGGATTCAAAAGTAAAATTTCCTAAACATCTGGTGTGAGTCACTGAGGAGGGAAAGGAAATTTTGCTTCTAGGTCTCTAAGAAATGATCCCTGGATCTAGTGGGAACTAACCAACTTCAGTGGCTTGGTTCTGTGGAGACGGGGGGTGACCCTGCGACCAAGGGTCCGATAGAAGCAAGAGGTTCAATTTTCAAATCACCAGGAGGGACTGTGCTGCAAAGAAGCTTAATCTTGAGGCATCAGGATCAAACCCATCTTGAACTCACAGCCTTAAGGGCAGGGGTAAGAGGGCCAGCTGGTAGACTGATTCGAATCAAGCTGTAGATCCACCTGGCTATGGACGCCCATGGACTTACTCCTGCACACTCCCCTTTTTGATTCTGTAACACCCAGCGTTCTTAGAAAGTTAGATGAAGGAGAGGAACACTTAAGAAAAACACTCTGGATTTCTTGGCTAATAAGGCAGGTGGCATTTCAGTTGACTAACTGGGATAAATAAATCAATAAATCAATAAATAATAGTAAATAAACAGTAAATAGTCTGATATAAATAGTAAATAAACAGTAAATAGTCTGATATTTTGCATGAACTAAGAAAATCTAACTGCATATAACAGAGCTTCATACTTGTTAAGACTTGGTTAGGAATGGTCCACAAAACGAACTTGGAATAGTGATATAAAACCAAATTTGAGAAGAAGTAAAGGGGGAGAGTGACATATTTTCAATAAAGCAGGACACTGTGCCTCTCTGCCCCGCTTCCTTCTCTAGAACACAGCCTAAAAATGGCGTACAAGGTTTCCACTCCCGTGCCATTGGCCAAAACATTCTCAAAGCCAGTTCAGTTATAAGGAAGCTGGAAAATACAAGTAATCCCAGGCTGCCGTAGGTTCAGGTCATGTGTAGATCTATCAAAATACAGAAGGGAAGGCCTCAAAAGAAGGCAACCAGCAATCTGTCCCAAGTCCATAAACTAAGACATGTGTGTGAATGCATCACCCTGGAATATGGCTAGCGAATGTCATGGCAATCACTAACCAGGATGGTTTTCAGGCATAACTGGGCCAGACTGGGGCCTCTATCTTCAGAAGCTGCTATTTGTGGTATTTTATTAGATGTCACCAATGTGAAACATAAACCAGGTTCAATTTAACACAAAACGAATTTTTAAAAAAATTTGTTCTGTGAGGGGAATTGAGCGTATTGTGAGAGGCCAAGGACAGAACATATTGTGAAGGAAAAGGGCTTCTGGTGGCTAGAGGTCTGGGGAGTGGGTGCTTCACCACATAGTCTTCTGACAACTATGATGGACAGCTTCCGAAGTGAAAACAGATACTGTTAAGAATAAGGTTGCTAAGTGCAAAGCATAAATTGCAAAGACAGAGGGGAGAGATAGACAAGCCTCCATCATTTTCCATATTAAAGCATTAGAGAGAGTTATCCTTGGTACATCTCTAGGGAGTAATTTGATCAACGCTCAGCTGTGACCTTTTCTATCTCAAATAGATGGCATGTTTGCTTTATGATTTCTTATAGTCTGTTAGTGAGGAAGTCACACACACACTACATTCATAATATGATGAGACCTATTTGAGGTTGTTTCCTCAACATCAAATATAATGCATATTTCATTATGAATCCATTCTTACCATTAAAATGCCATTTTAAATGATGTATCAGCAAATGTATTCAGGATAATTTTATGCTCGTAGGAGATGATTTATAGCACTAAATGGTATAGGCTTAAATAGCTAGCACTGAAAAAATGGGACTCATGTGAGAAATGCATCAAAATTCCTATACAGTATTATTACTCAAATAGGAAACACACATTATTCAATTAGCAGCTTTAATATAATTTCAACATCAGTAAAATGTGCCTTTTAATAAGTCTAGCAATATGAAAATAAGATTTAATATAGAAAAATCTATGGATAAAATAACTTTTCCATTTATTATAAGAGATTTTCCCCCAAATATTTTTCATCTTGCGCAAGTCAGTTACTACAGCAACAAAAAGAAGGAAAACATAACTTTCTCAAACTTTTCATTTTTTCCCGCATATCGTGGGACTTAAATCGTAAGATAAATTGATAATGCTTGAAAACTGGTTATCAATCAAACCAATGAGAACTGGCTAAGCCATTTGTTTGAGAAGTCAAAGAGCAGATAAATCTCTTTTTCTGCTTTTTATTTTATATATACAACTGGTTATGTTAAGGATATAGGGACATAATCAAAATCTACAGTCAAATACTGTACAAGTCTGATTGTTCTGCAAGTAAATTTTCTTGAATATTTTCTCTTGCAAATCTAACTTCCCACATCGGTGTGTATGTTTAAAATATGGATATAGTTGCTTCACACTTAAATGTGTAGCCTGAGTTTCATAGATGTTACTCCATAAATATTCAGTTATGTTGGAAATGAATAAAAGGAAAATTAAAAGCAATAAACAAATTAACAAAGCTTTGGGGTATATAGTACAAATTAATCTCTAGTGCAAGAAATCCTAAAGAGCAAAATGTGAAATAATGTGAATTATAGTGGTATCATTATTATTAATTATCGGCATAAGAAAAGGAAATGCAGTTGATAAAGTAAAACACTTTCTTCTAGTCTGTGCTAGAAAATGACATAGATGCTGGATGCTAATCTACTTCATATTAATTTAGGAAAAGGCTCATAGTTCACTGAAAACTCATATAGCATGCATAGTAAAAACATGTTGTTTTGCTTGTTTTCTTTTTTTTTTTTCTTTTCCTTCAAGAACAGTAGATAATTTTATGGATCATTCAGATTTTCAAAGGACAACATAGATGATGACATATCTACCAAAATGCAAATATTACTGGAAAAGGGGACATTTTCAATGTAAACCAAACTGACCAAAATTCTATATTGAATAAAGACGCCTAATGAAATAGAAAAGGAGTATTCTTGGTTTCAACACTAAGAAGGACTAAAAGTCATGCCTATTTTGAGGACAAGCAGGTGGGGTCCCATGCCTACGCTCCTTTAGTTTTATGTTATTTAGGAACCAGTGAAATAGATAAACTGCCTGTTGGAACCTAACCTGTTTCTAAATGGAAGTGGTGTCCGCCGAGGGAACAGAGTTGCTTATATGTACTATACACATTTCAGATTTCATTGTGATTATATTTGGGAGGTAAAAAGCCCTTTTCCTATGCATAAATTGCATCATCAGAGTGAGAAGGCATTATGCTCTAGATACGTTTGCAAATATAGTCACTCATCTTGAACCAAAATCATGGGTTTCAAGATCAATAATGACAAAGGAAAAGGTGTTTTTGAATTAGAACTAGCAATTATTGACAGTAAGCTTTCATGGCGTATATTGATTCGGGAAGTACATCCCATAGTAGCTATTTAAATAAATATCTCTCCATATATACAGTTTTATTGATAAATACACAGTTGTGTGTTTCCTCAACCCTACCTGCTTCTGGCTGTCCTTTTAGTTAAACTGATTGAGCATTTGGTAACAAAAAAGTACTGTGCTGTCTGGAAAAATAATATACAAAAAAGCATTTTATGGGAGAGTGTGCTAGAGCTACCTGGTAACATTCAACAAAATTCTGCACAATTGTTCATTTAATATGTTAGTATTTTAACAAACTTATTAATAATTGTATTTTTTAAAATTAAAATGGAGCAGCACCTGGTTGGCTCAATTGGTTAAGCAACTGACTCTTGATTTTGGCTCAGGTTATGATCTCAGGGTCGTGGGATAGAGCCCTGTGTCGGGCTCTGTGCTGGGCTTGGAGCCTGCTTAAGATTCTCTCTCTCCCTCTCCTGCTGCCCCTCGCCCTTCAAATAAATAAATAAATAAATAAATCTTTTTTAAAAATTCAAATGGAAAAGCTACCCTGTATCTCTTTCTGAAATATGAAAAATCTTAATTTTAATTATGTATATTAATAATATAAAAAAAAAAAAAACCTTTGGGCGCCTGGGTGGCTCAGTCGTTAAGCGTCTGCCTTCGGCTCAGGTCATGATCCCAGGGTCCTGGGATCGAGTCCCACATCGGGCTCCCTGCTCGGCGGGAAGCCCGCTTCTCCCTCTCCCACTCCCCCTGCTTGTATTCCTGCTCTCGCTCTCTTTGTCAAATAAATAAATAAAATCTTTAAAAAAAAAAAAAAACCTTTAATGGGGTTAGTAAATTGTAGAAATAAAAACTCTGTAACTGAAAAACTAAACACAAGTTACTTTTTGGAAATTATACCTTGATAGAGGCAGAATTGGTATAACTTAGTTTTCAGTATCAATGCCAGGAAAGCCTGCAAAGTTACGAGACAGCCGGCTGTCTCCTTTTATCCAAATCGTCATGTAATTAATTGGATGAATATGTAAAATGCAAATTGTACCACAGCAATGCCCATACCCTAGCAGACGGACATGCTTCCTTAATTGTGAGAATATCTGTATTGAATTTATTTTATCTAGATTTATATACCTATTAGAAGCAGTATGCAAAAATGGTTATGAACAAAAGCATTGGAGCAAAAATGACCCAAGTTTGAATATCCAGCTTTTCTACTTTTTTCCATTTGATAAATGTTTGCCAAGTGCCTACTCTGAGCCAGGCACTCTTCAAGGCATAGAAAATAGCCATAAAGGAAACAAATGAATTCCTTGTTCTCATAGTATTTACATCACATTAAGGCTTGTGTAGAAAAGAAAGAATAAAGAATGCAATACATTAATTTTTAATATATCACAGGAGAGTAAAAAACTATTATTAAGAGAAAAAAAAAAAGAAGAGTAAAGAGAGAAAATGGTGGAGTAGCTTCTGTTTTCTATAGGATGCTCAGGTCTGCTTGATGACTTTTTTTTTTTTTTAATTTTAAGTAGCCTCCACACCCAACATGGAGCTTGAACTCACGACCCTGATATTAAGAGTCCTATGCTCTACCATCTGAGCCAGAACGACTTTTAAAGAACAAACAAAACAAAGTGTTGAATGAAATGAAGGATTCCTCTTAGACAATAGTGTTCTAGGCAAGGGAGATTGCATGGGCCATGTTCCTGAGGTCAGAGTGTGCTCGGCCAGTCCAGAGAGCAAAGAAAGCTGTGCACTGAGCAGAGCAGATGGGGGAGGGGAGAGGGTGAGGATAAGAGTGAGTGAGGAGCTGGTCCTTCAAAACCTCAGAGGATAGAATAAGCGTTGGCGTTTTATTCTTAGTGTAATACAAAGTCAAGTAAGTTATAACACGGTCTGACTTATTTGAAAAGATCCCATGGCTGTTGCGTAGGAACAAGGGTATAAATAAGCAGTAGGACTAGTTGGGAGGCTCTTCGGACCCCACAGGGATATCGACGGTTGGGACAAGTGGCAGTTCTGGGAGTGACTCAAAGGGAGTTGATTGAAGATGTATTTTGAAGAGAGCTTACACTATTTTTATTCGGTTTTGTTTATTTAAAACAATTGAAAAAGGAGTCAAGTTTGACTCCATACTTTTTGGCTGGAGCAGCTGAGTGAATGAAGTTGCTTTTACTTGTATGGGCATATTTGCTAACTAAATGGGAAGACTTGTTTTCCTCATCTGGAAGAAGTAGAAGCAAAGATACTGACTTCACAGGGTTTGCCAGTATTAGTTCAGATAATACATTTAAGACATTAATTATAGAGAGCGGCAAATAGTAAGCACCTAATGCAGGGTAGACATATTTATTCTAAGTAATTATGATGCAGCGCTGTACCATTCGTTAATCTGGCCATTAGCACTTTTGGATTTTGTTTTGTTTTGTTTTGTTTTCTTCTGCCTCTCTGGTAGAGTCTCTGCATCCTTCATATCATAATAAGAAGGCAACTCGTCCTCTGCTCACGGATGAGTAGAGGGGTATTTTCAGGACTGAATTTCTACAAACACAAATGCTATACTACAGTACTGTGGGAGCATTGGTGAATGTCAAACTTGCAGAAAACAGATGTTAACAATATTCTCTTTCAAACTCCAGGTTCACATTGTACCTACTACTGCTAATTGTAAGGAACTTCTGTTTTGCATTTTCCATTTCAAAGGGGCTTTAAAATATAAGCTAATTCTCAAAGCCCTGTGAGAAGGGTTTCATCATAATTACAGTAAACAAGCAAATACAAAACAAAATAAAACCAGACTGAGCGTCAAAGGACCCACAGACTGACAGTCTTGGGGAGACTGATACTCCATTAGTCTTAGAGCTAATATGTGAAAACACTGGCTTAAAATGCTTTCTCACTACAAATGCTATGCTTTTTGCCGCTGTCCGCTCACTTCTCCAGGAGTTACATAACTGCTCTTGACCTCAAATAATAAAGATCTCAAAAAATAGGAGGCTATTTGGCTTCCCAAGATTTGGAGTTATTTTGGGATAGAATCACTCCCCATAGGTAATGAGTCACCTCAAAAGTAAAGAATTAAGTAAGCAAAATCCCCCTTCATTATTTCCATCGGTTTTGTTTTAACCTGATGCTCTCTTTTTGGTCCTACATAAAGATTTCTTTCTTCCCAGGTACTCAGATAACTCTCATATTTTGCCTCTTTCTTGAGTAAACAAATAGATGGTTATAGGGGACTCTTTTTAGCATCAAAACCTACATGAAATCATAAATCATTTGTATTAGAATCAACATCAGATATAAGATAGTTTATATATTTTTCAAAGATTTAATCATTTAAATGAAATTACTGGACATTTTTTATGTGCCAGGCACCATGCTGGTCATTTTAAATAATCTTAATGAGACAAGATAAATGGCGACAATATACCACAGTAAGTGTTGACCTAGGTGGTCATGACAAAATATGAAATAAGTCCAGTCCTTGCCCTCAAAGAGCACCCAGTTTATAATAGATAATATTCTCCTGCTCAACAGAGGAGGGCATTTTTTTTCTAAATTCCACCCAGTATTTGAGCTTCATAAGGAAACCTCAATGGAATCAGAAGGCATTGGTATTCAAACATCTCACATCTTCCCCTTAATCTTGTCTAGATTCATATGGCTTACCAGATGTCCTGGAAATGCCCAAAGGGCAAAGGATGGGTTCCCACCATCTGGAAATGGTCCTTCGTAATATTGCAACAACACCATCTCCCCTTTCCCTATGCCCATATCAAAATCAAACACAACAGCTGGATGTTCAATTATTCAGGCTTCATAAGTACTCTTTAATTACTACTATATGCCATCTATTAACCCAATAAGCACAAAATTATGTTCTGCAGTTATAGTTGTAACCAAACCAAATACAGGCAATATTTTTTTTTTCTTCAGGACTTTCAAATGAATGTTTAAAAATAACTTAAAGATGTATATTTTTCAAATTTAACTTGGCACTTGTAATCATTTATTAATTTATGATATAAATTTAATTTATAATTATCTCTATAATCTAAAATGAAATGTCTTAAATTTTCCTGCCTTTTGTGTGATTAAGTTCAGACTTAAATATAGGGAATACATAAGGATGCTTAGGGAGTTGTGAAAGAACCTTAGATTGTCTAGCAATCTAAGAAAGTGTGACTAATATGCTAACAATTTATGTGGGTTTTTGCATATGGTTGTACTTATTAAAGAATAAAAAGTAAGCCTGCCATGACCATCATCATGATACATTGCATCACCACTGGAGAATTAAAAGAGACCTTCATAAAAAAAGCATTGGCAAAGTATGTTATATGCAGGTTACGTTAAGTATAACAAGGAAAGTATTTAAAAATAATGTTTTCAGACATAAGAATGACATCAGCAAAATTGGTCTCTTCCTTAAAATTGTTTAAAAAATAACAAGGGGATGACTGGGTGCCTCAGTTGGTTGAGCATCTGCCTTTGTCTGAGGTCATGATCCCAGGGTCTTGGATCGAGTCCCATGTTGGGCTCCCTGCTCAGCTGGGAGCCTGCTTCTCCCTTCTGCCTGCTACTCCCCCTGCTTGTGTTCTCTCTCTCTCTCTCTCTCTGACAAATGAATAAATAAAATCTTTAAAAAAATATAAAAAACTAAGAAATAACTATATCAGTACTAGATAATTTCAAATCTCTCTTTCACTAATTACTAAGAAATATCTCTTCATGATATAACTTCTGCAGCATAACTTTGTATGAAGTTTTGACTATCGTTCTACCGTGAATTTGTAACTACGCATGATGAGGCTCAAAGAGGGTTTCACCAGGGAAAAAACCTACTGTTAGCTAACAAGTAGAGAACTTTTTTTTACTCTGGCTTTTTGGGGTTTTCTCTTTCTTCCATACTTTTGTCCCCACTATGCAATATTTCTGCTTCTTAGCATTTCTTTACTCTCCTAATTGTCATTTCTCATAGAATGGGGTCATCAAATTTCTGTCACATGATACTTTTAACAACCTAACACTAGCTCATGGTAAAAACACCATTTATCTCCTGTTGGTCAGTTTTATAAAAGTCAGGAGTAAATTCTGGAAATATTTATTAATACCTTAATATATTCATTTTTACATCTTTGTAAATAAAATGTTAAATTAAGTTTAAAATTAAATTTTAGGGGTGCCTGGGTGGCTCAGTCAGTTGGGCATCTGCCTTTGGCTCAGGTCATGATGCCAAGGTCCTGGGATCGAGCCCCGAGCTGGGCTCCCTGCTCAGCGGGGAGCCTGCTTCTCCCTCTCCCTCTGCTGCTCCCCCTGCTTGTGCGCTCTCTCTCTCCCTCTCTCTGTCAAATAAATAAATAAAATTTAAAATTAAATTTTAAGAAAATTAAATAAGCACTCAACATAGGTTATGGTCTACATTTTGCTTCAATCTCAAATTAGGCCCTGGCAATGGTTCCAGAATGGGACATGTAGTAGGCTGAAAAATGACTCCTAAAAAGATCAGACCCTAATTCCTAGAACCTACAAATATTGCCCTTATATGGAAAAAGTGTGTTTACACATATGAGTAAGTTGTGAATTTGGAATCTTGGATTATCTAGGTGTGTCCTAAATATAATCACATTTCTTCTTATAAGAAGGAGGCAGGGCATCTGACATATACAGAGGAGAAGGTGATACAAAGATGGAACAGAAAGACATTTGAAAATGTTGCCTTGAAGTCAGCCATAAGCCAGGGAATACTGGCAGCCACCAAAGCTGGGAGAAGCAAGGAGTGGATTGTCCTCAGAGCCTCCAAAAGGAGCCTAGGTCTATGACTTTTATTTTGGACTTCTGCACTCCCAAATTGTGAGAGAATAAATTTCTGTTGGATTTAGCCACCACGTTTGCGGTAATTTGTTATAGAGCCACAGGAACCTAGCAGAGCTGAGGACATCAGGCAGGACTGATGTGCTACTGGATTCATTTAAAGACAGCAGTATTCTGAGATATTTATTTGCTTCTGTAGACCTAAAAGTATTTCTCTCGTATGCCAGACATTCTTTTCTCCTCAGTCTCATTTTCTTTTTGCTTACTTCTCTGTTCGTGCCATCACAGAGGTCTATCCTGATGTAACCAGAGGCCTGCAGTGTAGCCTGGTAAGATCTCAGCTCAGTAACATCTTGTGTCCTCTACAGCTTCTCTTCCTGCAAGAGTTTCTCGGTCATGCTGACCCTTGTTCAAGTCTAGAGTTGTACATGTTGGCTGGGACATCCCTTGACCAATGGGAGATGAAGCCAGGTTATAAATGCCCTACTCTTCCTTATTTTGCATAAAAAATTATAGGGTGCACTGTTCCATGAAGGGTCCCCATGGATCTGAGACCCAGGTGCCCATAGCAGGAATCAGATCAATAGCAGACCTTTGATCAGCTATTTTTCCTTCTCAGGTTTCCTTTCTCAGTTGCCATTCCTGTTCCTTGAGATTACTTTTTTTTTTTTTTTTTAAATAGAGGATCCACATGCAATCCTCAGCCTCAGCTCTGCACCTGGATGGAGTCACACATAAGAGAGCTGGCACAGTGAGTGGCTGTGGACAAGGACTGGGGGAAGTATTTCTGGATTGGAGTACTCGCTAATCCCACAGCTGTGGGGATCCACTATTGGTGGTGTGGGCTGGGTATCCTGCCCAGCAGGTTATAATACCACAATTACAGGGTTCTTGCTGATGGTGGCTTGAGGTGACACAAGGTGGGAGTTCTCAATTTCCTAGCCAATGGTAAGTAGAAGGACAGGACAGTGAACTGACTAATTAAATGGCTTTGAAACATTGAAAATACAAAATGACATGCTCAATTGAGCCATTAATTCAAAACAGATGATGAAAGTCAAAAACTTCCATATCATCATTCAAAAGGACCCTTGTCTTCTGCAGCCCAATGACAGATGGTGCTGAAATCAGGCCCCAAATTTAATTGTAAGGATTGCAGAGCCATGAGTAGACTAAACGCAACACTTAATAGGTCTCTTTTGCTAAATCAAAGGCACTGATAAGGTAACATTGGGGCCCTGAGATCTGCCTTGGGAACACTACTTGGATGAGCTTGAGAATCTTTAATTGTCTCCACTTGTCACTGAGTTCCCTTTCTGTTGGTGGAGGAAAACACCCTCTCCTCAGATGGCAATGTGTAAAGACATGCCCTGACACAGATGTCTCACAAGATCATCTTTGTTCTTCAAAGTCTGTCCTATCTTCCCACATTGCCTCTTGACTAAGTGTTAGCAAAGTTTTTCTATAATTAGCCAAAATTATAACTATTTTTGGTTTTGTGGGCCAAAGGGCAAAATTGATATCATTATGTGGTCATTTCTGTAGCCACTTAAGAATGTTAAATCCATATTTAGGTCGCAGGCCACACAGAAACAGGAACAGGTGGGTTTTGGCCCCTGGGTCATAGTTTGCTGACTGATGACCTCAACCTGTTGGTTTTCAAACTTTAGAATCTATCAGAGTCACTTAGGGGACCTGATAAGATCATTTCTAAGACCCAGCAGCAGAGTAGGTCTTGGGTGGGCTGAGAATTTGCATTTCCAGTAAGTTCCCTGGTTTTGCTGGCAGTGTTGATTGGATAAACCACTGCTCTGGATGGAGAATATTAAATTTTAATCTGTGCAAGGAAATACAGTCCTTTTTCTGAGAAGGAAAAGATGCATATAGCTAATATGAGCCAGCAGACATGGGGGGGGATCATGTTTTCGGGTGGCTTTTGGGATTGTTGTCCAGGTGGCCAGAACATAAAGCTGGAAAGAAGGGAATGTACTGATACGGGGCACTTGGAGTCAATTGAGTGACTCAGGCTTGGATATCCCAGCCAGGACACCTGGTGCAGTTTCTAATCAGCTGTTTGCATTATTTTTTGAAGCTTAGACATGACGGTAACCTACAGAAAATGGAATAAAGATGTTGAAAACATTCTGGCATATTCCTGAGGAAAGGTTCAAGAAGCAAGCAGGAAGATATTAGTTTTGATATATTATGTGAGACCAGAGAACCCATCACTTGATTGATTACATCCCCCGAAGGCCCAGTGGTCACTCATTTCACTCTGACAATATAGAATTCACTGAAGAGGCTGGCTTCATCATTGAGCCTTGGCTAAGGTTCACTTAAAGTGAGTCAGATGGGACCACACCTTACCGTGTTGTCATTTCCCTGACCCCTGTGAGCATAATTGTGATGGATACTCTTAGCAACTGATTGGAAAGCAATGCACTCCCCTTGATTCCCTGACCTTGGGAGTAACTTAATATGGTGGGCAGACCACATGGAAATCCTTGAAGCTTTCTGCCCCCAGGCAAGATGACAAGGCAGAAATAATACTATGTCTCAGAAAAAAACAGCAGAGGTTAGGGTGACATCAAAGACTTAAAGTCTACAGGAACAGTGCTCCCACTGCATACCCATTCAACAGCTAGTTTTATACCTGTGAGATTCAATTGGTCATGTGGATGATAAAGAACTACTGTACACCCAAGTGTTACCCCAACAGCAGCACCAGCACTGGGGGTGGTATCCACACAAACTTTGGTGTCTGGTTTATTCCAAATGAACTGGCAAAAGCATGATTTTTATCCCCATCATTAAAGAGAATCATGCCTTTCAGCCATGTCCCACATCTAAGCATAGTATTAATTAATTAATAGGAGTCTCTCCTATCTTTTTGTGGGACATGCTATCCATCCTCCGAGAAAGAGGTATATAAATGAGCCACAGTATTCTTTATAGAGTACTTGACCCTAGGGAATCCAAGAAATGCTATGGGAGGAGTAACATATAGGGGCAAATCCCATGGATTGGAGTACAGGGAAATTTCTAAACCAACATTTTTCTAACCTAGCAGAGCAAGCCTCCCTTGGGTAAAATTTCACTAAATACTCTTAATAATACAAAAGAGAAGTATAAGAAAGAGTCCTTAAAATCTCCTTGGGAGACCTGATAAATATTCATGAAACCATGAGTGAACAACACATATCATTAATTCTCAAGACTGTGTGATGAAAACTCTCAAGTAATAGGGCTGTAGGAGAGAGAGAAAGTTGGACTAGAGCATCGAAGAGAGCTTTATGGAGGAACTGGGATTTGAGCAAAGACTTAGGAGTGGTATTTGGAAAACTAGAGTGGAGAAGAATATACTTCAGGTAAAGAAGACAATACAAAGTACACAGGATGTGAGAAAAGGCACACTTAATTCGTGAAGCAAGAAAACTATGAAGTGGTTAAGATAGCAAGTACTTGGTGTCATTAGAGAATGAAGGGGAGAGGTCTTAAATCATTCAGCTTCATTAAATAATGATACAGTATAAAGTTAAGAGGGATCATAGACATTTAAGTGAGGGTTCGCACAGTGAAGGCGACATTTGACAGACCAGTCAGGGAAAAGTGTGCAAAATGGGAATTCTTGATGTTCTTCCTAATGCTTTGGATATACTCCTATTGCCCTTAAAAGTTCCTGCTCCTCTAGCTATCCAATAAATCTTGTAAGTCAATACATCTTCCTTCATAGGCATTCTTGCTCTGTACTTTCTCCATCTGCAATCTCATCTACAGTTGGGGATTTGTTTACCACCTGTTCACAGATCCCCCACAATTTCTGTCTAGTCCACACTGAGCTCCCAGAAACGAATATATCTATCTTCTCTCTAGATACCTTCACTTGAATGATACCTCAAACAGGGCAATAAGAATGAGGAGGGTTGTCAGTCACACGTAACACACATTAACAAAGTGTAGGTTAAATAAGTAAGTGATTTTTTTCAGGCAATAAAATGTCTAAGGGCAGATAGTCCAGTGCTCCTGCAGTTGGGCAGTGTTCTAGGCTCCTTCCTTTGTCATGCAGAGCTGTCCTTAATGTGTGGTTTGTCTCCCCATGGTTATAAGAGGGGCTGTTCCTCCTTCAAGGAATGTATCTTTATTTCAAGCAAGAAGAAGGGGAAGGGAGAAGAGCAAAGGCATGTGGAGATAATGTTAATTACTTAATTAACAGAATAATAATTTTCCTGGAATCTCTGGCAGTAGGCTTCAGTTTCTATCTCATTGGCCAGAAATGCATTACACAGCCACCCCTAGATACAAGGAAGTATGGAAAATCACATTTTTACCCACATGTAGTACGACGACCTCACAAAAACAGGGTCGTGTTCATAAAATGAAGGGTTTCAAGTCAGCAGTGGAAAGCTCTGCTGCAACATCCAGAATTCAACTCGTGATGGCCCCTCCTGATTCCGTCCTCTTCCAGTACTGCTGCAGTGAGTTCATGGTCCCCCACCCTCCAGGTCCTCGAGCCAGACCCATCCCTTCACCACTTTGCACCTAGTTAACTTCTTAAAACAAATTGAATAGTGTCCACCATTGGTTTATGTGCCACAGTGGCTTCTCATTGTTCTCACTTAAAGATGGCACTCAGTAATAGGACCTAGAGGGTTCCTTAAGTCCAGATGCCGACAAGTTGTATTTCTGCCCTCTCTGCAAATTCCAGGCAGGCTGGTCTTGTCTGAGTTTCTGTTCTTTCCTTGTTCTCTCTTTTAGGGTTTTAAAATATGTTTGCTTCTCTCTCCTGCCCACCTCTATCTCCAAATTCACTTGGTTAAGTCCAGCTTGTCTTTCAGATTTTAACTCTATTGTTACTTCCTCAGAGAAAAATCTCCCTTGTCCTCCGAAGAGACAAAAAAATTATATTTATCCGTGTGATTATTTGATTTTGTGTATCAGGGTCCATATATTTTCATGCTCACCGTCGTATCACCCCTTTCTACTAAGGTGTCCACTTATACATATTTATGAAGTAAATAAACCAAAAAAAAGGTAGAAAGAAGAAGAAAGAAATTGAGATAACAATGTGTCTATCTCCATTCTAAACTCAATCTCTACCAGGAAGGTAAGAGAATACAAAATGATGTCATCTTCATTATTTGAAGAGAAATAATATCTAGGAAAAAGACTCAACCAAGATGAATTAATAAGAAGAAAAACAAACAAGAAATTTGGCTATCTGTACTTATTGGTAGGAATGCAAAATCTTAAAATTCTAGCACACAGGATAATAATGCACATCGCTACTTTAATAATAAAAAACTATTACTATGCATTCTTTATTCCAAGTGATAGGCACATTGTTTAGAAAGGACAGCTATCAATATGAACTTTTTATATTAGGAGGTCAAGGGGGAGTTAAGTAGTTACGTTAATTTAGGAGCTACTAAAAAGATAAATTCCATTTCTGAAGAAAAGTTTCTTGGCTAAAATATAGTTTCTTTCTTATTAAGGAGAACATATCTATTGCAGATAAATGGTTGATGCCATCTGAGTTGAAACTAATTTCTTTCCAAGTCTGAAGTCCACCGGAGTCTGTGGTATGTTCTGAAGTTCATATCAACACAACAACAACAAAATTGCAGCAATGACAACAACAGCAAATAAAATACATCTTGGAATTGAATATTTAGAAAGTTATTATTTCCAGATAATGTGATTAGCAAATAGAAACAAATAAATAAGCAAACAGAAAGAAGGGAAATGAGCTCGTCTATTAGAATGAAGGGACTTTATATGAATTAGGAAACATCCATATGATAGAATTTGAAAAGATAAACACACCAAAATGTTAATTATGGTTATATCCGTATAGTTCTAATATAGGAAATTAAAATATGTTTATTTTAGTTTGGGGATTTTCATATATAGTCAGAAGGAATCGTTGCTATATAAATTGTTAAAGGAATGGGGAATTGCATTTTTTAGAGTTTTAGTGACTCAATACATAGAGTGCATATTGGTCTTTATTCTTGTCAAACCCTAAATCACTTCCTGGCCTTAAGTTAGACACTAATGTAGATAAATTAACTCTACTGGGTCACTTGGGTGTCATTCAGTGCAATGTTCTATTCTGGAAAGTGTAGGAAACTGCATAACCCGTGTGGACAGGTACAAATGGCAACTGGACATTTTTAGTGATGCCTTTTATTTTATTTTTAGCAAGTGTATCAGAACACACAAGGTCAAAAGCTTGTGATCTTCCTCATATTTTAATCTTGAAAGTTGATATTTTATTTTGCCATGCTTTTACTTGCCCAAATAACTCCAAATTTTATTCCTATGTAACTTTTCAGGAGTATTTTAAAATTTTTAAATAGTATGACTGGTGAGAAATCTCACTTTAAGGGAATGAGTTTGATTTTAGAAATTAGGCAAATGCCATTCCAAGTCAGGTATGGTGCATACATCTCTGATCAAAGTACACAGCAATGATTTCGTCAAATATCACAGGATATATAATACAATGGCAGTATTTTTACTTGCAGTCATGGGATCTAGTTGTAACACCTGTGCTCAGGGTTGTAAATTTTAGAGAAATCCCTTAAGAATTTGGAACCTCTGTTTTATCATCTTAAATTGTATATTATTAACTTCCCTTTCCTCAGAGAGCTGGTGGTCAGAAGCTGATACATCAAGTCAGTGTTCTTGTTTCTGTTGTAAACAGGGTCCACATAAATACCTTTGGTGGTGGGAGCATTGTTGATGTTCTTAGATTCGGAACTGACAAATCATGAAATTCATGTTTGCTAAACATGTTTAACTAAGGTCAAATAAAAGTTTAATTTATAACCCTATCATTTCTAAAACACAAGCATCTGACTGCAATACTTCTAACATTAGTGTGTGTTTCTGCAGAGACTATCCTTTCCTTCTGGATTTTATATAAGCGATTGGACTCCATTTTTCCCCATTTAATATATCTTGGGTATAAGCAGCCGTGATGTATGAATAACTACTTTCTATGGTAGAGAGGAAGTTTATAACCATTCTTTCTATCAGAAAATAATAAACACTTTCCTAATATATATTTATGCATATAAAACATTCTTCATGCAGTTTTTGGGAGGAGATTATCAGAACCGTATAGCAATGATGATAAATATATATTTACCACATTCATTCTGAATACATTTTTCCTTCTGGGAAGATAACTATTTTTGAGCAGTATTAATTTTGTTTTCACTTTTGATTGTGATTTTCCTCAAATGTTCCTGAGGTTTCAAGATCTATCTCAATAGAACCATTTCTCCTTTGCTCCATATGAAATATGGACTCTGGTTCTTTGAAGATGTGAAAAAATATGTTTGACACAGCGTTTTGTGCAGAAATTTATGGTAATGTCTTCTTAAATCAAGTCTCCACATTTACTCCAGATCTTAAAATGTTACAAAGTTTGATTCAGTATGTTATGTAGATTGCCAACATCAAAATGCTATGACCCATTGTTTCAAAACAAATGGAAGATACACACACACACACACACACATGCACACACACACACAAACATTTATGTACACATACATACATATATAATTTTGTTGAAAAGAACCTGTTATCTGCTACTGGTTCATATCATAAAGTTTAAAATATTTTGTCCTCATTTTCATTATTTTGGTTTTACATTAAAAAACACAAGGCATGTATCTTGTAAAAATATTTTTTAAAAATTGGGGTAATATACAGATTCACATGGCCCAGTTCTCAAGTTTCATAAAGTAATTTTGTAAAGGGTCATAATCCATTCACATTTCACAGGAGCGATTTTAATTAAGAAGTATTCTTTTACACATCACTTAAATCAGAGGCCATATTCTCTTGCAGAATTCCTAAGTGTGAGCTTATGTTTTGTGTGTTCACTGGCTCTTCTTTCTCAATATCCTTTACTCTGTCCTCATTTCCTGAAGTCCAAACATTTGGGAGCCTCAGAGATTAAACTTGGTCTCCCTTACTCTTTATGCATTCACCCCCTCCGGGAGCTTATCAAATCATAAGATTTTATTCTAAGACTCAGCCCCAAGTTCATGTAATTTATATCTGGCCTCTCCCCTCCACACAAGCCAATCCTGATGCCTACTTGACACATCCACACACATGCCTAATAGATACATCCAATTTCATGGGTCAAAAGGTATGTCATATGTCCTGACATCTCCCTCTAAGCCAATTCACAATGCCTGTTTGTGAATCAGAAAACATTTTTTTGGCCAGATACAGACCAAAACGTTGGCTGCATGCAGACTACACTGCACACTGCATTACCATATCAAAAAAAAAAAAAAAAAAGACACTGGCAAAAAACAGTCAGGAGTCAAGTGCACGTTTTGTAGAGAATGGGATTTATATTTTATTCACCACTCACTGCCATGGCTGGAAAAATGTGCCAAGCACAGTTTGCACAACCATATGCAGAAGCCCTCCCCTGTTGTGTCCTCAAACTATTCTCACTGGTGCCTATATTGTTCAATGGTGCCTATATTGTTGCTCAGGCCACAAACCAATTTCTTTATTTCAGGACAGTCATCCTACCTACCAGAACATTCTCTGGCCTAGCCCCCCAGTGACATCCACAATCTGACCACTTCTCCCCACACCTGGCGCATCCACCCAGATCCTGCCACCTTCATGGCTTACCTTGATTATGAGAAGAGGCTTTGCTTCCCTGTTTCCCCCTAAAACTTATTTTCAACCCAGGAATAAACATCAGATATTTAAAAATTCTCCATTGGCTTCTCCTCTACCTCAGAGGAAACACTATCAGTTGCCTAAAGACCAGCACGATCTGCCCAAGTCCTATCCCTTTAGCTGTCTGAACATCGTTGCTTGCCTGCTTGGTGTCCCAACACCAGCCACGCGGGCCCTTGCTCCTCCCCTCCCTAGCCGGGGCCTCTGCACTTGCCCTTCCCTCCCCTGGAGTGCTCAGTCTCTCCCACGGACATGGGGCTGTGTATCCAGGACTTCTAATGCTGGCTTCAGCGTCCACGTCCACTACCATTCTACATAAACTTCAGTTCTTCCCAGTCTCCTTTCCCTTCTCTATATGTCCTCGGAGCGCATAGACCTATCTGACATCATCTCTTCTACAGTGGGTCTTTTCTGGCCACATGATTTAAAATGTCAATGCCCAGACACACTCCCCACTCTCCTCCTTCCTAGGACTTCTCTCTTGAATACTTAGGACTATCCCAAATTGTTCTACAGCGATTTGTTGTTCGTATTATTATTATTTATTATTTAGCAGTGTTTCTTTGGTCTTACTGAGTGGAATTACTTATTCCTCTCACTTCCTGGTGTATGTACGCATGACCTATCATTCCATTATTATGATTCAATTTTCATTATTTTTTAAGAGTACTATCACAAAAGATTCTCATGTGAATAACTTTGCATTATCATAGGAATATCTTTATAGGGTAGATTTTTCTGAAGTAGAATTGACAGGTCTTAGGCTACACACGTTTTTTAAAAATAGCAGATAGTACTTATGGTTTTTCTGAGAGTTGTTGCTACATCATGTTCCTCAAGTTGAATATGAGAATACTGAACTCTCTATATTCTCAACAATATTCTACGTATAACTCCGTAATTTTTTTTTTTCCCATTCTGAGTGAGAAATATCCTAACTTGTTTCAATATATTCTCAGCTCTTTTCTGACTCTTACCCATTTTCATGACCTCTTTGGGATTCATATACTTATATAATTTGTTCAGATTTCCATTTGGTTATTTGCATTTCTCCTCAATGATTTTGAGTATCTTTTTGATATATTTTATGTATGAACTATTTATGATTAGTGTCACAAATGTCATTCCTCAGCTGGTATTTCTATTAAGCTAAGTTTATGTTGTGTTTGCCACACGGTTTTTGTTTTTAATAATGATTTCTATCTTAATATTTTTATTTATGTCATACGAGTTTTCTATCATGCTTACAAATTTTAATCCAAAATTTGAAAAGCAAACCTCATATAGATGGATAGATAGATATAAAATATATATTCTTCAGCTGAAATTCCAAGCGTCACATTAACAAAGTTAGATATCCTTACTTTTTCCATAAGAGGAGCCAATGTTCCCAGCTCCATTTATTTAACAGTTCATCCATCAGCTATTTCATGATATGAAATGTTATCATTATCATCTAATAACATTCCAAATACACATGGATTTTCTCTTGGATGTTGTCCTTCCTTTGTGATATATTTCACCAAGAACACATTCTACTGTTACTGGAGTTTATACCACATTCCCGTGAGTGTGTGTGTGTTTGGGGGG
Source organism: Neomonachus schauinslandi (assembly GCF_002201575.2). Lineage (NCBI taxonomy): Eukaryota > Metazoa > Chordata > Mammalia > Carnivora > Phocidae > Neomonachus > Neomonachus schauinslandi. The sequence continues at coordinate 7,486,194 of NC_058405.1, forward strand.
AACCTCTTCCTCCTTATGTTATTCATTACCATAATTCCTTTTCATCTTTACACCTTCCAGCTTCCAGATACCCTCCCCAAAACTTATGTGAGACAATAATCATGGCTGTGTGTTTGTCCAAAGACATGGACAAACATTTGTACCCATAATGAGATTTGTGTAGTGAAGCAAGGCACATAGAATTTATTGCCTTTTAAATGAATTCAACCAGCAATCCTCCTTTTAAAGTTTGTAATAATTATACACTCTCTCTATATAATGTATATATTAAAAAGTATATAATAATGTCCTCTTGCTGTATTTGTGTGAAACACAACTACTATACATGAAAGAGGGGTAAGCTTCCCCACAGAAAACTTTTTCATTCAGAAAAACAACAATTTTCTGCCTCTTTATTTTAGTCAGATCACAAGAGGAAAAGGTGCCAGAAATGTTCAAAATCACTACTTCATCTCAGCACACTTTTCTTTTAATTCTTTTTATATGTCTAGAAGGAAATACATAAAGCCATAGGTCTGAAATTCAAAGATCTTCCTGAGTCTTAATTCTCCCTGACTTTGAGTATTCACAGGGATGGCTGCCTGCTCTTCGTATTGCTGTGGCCCTTGGCACTGTTATTTGGAACCCTAGCTTGTCTTCTTTCTAACTCTCTAACTGGACCCTGCCCCAGGACTGTAAGTTCCATTACATCCCCTAAGTAAGAATATTCTACAAGGCTTTTTTTTTCCCCCTACAGTCTTTGTCTTTCTATATTAACATGGTGTCCACTGTCCTTTTTGCGAGATGATTCATATCAACACCATTCTTCCAAATTCTGGTTCTTCTTTATAGATCCATGTTCAAAATTCCCAAAACAAATTTTATTGTAATTTCCAACTCACTGGCTTCTTCGCTTCCACGGTCCTCAGTTTTTTTGGTGATATTATCATATTTATCTTGGTCACTTCTGCTCAGTATTTATGATTTTGTCTCTAGTGGTCTCTAATCAGATCAACTATAATTGATTCTCCCTCCACCATGTCTTTCCATTTCCCCCATCATCACCACTTTTTAAGCTGTTACCTCTTCCCTAAAATGCTGCAAAAGTTTTATGCTGTCTTTCCTGAACTCACAAATATCCCCACCAAATTATTTTCCAAAAATCATCTTGCCACTGCCATTCGAAGGGAAAATAAGTAGTTTCTCAGTAGCTATTTGTTGACTGTCTGGCTGAATTTTTACCAACTCCCCCTTACCAATAGCATATAGATAAAATGCTCTGAAATGGTGAGCTAGCTTTCTGTATTATGTTATAATTTGTATATATATATTATATTGCAATTTTACCCTTCTTAAATCTCTGTTCCCAGACATGAGCTCTGGTTTTCTCACCACTTTGTGATGCATTCATAATTTTGTCTCTGCATCCATAACATATCAGGTATGCAAACGTTACTTTGGTTCTTTTTGTTCAAATGCTATACATCCTTCAGGTAGAAATACAAAACTGATGCCCCATGAAAAGTTCCCTAATTGTTCAAACTCTCCATGATTTGTTTCTAGTCCGCAATGTCTGTGACATGTAACTCGTTGATCACTTCTCTCCTACTTTGTATTATGGTTTTCTGTGTCTATATCTTATCTTTCCAATTAGACTAAACACGTAATGTCTGAGTTATATTTTTACTTTTTTTCTCTCTCAACTTGTTGTAGTGTCTTTAAAAATTCTAGTGCAGCATGGCCAATGGAAAGAGCATTGGGGCAGAAGTTTTGCATTGGATCCTTGGACCTTAAAATAATACTTTTTGATAGTTCTCATCACACAACTTTCCAGCTTCATTATTTAACTCCTACATCTACACGTTCTACTCTTTGTATTTTCTGTTGCTCTTGCCACCCACAGGGACTTGTCTGACATCCTGGTACATAATAGCACTCCTTTCTCATTGTGAAATTCCACAATATACAGTCTGTAAGACATTGGATTATACATACAGGTTTTCACTTTGAGATTATTTCTATGTTGACTGCCCCATTCCATCAACTAGCGAAAAACCTTTGATCTCGAGTCAAATTAAATTCCATCAATGCCAGATTTTCTATTACAGGACCTCCTACCTCCCTCTTTCCCCCAGTGATTGCATCTAGGTTTTAACTGGTTCAGTAGCCATGTTGCTGACACCAAACATCTGGTCATTCTCTCACCAATCCATAGAGATGTTTGCATTTCTACTTGGATGTGTGACTTAAACTGCATCCACTACTGCAAACTTTTGTCCAGACCTCAAGGTGCTCTAGGTTCTTGGACTTTCAGGGTCTCCATAATGCTACTCTTAGTTACTTCTTTCGTTTTATTGAGGCATTTCAGGCGTTGCTACCTCGATCTCCTTCATCAGGCACACCATGATTTCACATCTACCATGATCTCCCAAGCCTACGTCTTCCTAATACAATAAAGTAGAGACTTCCAGAGTTGCTTTGTTTTTATCTCAAGCTCCAATTCCACATCAATACTGTTACCCATCCAGTAGTAGTCCCACCACCTCTCTTTGGCTTTATCTTTGTCATGCTGCTCTGAGCACATCAAACATATCACCATTTATTTTAATCTCTGTGATTTGTTTCTCCTAGGTTGTGTTGCATGTTAAGTTGGTTCACTGAATTTCTCACATATTTTGCCAACCCTAATGGGCAAATCAGAAGAAACCTAGGTTAAACCCTGAGTATTTGAAAAAGGAGAAGCTTAGGGCGCCTGGGTGGCTCAGTGGTTAAGCTACTGCCTTCGGCTCAGGTCATGATCCTGGAGTCCCTGGATCGAGTCCCGCATCCGGCTCCCTGCTCGGCAGGGAGTCTGCTTTGCCCTCTGACCCTATCCCCTCTCATGTGTTCTCTCTCATTCTCTCTCTCTCAAATAAATAAATAAAATCTTTAAAAAAAAATTAAAAAAGAAAAAAAAAAAGAAAAAGGAGAAGCTTATAGCAGAATTCCAGCACACATGCAATAGAAACATGTATTAGCAAGGACATTTTTGCCACCCTACCCCATCTCTATTGTTCAAGAGAAAATTTCCCCAAAGTAGTTCAATAAAAATTTTACTGAAGGATAATATAACTTCACAAATCATAAAAGTAAAAGCCAATAAGTTTTTAACTGTAATTATCACCCAGGCCAAGGAAGAGATAATTATCATCAGCTCCGTCTTACTCCTTCTAAGTTATAACCTTGGCTCCCCAGATCACCATTATACCATTATATTCACATCTAATACTCTGAGTCAGTTCGGAGTTAGTTTTGCTTATGTATGTGTGTATATATATGTATATACAGTTTATGTTTTTTGGTTTCTTTCACTTGAGTTTCAAACTCTGAGGTTCTTCCTTATACTTATTCTTTTATTTTAATTGCTACCATTATAGTAAAATATCACATAATTTGTTTATCCGTATTTTTTGTTTATGGACTTTTGAAATGTTTTCAGATTCTAGCAGTTATGAATGTTGCTGCCATGAGCATTACTAAAGAAAGCTTTTGATGCACATATATACCCTCATAGAGACATAGATAGATAGATAGATATACATATATATACATCCTTTTACTGGGCATGGCTAGTAATGGAAGTGCTGAATCAAGCTAAGCCTGTCAGCTTTAGCTGATATTGGCAACCTTTTTTTACCAAGTACGTGGGTCATTTCTATTTGTGTTTTGCTTTACATCTTAGCTTCTTACCCAACAGAACTTAACAATTTGGTAACTATGCTGAGGAGGAACCTGTGGAACACAAAGTTTACTTTTGTGTATCTCTTTATTCACTGAGATATTAGCCTCTTAATTTCTGGCTGCCTTGATTTCCCCATACTGTAATTTTTATCTCCATCCACCTTAGATTATCAAAAGCTCTGCTAGCTTCTCTGAATTTTAGCATCAACTTCTTGCCTGAAGTCTTAGTTTCTCATCTTACACCAACAAAATGGGGCATCACCTTGGGGAAAAGGAGCTTAAACAAGGCCAGTCCACTTCTCCGAAACCCCAGTTATATCTTGATCTGCATGCCTGATTGAATCAGTAGTTTCTAATATCTTTCATTTTCTTTTGTTTGTTTGGCTTTGAGATGGCATTTTTTTCACCCAGATACTCTCAACAGGGGCACTGGTTTTCTAAGAGCTATCTCTCTAACATATTTGGTAAAAATGTTAAAATGTCTACAGTTAAAGGTCTTGGGGGTATAGATGAGTGATTGTTCCAGATTTCTATAGTTAGGAGAGCTGAAGTATATCCCATGGTGAGAGGTACAATATTGTACCTGAAATGCCTGAACTATAGAAGGGAATTCATGTACTGAAAAGCCTATCTGCCAATGAAGTTGTACATTGTGAGCCTCTGATCCCAGATGAGCTAAAATAATGAGTATGATAATGTGTGTACTTGTCTCTACATCCAAACCTTTTGAATGAAGCACCATTGGCAAACCATGCCAACACTCTGTTCAAATTCCAGATGGCGGATTGCTTCCGGTTCCAACAGTTCCACAATTTACAACTGGCGTAGCTTTGGTATCAAAACTGAACACCTACCTTCTAAATTGTCATTTACAAAAATTCCATGTTATCTCTCAAGCTATTATGATTTCAATATCATTAACGATGCTAGAACATAAATATGAGAGTCAAATCAGTTCTTACATATTCCCTGAAGTAAAACAAAACGCAGTTGAAATGAAAGGGGTAGGATCTTCAGTAGAATCTTGCCTTTAAGAGTACAAACACATTTTTATTTGTGAAAGAGGGGTACCTTCTGTAATCACTGAACACATTATGTGTGAATCTTTATTGATTTATTAAACAAATCACTAATATATAGTTACTCCATAAATAATGTTCAAACATATTAAGCACATTTGTTGAATGATTGAGATTATGTCTCAAAATATATTGAATTTAGGATGTTTTTTGTTCCTTGGGATCTTAAAAAACAGTATTTAAAATAATTTTGTTGCACCCAATAGAAATATTAAAAACATGGTATAATTACAAAAATACAAAATACCGAGAGTGGGGTGGAGTGGAAATCCATCTCATACTTCCAACCGAGTTTACCAATTGTCTAGCAATTATCATAAGTGCTTTCCCACCACTGAGAGTGAGAAAGGAAGCTGCTGTTGCTGCCACTTCTGTGTTGTATGTTGCTATTTTATCCAATCTATTCTTGTAAATAACTTCTCAGAAACCTTAAATACCCATTTCAAAAGCACTTCTTAAAGCAAAGTACTCACTTGTTCTTCCTTCTTAGAACTTGGCATTTTGACTGCCAAAAATTCACAAAAAATGGAACAGGCCTGCTGAGAAAATAGAAAAAAAAAAGATAGAATTACCACCTAGTGTTATAGTCAGGTGCTATGCTTTACTTTCCTCTTAATGGTAGCAATGCATTGTTTTAGCTAATTCATAGACACTTAAGTAAAAAGAAAACTGAACTGGGAACAAAATGTCTTCAATTTGGCACAGGTAAATGAAAAGATCTGTGCTTGGTCACCATATTTATCATAGATAAGGGCCTTTAGTATTTTTCTGATGAGTGTACATAACATCAACACTTTTGGATGACAGTTGGGAAAATAGCATCTTATGTCAGAAGATTAGTTCGAAACTATTCCAAACAGATATATTTCAATTAAAACAATGGGGAAATAATGCATGTTAGAAACCTGCTTAACTGCATATAGTTGTAGCTCTGACACTAGCTGCTATGTTCTGTGAACAGGCCATGTCATAGTCTTGCAACAATAAAACAGAGTTGGAACCCACGATCCACTCAAGTGTCCTTCAGCTCTTGTGTTCCATCACTTGCTGCCTCCCTGCTTTCAACATCGCTGGATCTTTGCAACAGAATTCTAGCTAGCTTGCTGTCCTTCACATATTTTTACCATTCTCTATACTCTTCCCCACCCTACCAGGCCCCCTCTTGCATATAGCTTCCTAATTCATTACACATCAACCAATTGCTTCTCTGGCTTCTTTTGGTTCAAGCACAAATTGATCTGTTTGACTTTCAATATATCGTTCTAACCATATATTCCACTAGTTCTCACAAGGTAGCATCCATTCCCATCTCACTGTTCTTTTGTTTTGTTTTGTTTTCATTTTCCCACTCTAATCTTGCATTTGACCCACCCAGCCATTTACTTCTGCTGTTCTGCACAACTGAAATACTTTTCCTCTTTCCCTCCTCTTCACCGTTCCAAAAAAGCATCATCTTTTCAATGGCCACCAACAATCACTTTAGGCCATTTAAAAAATTTGTTTCCTTAACTCCTATGTAAGCATCACAATGTGTTTGTGAATTTCGTCTCTCTCAAATGCATTGTAAGCTCCTTAGAAGCTAAGACAGTACCATGGGTCGTACAGCAGATGCGTGGTTGGCCACATCATAACATCTGCTCAATGCTTCTGAATTCCATTTCACATATTCACATGAATCAGATATTCTATTTAAGAATAAGTAAGTTTTTACCAAAGATACTACATGGTACATATACGATAAAAGAAGTAGGTATCTGATCATATCGAAATTTTTCTAAGGAACCAGGAATTAGTTCACAGGTACTCATAACAAGGTATGAAAGAACTATGGGAATTTGGGTTGGATGCTCTGAAAAGATTTGTTTGTTGTGTGTGCAGAGCCTCTCGAGGAGTATGGGGGGGGTTTGGGTTTCACGTCTTTTTAATTCAAGTCAAGTGAGAGAGGCTTCAGTTGGATCATTTGTAAAGCTTAAATCCTGTCTCCTACAGTTGAAGGCATGAGAGGATGGTGTTTCAGTCAGGGTTCTCCTGTAGTATAGATATTAGATAGGTAGGTAGATAGATAGATAGATAGATAGATAGATAGATAGATAGATAGATGATAGATAAAGGTATTTTGAAGGCTTGGTTCACATGATGTGGAGGCTGAATATTCTGAAATCTGTAGGGCAGTCTGGCAAGCTGAAAATTCAGGCAAAAGCTGATACTCCACTATCAAGGCAGAATATCTTCTTTTTTGGGAAGCCTCAATTCCCACTCTGAAGGCCTTCAGCTGACTGGATGAGGCCCACCCACCTTATCAAGGATCACCTCCTTAAAGTCAACTGATTCCAGATGTTAAACACATCTTCAAAATACCTTCACAGGAATACCTAGATTCCTTTTGATTGAATGGGTACTATAGCCTAGATAAGTTTCTATTTGAATCTTGATTTATATCCATAAACCTAACCATCACAGGTGACATTTGAATTTCTGCCTGAGAAATCTCAAAAACAAGCAACATTGTTGGACATGATGGTAAATATAAATAAAAGTTTTCTGCTCCAAGGATGGCTCTGTTCCCCTGGAGTTTGCCAGGACAAAGGATGTGTGGTCCTCATCGATGTAAGAGAGATCCAGAATTAAATCATCTTAAATTGTGCTACATAGGACTATCTCAAAGGGGATGCAGACCTCATCCCAGAGTTGCTGAAGGCATCACAGGATCCCAAGAGACTGAGAAGGGAGTAGATGATGAGCTAGAGAATCATACACTAACTGCATCAAAAGTGCAGGTGACATGGTCTTGGCAAGGGAAGCTAGGTCTCCCCAGCTCCCCAAGGGGCCATCAGAAGAGGAGGCTGCCATATGCATGAGCTGTAACCCCAAACCTAAAAGTCATCATTCAGCAGCTCCATTTGTAAAGACTTCCTTGCTCCCCTTTTCTGTCTTCCGTGCACACCCTCTAATACCTAAGTAGTTAGAAACAATACACAGTGAGGACAGAGGCAATGAGGAGGGGCTGGGAAGCCAAGCACAGCTCCTCCCCAGGCTTCAGGTACCCAGCCCAAGCCAGAGGGGGTGGGAGAAGTGCAGTAGCTTCCACTTTGAAAAAAATTGTATGTCTGACTGTTTCATGAGAATGGAAGTCTAAGAACCAATCAGATTTTTGTGAGTGTTTCTTAAAACAACAAAAGAACTTTTGCCACATAAGAGTCATTGAGGAGAGCCAGGAGACGGCCTGAATTTTCATCCAGGGACATAGGAAGAACTTCCCATACTGTAAATTTTAGAGGTACAATGAGAGACACATTAAAGTTGCTTTGTGATACTCCATGGGTGGCAGAATATGTGGAACAGAAACACGTAAAATAGAATATTAAAACTAAGAGTGCTTTATAAGTTAGAAATTATACAAATCTTGCAAACCTGGAGAGACAGAAAAGGGGAAAGAATGACTAAGTGTGGTTTGTTTGGTAGACTGGGGAATGCTGGTCTGAGGACATTGGTTTTAATTGCAGGGTAGTAGCACACAGCAGTTTTTAACTGGCTGGATTAGAACTTTAATTTCACAAGCATTGAAGGTCTTTAGAAGTTTTGAAAAGTAGACTACTGGGATTCAATCTGTGATGAATTTGCAAATTTCTAGCAACAATATATATAAATACATTCATATACATCTGCGCTGCTGTTATGTAATATCTGGTATCATCCAAGTATTTCATGTAAATCAGTCATCTTGCATATTTTAAGCTACCTTCATTTTTTTTCTTCTTCCCTTAAAGAAGAAGCACTGTAGGGGCACCAGGGTGGCTCAGTCAGTTAAGCATCGGACTCTTGATTTCGGCTCAGGTCATGATCTTAGGGACATGAGATTGAGCCCCTCGTTGGGCTCCACACTCAAGTGCGGAATCTGCTTGAGGATTCTTTCTCTCCCTCTCCCTCTGTCCTACCCCCTCAATGTGTGTGCACTTGAGTGCTCTCTCTCTCTAAAATAAATAAATAAATCTTAAAAAAGAAGAAGAAGAAAAAGAAAAAGCATCCTAAAAAGAAAAAGAATGAAATCCAGGAACTTCAGAATCTAATTTCCCTGATGACTCTTCTGTTGGCATTTATAAATCAAGATTCAAATAGAAAAAAAAAAAAAAGGATGACATCAGGAGAAAGTAGGAGCAGTTAAGTAATAAGGAAACCATGCTATTGGGAAGCCAAGGATGGGGGCCTGGGACAAATAGCTTGTGAGCGTCTTGGATCTCACAGACACATTTTATTCTGTTGCTAGAACACATAGGTGCAATATCATCCCTCTAAAGTTGTGTACTTCCTCCCTGGCTTTTCCCTTTTTGATTGCTCCTCCCTACCCCACGTTTCCTAATGTGGCCACAGAAGTTCTCATAAAACATGGGCATTGCCTCTCGCTCACCTCCCACTGTCTGTGAGTCACCATTTTTGCTGATTTCTCCATGTTTATAGCCAACTGTTTTGAAATGGCACTCATAGTCCTTTGTGAATGAGCCTCCGATACTCTTTCCAACCTCATCTTTTACCATTATTCTGTACCACATATTCTAGTCCAGTAGAACTACAGAAAAATCATAATGATCTAGGGTAAATGTAGAGCATGGATAACACCAATCTACTGCTAAAACAGCCTACAAATATTTGGACATTGTGGTTACTTTCAACAGGGGCATGAAAGCTTATATGCTTATCAAGACTCGATGACAAACAGCTAATTGGAAAATGAATGTTCATTGCCTGTTTTGGAGGAATAGAATCATCAGATCTCGGTGCCAAATCGTGGTGGTTAGTCTCCAAGCCCTGCTTTAGTAAAAACAGCCTTTCCCAATAAGCTCCAGGATGGTCTTAGAACAGAGTGGTAACTCTGCTCTTTTTTTTGCACACCCCTGACCCAAGCGTCCTCTCCATCACATGGGAATAAGAGGAAGGACATTAGAGAATAATAGTTAAGAGCCCAGAATTTGGATGAATTCACGGCTAGAATTAATATTCTGCTTTACCCTTACCACCACTAAATTTATGAAGTTTTCAGAAACTTCTGAAAACTTCATAAATTTAGTCTCTCAAGTCCTCTACTCTCTCATATGGAAAATTCAATTGCTTTTTGTGATTTAAAAGAAAGTATTACTAAAGAAGAAAAACACTTACAAATTAAATAGTTTGGAGACTGCTGCCCTAAATTTGACAATCTTAGTGTTACAGACAGGAATTTCCTTCCACTCTGAAACCTAGCAATGCCAAAGAGGCTATGCCCAAAATTTAGTGATCTTAGTTTTATTCTCTTCCAATTCATAGAGGATCCAACTCCTCCTTGGATTTAAACTGTTCTTTTATACAAGTACTATCACTAGAACTATCACTGATTCTATTCAATCTTTTTAAATAAATTTGTTCACTTCATATTCAGACTTGAAAGTTTTAAAAATCAAACAAACATATAAAGCATGGAAAAAGTACTCAAAAAATTAAATAGTCTCATAAAAACAAACGAAAATACAAAAACGCTCCTGCTGACATTCATTTGTCTTCTCTCCATAGTTGCAACTATTCAGTAAATAAAATCGTATGCTCTGCTTTACTTACATAACAAGAAAACAAGCCCTTTTCTACATTATTTTAACTGCTTTATAAATATAATTTTAATGACTGCAAAACCACTCTTCTTTTAATGTTGATATCCTAGTGTCCTTAATAAGTTCTATTTCTGCTGGTATAATGTTTCTGAAAACAATTGTTTTTAAAAACTCAGCATTATAAGTAATATTTAGGAAATGCCTAAATGTTTATAGATGATTAGATGTTGTCAGATTATTTTTTGACCTGTTTGCCCAAATTAGTTATCCAGTAATATAACAGAGGACTTTGTGGGTTTTACATTTATTGCCAATGTAACACTGATTTTTATAATCTACTTTTAGCCTGTAATTGCACCTAGAGAGATTACCTATAAATTTTCCTCAACCATTTATTCAAACAACATTTTAAATGGATTATTATATGCCAAACACTATTAGAGGTGTTGAAGATACATTTGTGAACAAAGTAGAAAAGATTCCTTTTTCTGGGAGTTGCAGTTTTAGTAGAGTGAGGCAGAAGTACATCATAAATCAAGTAGGAAGAATGGAAATGAAAGATTGACAGAAAAGAAGGAAGGAGGGAGCGAGGGAAGGAGGAGAGAGACGGAAAGGGGGGAAGGAAGGAGAAGAAAGAAAAGCAGGAAGGAAGGAAAGATGGAAGGAAAAGAAAGAAAGAAAAGAAGGAAGGGAGGGAGAAAACAGGAAAGAAGTAAAAATCAAATGAAGAGAGGAAGTCAGATAATGACAAAGCCTCTTAAATACAGGAGCAAACAATATTACGGAAAAATTCGTAAATGCTAACTGGTGAATTTTAACATCATTCCCCAAAGAACACCACTGTTTTTTCTGAAATATTCAGATGAAATTGTTGTTTTAATCAGCACGTTCCTGAAAACCAGTTAAGGAATGTACAGCTTTAAGAAGAAAATATGACTAAAATTATAAAGTTTCTGTATCTTAAACCCCAGATGCATGACAAAAACAAAATTAGAATTTTGTCACTGAACACAAATATATTATTTAATATAATAACTCAATGTTTTAATCATCTGTCTTAGCGATAGCCTTTAATAGCATTGAGTGGTTCCATTACTTTCCTTTATTTAAATTCCAAGAGCTTCCAGGCTCTCCTGTGGAGGGGAGGGGGGGGTTCTGATCTCTAGCGAGAGAACCCCCTAAACTGCATTCACAAAAAGGAATTACAAGGTCAATTCCAGAACTTCCTTTTCAATTCAAATGAGGCTGCAGACTCTGTTTTCTGTTTTTGGAACCTTTGAAACAAAAGGGTATTGTTTCCCATATTTCATTCACGAAATGGATGATTTAAAATCCTTTTCATGGTTAATATCTCTGCACCTTGATTTACCACAGAAAATATAAGGGTCTGTAGATCTGTCCAACTTACTGCAAGAGCCAAAAAAATACTTGAATAAATGCTTTCAGAGCTAAGGCAGCTGCTTGTCAATTAAGTGAGGCTTTTTATTGGCTCTCTGGTCTTCTCTCAGCACAGATTTTCTTCATTACGTTTTCTCCCCCTTTTCCTATTTCTAAACACGCTTTTGTTAGAAGAGCAGCCGTAAGAGCAAGCTATTATGTAAGTCTGATTCATGTTCCTTTAGATATTTAACCTTTTGAGCAAGAAGAAATGGGCTGAAAAAAATCAAGGTTCAATGCCATCTCACTTAATTCTTTTAAGGGATGCTTCACGTCCTGGTTCTCTCTGTAAAACATATGATACATGGCATGCCCTATAAAGAAATTAGATATTTGAAATGTTGCCGTGTCTGCATGACATCCCGATGCTTACACATTGCTATAGAATGTTTCCAACTGCTTATGAAGAAAAGAGCTCAAGTGTTTAAGGAGACAAAATGTGTTGGGGTTTCTGTGGGTTGTTTTCTTGTTGTTGTTTTTTGTTTTGCCTCCTTTTCCCTCTCTATGACAGCAAGAAGGCAGCGAAGGTGATTAATGTGGTTTCAAATGCCATAAATTTGGCAAATGTATACCACTGAAAACTACTCAACTAAATATGTCACTTTCATTCTTCAACAAGTTCACTTATATTCCTAAGAAGGCAGCATCTACTAGGGGCCTTCCAGGTTTGAGTCACTAGAATGTACCCAGGACACACTGCTGTGTTTTTTTGGTTTTTGCTTTTAATTTACCCGTTAATTCCAGCTGGCTGGTTCCATACACTAAGATGGGAGGAGGGATGGAAGGGAGAGACTGTTGTCAAGCATAAGGACTCCTTAAGATGAAAGGAAATGGGCATGCTCAGAGCCCAGGCATGGAAATGCCACTGACCAACAGCAACCATATGAATTTCATGGGCCAGTTTCATGCGTGGGTATCTTTATAATTTTTGCCTTACTTTTTAAATTTTCAAAGATATTGTGTGTGTGTGTGTGTAAATATAAATAAATAAATAAATAAATAAATAAATAAATAAATACTTGTTTTTACAAGTTCAGCTGAACAACCTCTAAAGATTTTTTTTTTTTAAACCTGGGTTTACAGCCCATTGAAATTCTCCTTTCCTTGTGTCCCTTCCACCTTTAAAACTCTCCCAATGAAGAATGAGCCTTATTTGCATGAAGTTGTTATAGCATAAAATTTTCCTAGCTGAAGGAAAATCAGAGGAGGGGCTGAGCTACATCTCTCTGTGTGGTTGTTCAGGAGAACACCCTCCCCGTAAACCTGCCCACTGCTGCCGAAGGCTGTGCGGAGAAGCCTTCAGATGTTGTAATAGAGACACCAGCGAGGCGCAGACGTGCAGGTAGGGACTCAGGCAGAGACATTTCAAAACACTGTGCCTGAAACACTGGGGCTTAATTGAGGGGTTTGATTTTGGAAGAGATTCACGGGAGCACCATTTCATAAAGTAACTTGCACATTGTATATATACCTGCCCACTTACTAAGAGAGAGAGAGAACTCAGGGTATTGCGCTAGAAATGAAACATTCACAAAAACATCCTCTTCTTGCTCCTCTTATCACAAACTGAGCAACATAATGGTAGACCTCAAGGCATAACAAAATGCGGTTCCTGCTGCATGCAGTGACTCAGAAAATCAAAGAATGGGGAGGAATAAAGAACTTCCTTCCCCTCCTCCTTCTCCTTCCCTTGCTTTGGCTTCTTGTCTTTCTGTCTGTGTTTGGAAAGCCAAATGTTGACTGAGTTAATGGAGTAAACAACATTGCTTACTTAGCACAAGCATGTATTAGCTGGGAAGATCTGTATTGATTATTACATAATAAGTGTTACGAAACCGATGTGCATTTTACTCATACAGTGTTCCAATAGTACCCAGGTAAATGCCAATAAACGTTTCTATTACTCTGAATTGTTTTTCAGATTTAGATTTGTTAGATTTGCCAGAAAGACAATAGTTTTTTATAACGGCTCTGCAAAGCTACCAGAAAGCATAGGCGTTTTATACCTTCAAATAAATCTGAAGTTTTTACTTAAGCGACATTATTGGGTGTGATGTTGAGACTCATCTTAGCCAAACAGGCAGTTGGTAACCTTGTAACACCCTGGTTAGTATTAAACGTGTGATTATTTTAAATTATCAGTGAATTCTTTTGAAAGTACATAAAGCCAGTTAAAGAGATATTTTTCCTTTTCTTATTTTGCTTTTTAACCTGTTTCAAATGTTATCATTGTTATTTAATACTATAGGACAATCATTACATAAACACACAAATATACGTATGTGTATATATACATAGGGACTTATAAATCTAAATGTGTTTTTGGAAAGCATATCTTATATGTTTTTGTGAATATATTTCTTATAACAAGAAGAAATCATCTCTGATCTTACTTGGTGTCCTTTTCCTGAACACTGGTAAGTTTCTAGGTATCTTCTTACAAACTACAATAGGGTATGACACTCTTAATTTATTAAGAGAATTTCTTTCATTTGCTTAACTGAAGAATCTCATTACTTGGTTTTTGGCTAAAAAGATGTCTCAGTGCCAGAATACCATGAGAAGGCAGAGTCTTCAAAACATAACTAACATTCTCCTGCCCAAGCTATATAGTCCAGCATGTCAGAGTCATGGTGCATATTCCTCGGAGACGAATGGCATCATGGAGAGGCATTCGGAGAGTGTCAATGGAATGTTCTGAGAGTAGCTCTTTCTCTGCATTTCTCTGGCTGATCTGGACTCCAGGTGCCCAACTAGGAGAGAGGCATGCCCATGATGCGTGGCCTGCTCTGTTCCCTCCCAGCCTCCTTTCCCTGAAAGTGCTCCACAATGGGAATACAGTTCTTACTATCCACGGCAACATGCGTGACATCCCGCCATGGAGTCTTCACGGATGTGTTGTTGTTGGAGCATCTACTGAGGGGTGAGGCTGGCTGTGCCGTATTATAGCATCTGTGGGTGTAGGAACTGCCTGGGCATCAGCAGGAAAACCACTCCCTTTGGCAGCACAGTGCTGTCCTCAGGATATAGTGCAATTACATCTTAGAAGCCAGCCCCCAACCTGAGTTGCTTCTAAATGGAATATTCCATTTGGGGATTTTTTTTTCTTTTCCCTGTGCTGCTAGAAATGTTTTACCTTTCATTTGATATTCAAAGATATGCCCACCTAGAAAACTTTCAGGTGACTTTTTTAAAACAAAGCAAAGCAAAACAAAAACAAACAACAAAAATACATACATATATATAAATACTATATATATACACATATATATGTATACATACATGTATATATATATTATATTTACATATATATTTGGTGGAAACAACTCTTTGGAGACACATTTTTTTTTTTTTTTAAAGATTTTATTTATTTATTTGACAGAGAGAGACACAGCGAGAGAGGGAACACAAGCAGGGGGAGTGGGAGAGGGAGAAGCAGGCTTCCCGCAGAGCGGGGAGCCCGATGTGGGACTCGATCCCAGGACCCTGGGATCATGACCTGAGCCGAAGGCAGTCGCTTAACCAACTGAGCCACCCAGGCGCCTGGAGACACATTTTTTTCCAACTGAAAACATAGTACATATTCATACCCAAGAAAGCTTTTCTTTTCTTTCTTTTCTTTTTTTTCTTTTCTTATGTTTTTAATTTGCATATAGTTGATAAACAACGTCGCATTAGTTTCAGGTATACAACATAATGATGCAACTTTTCTGTGGGTTATGCTCACAACAAGTGTGGCTACCATCTGTCACCACGCAACACT
The DNA here is from genome assembly GCF_002201575.2 of Neomonachus schauinslandi. NCBI lineage: Eukaryota > Metazoa > Chordata > Mammalia > Carnivora > Phocidae > Neomonachus > Neomonachus schauinslandi. Next base: position 7,501,748 of record NC_058405.1, read on the forward strand.
GTTACAGTATCATTGACTGTACTCTGTATGTTGTACCATCAATTCCTGGGACTTATTCATTCCATATCTGGAAACTTGGATCTCCCATCCCCCTTCTCTTTGCCCATCCCCCAAACCCCCTTCCAGGAACCATCCGTTTATTCTCTGTATTTATAGGTCTGATTCTGCTTTTTGTTTATTCACTTGTTTTGTTTTTTTTAGATTCCACATATGAGTGAAATCATATATTTACCTTTCTCATTCTGCCTTATTTCACTTAGCATAATACGCTCTAGATCCATCTAATGTCATTGCAAGTGACAAGACCTCATCCTTTTCATGCCTGAATACTATTCCATTATATAGATGTGCCACATCTTCCTTATCCATTCATCTATCAATGGGCACTTAGGTTGCTTCTGTATCTTTGCTATTGTAAATAATACTTCAATAAACATAGGTGTGCATATATCTTTTCAAATTAGTGTTTTCATTTTCCTTAGGTAAATACCCAGTAGTGGAATTATTGGATCATATGTTATTCTATTTTCAACTTTTTGAGGACCCTCCATACTGTTTTCCCCAGGGGCTGCACCAGCTCATATTCCCACCAACAGTGTAGGAGGGTTCCCTTTTCTCCATCCTCATCAACACTTGTTATTTCTTGTATTTTTGATTTTAGAAACACATATTTTTAATAATAAGGTTTTTATAAAAATATTATTTTTATTTATTCTATGAATACTTTTTTATACCCAAATCAAAGTTGCTGAGTCAAAAATATCAATTGGTGGATGGAAGGGATGTTTCTACAGGTGAAGGAAGTCCTCAAAAGGCAGCAACATCTGCCGCTCCTGTTATTCAGTTTTCCCATCTCTGAAATTGATAAAGAATATCCTGGAAGACTTCTCTTTTCTTCTCAAAATACACAAAGTCTTCCTAAAAGGATAGCATTTCAACAAATTGTAAGAAGTACTTAAGTTCAAAGTCATACCAATACTATACACCATGAAAGATGCTCTACTGGTTTAGTAAGGGAAGAGATATCAAATAGGATCATGAAATAACATGCCACATCTTGCACTGACTGGGTTGCAAGTTTCAAAAAAGGACACTATCCGAATTTATTGGATCTGGCACCTGTTCTAGGTATTTTCTAATCACCAATAAATTAAAATTCATTACTCAGACATTGCAGATGGTATCTCTATTTATTATCTCACTGAGAAAGAGACAGAATTCTTTGCCCAATTGGACTGTTTTTTTTTAATCAGTGAAATACTCCAGTGAGTAGAATCAGGGGTTTAGGACTTAGCAAAGAAATTTCAGAACTTTATTCCTGTTGTTAGTTAATACTTAAAGAGCTTGTCAAAGTCTGTTCATAAATCAGTTAGATGTTCCATCCTTATTAAGGATGCTTCATTCAGATCATTCTGAAACATGCTAATCAGAGCATGAGGGGCAGAATGTAGGCACCGATGAATAGTGGATTTTATCATCATCTTTATTATGTTGCCTTTTATAAAACTTAAATACATACGTTGTGCCAGACACTATGCTAGGATCTTTGTCTTATTTGTTTTACAAGCCTACTGGATAGAAATTATTATCCCCACTTTCTAGGAAAAAAAAAAAAAGAAAAGAAGAGAGGCTTTGGAAGGTGAAATAACTTGTGCAAGATCATACAGCTGGACAAGATGCAGAAGACCATTTATCTGGAATGCCTACCCTCTCACTTTTGCAATGGCAAATTTTATTTTAATAGAGATAGGCAGGCAAACCTATTAAAATGGAACGAGTGGTCAGCAGTAGTCGAAAAACTGAAAATAGTTGAGGAGAGTGAAGGCTGAGAAAAAAGTTTTGGATTCAAAATATCAAGTGCTGGCTTCTACTTCACAGAACAGCATGGGAATAAAGACTGAAATGAAAGAAGAAAGAAGAGAGGGGAACCGAGATTTGTTTCTTGCCTAACATTTCCCTTGCAAAATCCGAGACACTTTATTTATGTTTTCTCATTTAAATGTCATAACTCTGCTCCAAGGTTGAGGTTTGTTGTCCAGATTAACAGATCAAGGAATGGCAGGGCACAACGGGATGAAGCTAAGTTGAAGTTCTCATAGCGAGGAAGTAGTGACACTTGATTTTGAATGAAGGTTTTTGGAATCCCAGAGAAGATATATATTTTCCACTGTAGATGGATACACATGGCCATTCTTAGTTATTTATAAAATGAATTATCCATGAATTTCTTTGTATATTTCCAATTAAATACTCCCAGTTTTGTAGTAAGCAAATATCTCAGTGTCTGGTCAGGCTTGAGTTTGGATGATAGAAAAATTATATGAGCAGAATATAAATGAAAATGATGCTTATAGGCTATAAGATTTCAGAATATAGTTTCATCTACATCAAAGTAAGCCCAACATTCTCCAGGTTATTATATTTCTAACTGATGTTAAAAATTAACAAACAGGAATTGAGTGGCTCCTGTATTCCAAGACGACTCACACAGGTTATGGAGCTTAATTCCATAAATTCAAGTTCATGGACATAATGTCACAGAGGATGGAACTATGACTCAGGGATCTCCTGAGTGGAAACCTCAGCTAAGTAGCAGAAATTGCATTTTTAAATCAAATGTTATGTTTTTACTGCTCCTTTATATCATTTTCCCTACAAAAATGGAAAAAAAAAGTCATTGATGGCAATAAACATATTGACTACATCTTTATTATGAAGTTACTAAATTGGCTCTTTTCCTTGAACTATGATTTATGGATAAACTCAAAGATTTAAGCTTTGCTCCTTTTCCTTCTGTGTATATGGAAAGTAAAACTGATTTTAAAATCCATAATTTTCATTTATGTAAACTAGAAGAGCAGCTAATGTATTAAAATCAGTAGACTAGGTGATTTTACTTTTATTATAAAATATACCATGTTTGGACAGTTTACTTCACACAAGCTCAGTTATTTTTAAATTTCTTTCTTGAGTTAATTGACAGTTAATTTTGATAAGTTTTTTTTAATTAACAAATGTTAATGTTGCTGATATATCCAAGTAAACACAGTTTTATATAATTTGAAAGAATAGGCAATGAATTAAATTCAAGAGTTAATTTGCATAGAAAGATCCAACCAATGAAACAAATTCTGACTCTAATCATGGTTGTGGTAGAAGCAAGTATTTTGGTGTTTCTCTAAGATATTTCATGCATGTGCTTTTTTCAAAGGAAATAAGACACAGGGTTGTTTGATAAGTATCTTATTGCAAGTATACGCCGCTTTTAAAAATATGTACAATAACAAGAAGATAGATTATACACGTTCATATAAAGAGAGAGGTAGTGATTAGGAAATTGAGATTGAAAAAAGTTAGTGAATTTTCCAAGTGGCAGAGTAAAACTTAGAGCGTACGTCCCTTTACTGTAGTCTAGAATCTTTTTCCCAACACCTGTCAGCCAGAAATTTTTGAATTAAGATTAGGGCATCCAGGAATTTTCCTGTGGGTCATACAAAATTATTTCATGTCTATAGGATATCTGAAAAATAAATGCCAGGAAGAATGCTAAATTAATCATGATAACCATTAAGAATGCCTTTAAATATTAGAATATTTTCTTTAACACGCTTCAAGCAGAATAAAGGAATTAGTTGTACTACATATTTAGGCCTTTCTATGTCAAAGTTCTCAAAGCTTGAATATTTCACAAGGCCTTACTAATGAGTTCATTATTTTGTTTATTCTGCTCATAAGAAAGTCTGATATTTATATTTGCATTGCTAATAGCTGTCAGGGGTTGGTTTCCAGGCTCTTTTCCTTACAGCACTTTGACAAAGTTAATTCAGATCAAAGTCCATTTGAAGGAAGAACATCAGTTTGAACTGGCCAATAGAGAGAACAGTCAGGATCACCAGGCCAGCCCCCTTAGCTAGGAGTTCAGAATCGGGCGAGGCAGCTAAAACAAATAAGCCATAGAGGCAGAAATAGGTTGCAGAATGTGATTGCCAAACCAAACACAGAAGCCTAGAAGATGAGGTAGGTGGTATGGAAGAAGCAGGAATGTTCAGACTCTGAGACTTGATAGGGAGGGGCCCGTGAGGCAGCACTGCCCACAAAGAAAATGTCCATGGCTTTATCAGGCTGCCCTGCACTTGCATGATTTTTGCCCTATGTTCTCAAATTCAGTGCGTGAAAGACCACCAAAAGAAACTGAAGATTAGGGATGACTGGGTGGCTCAGTCAGTTAAGCATCCGCCTTTGGCTCAGGTCATGATCCCAGCGCCCTGGGATCAAGTCCTGCATCGGGCTCCCTGCTCTGCCAGGAGCCTGTTTCTCCCTCTGCCTGCCGCTCCCCCTGCTTGTGCTCGCTCTCTTTCTCTCTGACAAATAAATAAATAAAAGCTTTAAAAAAAAAAAAAAGAAAGAAACTGGAGATTATTTATTCAATTCTCATGTGTTATGTACCAGAGATAGGATATGCACAAAGCTTATAGTTGTATGGGGAGGAAACAAACTAGCAATTAAGTTGGACACATGCAGACACACAGCCTCAGCCCAAAGAGGAAATGTCCATTCTGCATTTCTCCACCAAGAGCCCAGAAAGCCTTCTGGCGGAGGTAACACTTGGTTCAATCTTGAAAAATGGTTATTATATTCCAGATGGAATATAACAAATATTTACAATGGTGGAAAGGGTATTTCAAAGAAATTGGTGCTTGAAACCACTGATGCACTCTAGAGCAGTACAACAGTTCTTTAGGACTGAAACCATACTCAATGGATATTCATTACTTAGGGAAGTCGGGTAGTGAGCTGCACTTCAGATAGAAGCTGCCTCATTAAATCCTGGCCCCATCCCTTAGAAGTTACGTAACCTTGGGCAGACCCTATAACCTCCTTATCCCTCTCTGCAAAATGGGACTAACTAGAGCCTAGCCCACAGGATTGTTATGGAGATTAAATGAGTTAATGCTTGTAAAGAATCAGAAACTCTTAACTCATAGTAAGTACAATGTAAAGGCTCTAATCTAAATGTGATGGGCAAAATTCTCCTCGTAAAAATTTTACTAGAGATTTGTTTTCTTCTTAATTCCCATTCAGTGGATATGTATCCTAAAGAAATTTCCCTTCTCCTTGAAATCTCTTACTCATTCAGTGGTTTAGAACAGTGTATCATCTGCTCTGTGGTTAATTTTTCCTTTCGGTAGAAACTTCCTTTCTTAAATTACAATTTCTTTCTTTAGAATGTGCCTTCTTGCTTCTGAATTTCTGCCATTTTACTAGAATTGTAACAATAAGTACGCTATTGTCAAATGCCAGTTCCCTATAATCATTAAGCAAGCTGAGGATAAAACACAGTTGAGCTTGTTGCTTACTGCAGTGAGGGAGAATACCAACTCCATGGATGGTTGTTTGGGGTATTTGGGGCAGAAGGGAAAGGTGGAAGTGGGTGTGAATTTGAGGTTTAGTTTTAGTCAGGTCTTCCAAAGCAGGGGCTGATTAGGAGTGGGTGAAGATTATAAAACAACTGTTGAGTATTGGTGGAAACAGCAAAGTGAGAACTTTGGAGGTAAGAGATTCAAAGAACCTTAGGACAGAGGACTGTCTACTGATCTTTCCATTGAAGAGTCCATGGAGAGTTTCTGTAAAGAACCATCAGGCCAGGGCGCCTGGGTGGCTCAGTCATTAAGCGTCTGCCTTCGGCTCAGGTCATGATCCCAGGGTCCTGGGATCGAGCCCCACGTTGGGCTCCCCGCTCAGCGGGAAGCCTGCTTCTCCCTCTCCCACTCCCCCTGCTTGTGTTCCCTCTCTTGCTGTGTTTCTCTCTGTCAAATAAATAAATAAGTCTTTAAAAAAAAAAAAAAAAAAAGAAACAACAGGCCTTTTGTTGGGGCAAGAGTTTCCTGAAATGGTAAAGCCATGCCAATATGATGAGTACGTTATGTGGGGACATAGTTTCAGACTCCAGTCCAAGCTATGTGTGAAGGTGCATTGTTTGTTTTTTATCTATCAGTCAAACATTTTCCTAAGTTTGAGTTTTAGGAGGCAGCTTGCCGCTGCGTTGGAGAGAATGGATTCTGAAGCCAGAACGCTGATGTTTAAACTCAGGTTCCTCAGTTTGCCCACTGCCATCTTGGCCAGGATACTTTACCTCTTTGTGCACTGATTTCTCATTTGCAAGTGGGAATATTTATGATTGTATTCAGTTATGGATTGTTATGAGAATTCAGTGAGTTAATAGGTGTAAGTAAAGCTCTTAAAATAATGCCTCGCACATAGTGAGTATTCAATAAATAACAGCTATTACTGATCTCAAATTAAAGAGTAGGGCAACTTATTTTCATTCATATCACAAACTATCTATGCTATAGCTATTTTTTATGATTTTGTTCAATATATACTTTTTTAAAAATTAATGCAAATCAAAATCGTTGGCTCACTTTTTTTTTTTTTTAATTCTGACAATTCTTTAAATTTGTCAGTTGTAGGGGCACCTGGGTGGATCAGTCGTTAAGCGTCTGCCTTCGGCTCAGGTCATGATCCCAGGGTCCTGGGATCGAGCCCCATGTTGGGTTCCCCGCTCAGCGGGAAGCCTGCTTCTCCCTCTCCCACTCCCACTGCTTGTGTTCCCTCTCTCGCTGTGTCTCTCTCTGTCAAATAAATAAATAAAGTCTTTAAAAATAAATAAATAAAAAATTCTTCAATTGTAGATGTTTTCAGAATTTTTGTCTATAGTCTCCTATAGCCTCTTGTCCTCTAGCCTCTTTTTATTCTAAATCATCTCCACTCCAGCTAAGATCTCTGATCTGTTTCCCTTCACAGATGTGAACACTGGGTAACCCTCAATGTCTCTGACTCCTACTCAATTCAGTGCCCCTCTCCCATACTTTGATTATACTCTCACCCAAGATTCTGCTACATACTGTTATGTTCCTTGTCTCAATTCTCCCTCATTCTCCCACTTGCACACACTTGAAATTATATTTAAGTTCTCCTTGCTCTCATTTGGCCTTTATCTACCAGGCTCCCTTCACATAATCCAGAAAATTGCTAATCTATATTGGCCTCATAGTCTTAGCCTGAATCTATCCCCATGACTATCTCTCTGGGTCAGATGCTTATCATCTCTTACATGAACTATTTCAATTGCTTTGTAATGTTTTCCCTGGATAAAATCTATTGCTCTTTATATTCATCTTCCTCAGTGCTGCCAGATTTTTCTTAATAAAATACAGATAATATCAAGTCACTTATCTGTTCAAAGAACTCCAGTGACTCACCATGGCTACCTGACTAAAGGTCACAGTGGTATTCAGTATTCTCCAACACCTGGCTCTAACCCCACCTCCGGTCATATCCCCTTCTGTCTTTCCGTTATTGCTTCAGACTATGCAATAACCTCCTACAGGTATACCCTTGTTCAAATACTCCTCTCCTGAAATGACGTATTTGCTTACCTTTCTTCCACATTTCCATGTTTTGCTTATCTTTCCTACTGGAGATTTCACTTATTCCACAAGTTACCATAAAGTAACTTCCTCCCCTACTTTCTCAAAATAATAGGCAGATTTGGGTTTGTAAAGCCTGAAGCTCTTAGAATTTTTGGAGTCCCAGAGAAAAAGAAAGGTAGAAAACTATGAGTAAAAAAATTGGATAAGAAAGTGAAATTTGTCAAAGTGGGAAAAGAAATCACAAGATCTTAAACATTTCTTAAAACTGATGAAAACTGCAAAAAACACAAATCGTGCAATATTATATAATATTTTCATTAGTGAACTACCTGCCAGGTCACTATAACACCAATGATAATATTTATATAATAAATGCAGTATTTACATATTGTAATATAGTTATATGTAACGTATCATTATATATTATAATATCAAGGATAATATTATATATTATAATATTTTCTTCTGTAGAGAGTAGAAATGTAATTCAGTATTTCATCGTGATTGATCAAAATATGTTTCAGATTATCAATAGCTTAGAATTTCCTTTTGTCTAAAAACTTGTTACTATTATGAAAAATTATAGGATTATCAAATTCAAGGAAGTTCTATCAACTTTCTTCCATACGTCAGCTGGACTATTTTAAAGACTGTTCCACAGACTAGATTCTGTCCCTAAACATTTCAAGAAGTTTCCCTGCCACTCCACACACACTTATGGGGGTCCGTGTTTGAGGATGCTTGATATTGCTATTCAACTCCAGTACCACACAACTGTGTCATGACCCTGGGTGAGTGCCCAGTGACAGAGGAATCCTTTTCCACCCAAGAATGCCCAGTCTAAGTTAATTTCATATGGAAGTAAGTGCAAACAACATAACTTATCCCACCAAACTGATTTTAAATGTACACCTGACTCAGCTTCTTCCCGGTGGACTCCCACTAATGCCCCTGGCCACACCCCAGTACCCAAATGAAGAGTAAGAAGATGAAGGGGAAAATGATTATCAAGACAGCCTAGTGTTCAACAACTGCTATTTAAATACCTTACTTTCATTGCTGGGGACTCCGCCCAAGAATGGATCCCTAAAAATAAACTCGACATATCTTCATTAACTTCAACAATGTGCTGAGGACAGATTAATTTACTTCTAATAAACCTTTTGTTCCCTGCTGTGTTTTGTTGTAGTTTATTGTATACATGCATTGTCTACGTGTGCTTTATTGATCTTTGGTGCTAACACACCTAATTCTCTGCTAGCCTGATGATTGGCAATGAGTTTTAATTGTCTTTGTATCGTTCATGGTTGATGTACTCTGTGGATATCCAACAATTGTATGTTGATTTAAATGGAATTAGTTTGAGAATAGCCAGGAGTCATATTGAAAATTACATCTCTTCCTTCTTTACACACTGGGATAGAGGTCAGAGATATTAGCTAAAATTAATATTAGGTACTTCTATATTTAAGAAACTAATTAGCTTTTGTAGGGATTAATTCCTGCAACAGTAAGATTACATCAAGCTGATTATGATATTTTGTTCATAAAAAAAAAATCTGTCAAAGAAGGGTAAAAAAGCAAAATGTCTGTGAGCAAATAATTAAAAGACCAGCATCCCCCCTAATAATATTAATTAAATAAAAGTATCTAAAACTGAAATATTTCCTTCAGGGAAACTACACATTAATCATATTTACATTAAGTTGAGCCATATGAAATCGCCAACTAGTTTGCAGTTTTTATCATATAAAATGGCAATTTTGGACAATTCAACCTAACATATTAATGTATTTGTTCTTCAGTTTTTAGTCATAAAATCCAGCAAAAAAAAGGTAACATTTTTTCCCCATACTCAGTCCTCAGATTGCTTTTAGAAATATTACAGATTGTATAAAGTAAGTATTCAGCTAGTAGTTATGTTTCATTTAGCTACGTTTACTGTGAAAAGACAATAGCTATAAACAAAAGCAAATCCACTAAAGTACTTATTTATAAGCTATAATTCTCTATACTTTTACACAATGGGTAACTTCTTCCTGTGATTTTAGACAAATGCTAGAATGTAATATCTACATTTGAGCTTTATGTAGAGACAAGTAAAAAGCAAGGCCTGCCAGAGTTAGTATAGCTAGATAATGCATTTTTTCCTCCAGAAATGCACACTCCAAATAGAGCATATGTTGTACACAGCTGTGATACCATGACCTCTATTTTTCCCCACCATGTGTTCTCAAAAGGCTTGTTTCATTTTTTTCCCCATCAAAACTTAGCTTTAATTCATGTCAGAATTGATTAACAATTTACATGAGATTTATAATTACTGGAATGCAATACAAGATAAAAATGGGATTTAAAAATAATTTCTTTGCTTTGATTAATAAAGATATGTATATACATATATACATATATATATACATTGTAGCAAATTTAGAAGCACGAAGTGAGGGGCAGAAATCAACAGTAACTCTGAAGCTCAGAGATATCCAATGTTAACATTTTGATCTGAAACCTGCCAATACTTTTCTATGCATATATAGAAATTATGAAATTCAATTTTTAAATACCTTTATTATGATATAATTCACATATCATACAATTCACTCATTTAAAGGATAGATTTCAATGTGTTCTTTTAATATTTATTTCTTTTTATTTATTTACTTTTTTAAAAGATTTTATTTATTTACTTAGAGAGAGAGAACACAAGTAGGCAGAGCGGCAGACACAGGGAGAGGGAGAAGCAGGTCCCCCGTTGAGCAGGGAGCCCAATGCAGAACTCAATCCCAGGACCCTGGGATTATGACCTGAGCCGAAGGCAGATGTTTGACTGAGCCACCCAGGTGCCCATATTTATTTATTTTTAGAGAGAAAGAGAGTGAGCGGTGAGGAGGGGAGGGCAGAGGGAGAGAGAAAATCCCAAGCAGACTCCCTACTGAGCATGGAGCCCAATGTGGGGCTGGATCCCAGGACCTTGAGATCATGACCTGAGCCAAAATCAAGAGTTGGATGCTTAACTGACTGAGCCACCCAGGCACCCATAGATTTCAATGGTTTTTAACAAATACTTACAACCATCACCAGGGTCTATTTCGGAACATTTTCATCACCTGAAGGAAAAACTCCAAATGTTTAGCTATCACTCTTCTTTCCCTTTCCTTTCTCTAGCTCTAAATAACTGCTCATCTACTTTCTGTCTCTATAGATATCCCTGTTTTGAACTTCCATATGAACAAAATCATAGAGTATGTGGGGTTTTGTGGCTGGCTTCTTTCCCTTAGCATGACGTCTTCAAGGTTCATCCCTATTGTAACACATGTCACTGGTTCATTCCTTTTTAATAATATTTAATATTCCACACCATGTACATATCACATTTGTTTACATTCATCTGTTGAAGGACATTTAAGTTGTTTCCACCTTTTGGCTCTAATGAATAATGTAGCAGTTTCTGTGTAGACATACGTTTTCATTTCTCTTGGGTACACACCTATGAGTGGGATCACTGGGTCATTTGGAAACTCTGTCTAATCATGTGAGGAGCTGTCAGACTATTTTCCTTTTATTACTCGGCCATAGAGCGGTAACACAACAAGTGTAATCTGAGATCCCACTGGGTATTCTCGCCACAGCCACCTGTTAAAGGAGGTAGCAACAGAGCCTGGCATTGGCCCTACACCATAAGAAATGCCAGTTGAGTTGGGAAGAAATCACTTCTCAGCACATATAGAACGTCTGTCCCTCTACTCTTCTGCAGACCCTTTCTCTTGCCTTGGTGACATTATATTATATTGCTTAGGTTTGTGTTCCTCTCTTTTTCATCTGTCCCTACTGCATGGTTCTGGCATCTGAAGCTCAATATTTTTAAAGTGTATAGACATGGTTATAATGCTTATGAGGTGTGTGAAAATAGAGTAAGGGTAAAGTTAAAAGAGAGTTAATTAAAAGAGAGTAAGAGAAAAAGAAACCATTCAAGAAGACTTCCTTAGTGAAAGGTCAACTTATTCAACTATAGTATAAAGAACCTGAACTCACAGTAAAGATGATATCCACACCCCTCAAAATAGATTATAAATTATACATACAAATACATGCAAATAAAATATATCATTAAATGGCTGATACTATCAGAAATAGGTTGGAAGGTTCTTATAATGTACACATAACAATATAGGAATTTAAATATATTTTAATACTTGACCTGTGACATAAACTATTGTTATCATGTATATCCAATATTTTTTTCAAGTGAGATACTATAATCATCCTAAATCATTTTCTCTCAAATCCCAGAAAAAGCACGCAGTAATTCTTCTTACCAGGGATAAAGGGTTATAACAGTTTTTACAAAAATATAGAAGAGTCAATATCAAAATGAATCACTTTTCCTATTTTCTGCAATTATTTTTGTCCTATCCAACATAAGAACTAAAGGTTTGAATGTTTGAAGTGTGGAGCAAAATTTTAATATTGTAAATTAGCATTCTGAGTATTTAAAAATTGAATAATACTTCACTGGAGGACTGACTACCTGAGGACTTTTCTTTCTCACATCATTCGTGTTATTATATAACATTTTTAAGTATATTTTTGAAATATTACCAAAAAAGAACTAAAAGGAAATACATATATGAAATAAGTAAGTAGTTACCCAGATTTAAAGAGAATAAAACAAAACAAAACAAAACAAAAAACAACAAAAAAAACTAGATGCCAGGTGGGATAATCCCACCACGTTTGGAGCTCTTGATACTGGTGATGAGATAGGAAGCAGAAGAGACTGTTTGATGCCGAATCCCAGATGGGCCCATTCACAACTGTGTGCCCTTAGGCAGCTTAATTAAAACTCCGTGCCTCAGTCTCCTCATCTGCTAAATGGGATATTACTGTGAAGCACATCTGCTTCCCAGGGCTTAGAACTGGATTAATATCAAGTGGCAGCAACAGAGGAAGCTGTCAATAAAAGTCAAGAAAAGTTAACTTTAGGGGCACCTGGGTGGCTCAGTCGGTTAAGCGTCTGCTTTTGGCTCAGGTCATGATCCCAGGGTCCTGGGATTGAGTCCTACATCGGACTCCCTGCTCAGTGGGGAGCCTGCTTCTCCCTCTCCCTCTGTCCCTCCCTCTACTTGTGCTCTCTTGCTCTCTCACTCTCTCAAATAAATAAATAAAATCTTAAAAAAAAAAAAAAAAAAGGAAAGTTAACTTTAGACCTCAGAGCCAGTCTATTATTGAGACCAGAGTGAGTTGAAGGAGAAATAGTATTTTCTCATAATCTAAGAATGTCTTCTTGTAAAATATTTTTTGTAAAATATGGGAATTAAAAAAATAAGTACAAAAGTGCATTTTTATTACGTATACATATTGCACATGCACATTTCACATATAGTTTTACATAATATAATTTTTATACATATCCAAAGTAGTAGGGAATGGAGGATGAGACTCCAAATGCTCAACTGAACTTTAAAAAAGTTGTGTGTATGATTCATGCTAACTGGTTTTTAATCTGAAGTTTGATTATAAACATTTCAGATTTTCACAATGATGGAAATACAGTGAAAGCCACTCTACTGCATACCTAAAAGTGGTTAAAATGGTATTTCTTATGTTATGTATATTTTACCACAATTTAATAAAATAAACAATGAGAAGGTTTAGGAGAGGTTATAATTTGAGAGTGAGCCATAGGAGCCCAGGTGCTGGTGGGTAAAGGAGACACGTGGAACTCTGACACCTAATCTGAGAAAGGACTACAAAACTAGGGCATTTGGGGACCCAGTTTACAAGTGTATACAGGTTGCTCTCAGTGACTGTCTTTTTCCAGTCTCTCTGGTATGTTTTCTGCCTCCTTTGGGATCACACCCAGCTGTTAGCCTACACTGACTAATTGTTACCTGATTGCTCTATTGTGTCCCCTTGGTTCTCTCTGATAAACTGACCATCCTATGGTTTATCTTGTTGTTCTAATATAATTACCAGTGTCATCTTAATTACTTATCATCAAAATTTCCATCATTTTCAAATGCCCCATTAGACACGGACTGCCCCCACCTCCTCTGTTTCACGTAGTCAATCCCTCTGGTGAGGATTTAGGAGCTCCCTGTTCTGACAGCCTTCCAACCTTTCTCCCTGGGAAAACCTCAGAGCAACTGCTCTGGATCCTTGGGTGGGCTCAATAGCCGGGTCTTCCCCACTTAGCTCTCCCACTGTGGAACTTCCTCCCAGTGAGTGATCTGGAGTGGAGGTAATGGGGGGGGGGTGCGTATTCGTGGCCTGGCCTGCCTGCAGTGATGACTCCACCCAATCAGTTTAGAGGGTTCTGATTACCCCCTTCAGGACCAGCAAGTAGTACCTGCTGCTGAAGGACTACAGGTGAGATGCTCTCCAGGAATTGCTCTCAGGCGAGAGGAGTGTTCCTGCTGTTGGCCTGTCCCTGAGGCAGTCTGCATTCAACAGCTGGTTATTGCAGGGGGAAATGGGGAGAGAGCTGTGCTGCCAGGCCCACACCCCCCTCCCCCATCCCCAGGTAGGACAGGCACAAGATGTTTGAATCTTACGAGTCCTCTGTTACAACCATGTGGAAATCTACCTTCACCTTCTGCCCAACCTTGTTTCCCTCAGCTTTGGAGGAGCTTGCTTCTGAACATGCTTCCCAGCAAACCCCAATTACCCGCCTGTCCTCTGCATGGAGGTTTTGGCCTTCCTAAGCCTGAAATGTGGAAGAAACACAACCCCCAAGTACTGTTTTGATATCCAAACTCAAAAAGATGATTCTCCCGCAATGTCTTTGTTCTCAAGTAACTCCAGTCTTTACATGAACTTATCTGCTTACTTCTTTGAAGATCCATTTTAGTGAACATTATAAGAATTGCTTTTATAAAACTGTACCCTCAAGTAAGCAGAATTTTATTAAATGAATTTTTGTTTGGAAGTTTCAGTTTATGTTTTATTCCTCAGCATCTTGTGGTTATCTTATGCTAACACTTCTAGAACTCAAATAATTTTCCCTCTCTCACCCCTGCTCTGTTCAGGAGGGGAACAATTATAAACGTGACCCAAACTACACGAAATCAGATTTAAAACAGAAAACAAAATAAAATTACACATACGGGTTTACCAAAGCATTACCTCCCCTTGAACAAATTAACTTTATCATTGTTAAAAAAATATAAGTTGTAATTTGAGCAGCCTGTCATAAATTGAAGTAAATTTTGTCAGTTAGAAAACCTGTTTCTTGCTGTTTTATGGAACAGATGAAGCAGGAAATAATTAATCTCAGCATCATGCCATTGGCAGTTTCAGAAGTAGACACAACAGAAAATGTCTGAATAGCTAATACTTTGGGGATGATTCAAAACTGCCATTAAAGTCTGCTTTGCATTACAGTGTGAAAACAATGGGCATGTTATCCCCTGCAAGTAAAGGGGGCTGTGGGGGGAGAGTGAGAGCAGATTTATCTTCTGTTGTAAAAATTGACGCCATCTTTATATACAAGGTTCATTCACCAAGGCATTCCACAACTGCTTCTCCATGCAGAATCTTCTTCTGTTTTGTGATAATGAAAAGATAATACAGACTAAGGGAACATAAACCCGCTATTAATGGGATGGCTTTGGGAAATGTTACCTACTTCCTAAGTAGCATTTACTTGAAAAGAATAGATATGAAAGAACAACAAATAAAAGGATCAGATTGTTCAATCAGGTTGATTTGAAATGGTTTCTGTAAAACACATCTGAAAGGTCAGAGAAAGGTGTGAGTGGGTCTCCCAGCACATGTTACGCAGTGGGGAACACTTCGTGTCCATCATTCTTGGACTTCTAGGAAAGCATCAAAAGGAAGGGTTGTCCTAAGGCAACACCCCAAAGGGGAGGGGAGGGCAGTGGTCCCTCAGGTAAGGGAGATCTGTCTGTGGGCCCCGGGTGCCCCGCTGCCTCCCACTGTGGGCGATGGTTGTGGCCCTGTTCAGCCTGCTGGGATTCAGAAGCTGCCTGCTTTCCTGTCTGCCTACCCATCTGTGCAAATGGGATTCAGTGTGATCTTAAGTCTGTCTGAAAATGAAATTCAGTTGCAAGGTAAGAACTGTTAATAGAAGTGAACAAATGGAATGAAAAGGTGTTGATATGTTAAATTGTAAGCTGCCTTCACACGAATATCTCTTTCTAATAGGAGAGTAACCTGCGGCTGCAAGAACTCTCATGTAACAGCGTTTTCCTAGGGTGAGTTTACCTGTGACTCAGGACGAGGCTTTATGCAGAACCAGATGCACCTCAGGGCACAGTCAAGGTGACAGAACACTTGATAGCTGTTAGGCTACGTATTTTTGCCTTTTTCAACTCAGGGAACATATTTTGAGGGGTATCTTCTCTCCCATAGACAATCATATTGATTTCAAGCACCGAAAAAGGCTACCTTTATTTTGTTGTAATTTCTTAAGTTGTATCCTCCATCGGACTAGCACAGCTGAGTCCGGCTCCAGCTATGTATCAACTACCACCTCTACTGAAAATATTAGAGGTTCTTTTCGGAGTCCATAGGGGGCAGCTGCGGGATAATTCCAGCACAGTAACTGACAAGGCTAGAGACCCACCTTTTTATTTATGGAGAAGAAAAAAACAACAGAAAAACAAATGTTCACATATCTGACAGGTTGCCTAAATAAAACTTGTATTAGTTGAAACAAATTAAACAATTTAGAAGCTAATTACATGTGAGAGTTTTGTTAGGAGTCTCACCACAAACTTGACTGAGGCCAAACAACTTATGTCCACTTTGCTAGCTAGCATGACAAACATCTCCATGAACCTAACTCATTGTGTCTTTTTCAGAAGTGTACATTTTTTAGATCTTATAAATAAAATGAATATTAATATTTAAAAGCGCAGCAGGGGCTATATTTGGTTGTGCAGACGAGCAGCAAGATGAATATTTAATATGGTGTCCACTTAGGGCACTCTAAATATAATTACTGGCATTTGTCCAACCAAAGAAAAAAAGTGGGGGGAGGAAACTACATACTGCTTATTTTAATTAGGTGAAATTATGTGGTTCAATAAAGCATGACAGCCTGCATAATGAGAGGAGAGACCCAGGTTTATGGGAGAATTATTGGTGACAAAAATGTTGGCAGTATGCATGTTTTACTGAGGCGGCTGGAAGCCACTGTTTTATCTTCTCATTCATAATTTCCTGCAATGCCTTTTTAAAATAAACTGATACCAAGCAGGAGGGGGGGAAAGGGGAAGTGTTTGTTTTCTGTGCTTAACAAAAATGAAGATAATATGTTTAGAGTATTTTGAAGATGATCTAAAAAGTTGCCAGTAAGGGTTGGTTTCCGGTTCTGCCTCCCCCTGCCTCCCCCAGACTCCCCAACCTCCAGCCTCCCCCATTCTCCTCATAGTTTTCTCTCTCTGAACCTCTGTTTGACTCTTTCATTTGCATTAGATACATATGCATATTACAGATATATATACTTGTTTTTGTAAAAAAATATAAAGCATTTGAAAAAGACAAAATGAAACAGAAGAGATTGTAAAGTAGAATGATTATCACTCCATATTTCTTTCTTCTTTCCTTATCTTTGTTTAGAGAGAGACAGAGTGCTTAGTTCATAGTTAGCATTCTATAATTTTAGTTACAATTATATTTAATTTAAACCACATATCATAGAGGTAGCTTTATTTGATATTATTGAAACTGTGAGGGAAGGAAACATTTTTTTCCCAATTGCTAGCCCATACACCATATTGCTTTAAAAATATATTGTATATCTAAATACAATGCCATAGGCTAAAACATGAATATTGATAAATCTTGCTGTTTACAAACTCCTGTCTGGCAAAATCATCATAATCAGCATTTCAAAACTATTAAACAAACTAAAGAAAAAATAACAAAGGTCAAAATATTAGTTATATGTAAACATTTTTAAAATTAGGAAAAATTAATTACATTAATAGAAATTTTAAAAATATTAGCATATAAATCACAAACGAGAAAACCCAAAAGATCCAATAACTGATATAACAAATGGTTATATCCAATTATTCAAGAAATATAAACTAAGATACCCAATACATAAAATGTTTGTCTAACATATATGCAAAATTGAATTTAAATACACAATATTTAGTGCCGCTAGGATTTTGGACAAATAAATGGTCATTTTTTTCCTAATACATTTTGAAGCATAAATTATGTTGACTTTTTAGAAGGCAATTTGGTAATGTACAATAAATACTTTTAGTAAGTGATTATTTGTATTCATAACACTCTAAGGAATTTGTCCTTTGGGATTACTGAAGCATATTACTTGCTGTTAGGGTTTTCTTTTTTTTTTTTTTTTTTTTTTTTTTTTTTTTTTTTTTTTTTTTTTTTATTTTTTTTTTTTTTTAAAGATTTTATTTATTTATTTGAGAGAGCGAGAATGAGAGAGAGTACATGAGAGGGGGGAGGGTCAGAGAGAGAAGCAGGCTCCTCGCCGAGCAGGGAGCCTGATGTGGGACTCGATCCCGGGACTCCAGGATCATGACCTGAGCCGAAGGCAGTCGCTTAACCAACTGAGCCACCCAGGCGCCCAGGGTTTTCTTTTTTATAGTATTGTTTACAAGGGTAAAAAACAAAACCAAACAAAAAGAAATTAGTTTTAAAAATTAGGATTTGCTAATATGGTGTTATAAAAATGATTCCATTTAGCTTTAAGGATAAGGGTTTCAAAATATATTGTTAAATACAAAAAGCTGGTTATAGAAAGGGTGTGCATTAGGAGACTTCTATGTTTTGTTTTGTTTTTTATAAAAGACCTAAATTGGATATTCTTCCATTGTTTATGGGTGGTGAAATATTTTTATTTTCTTTCTATTTTCCAAATAAATTTTATGTGATAACTTTTAATTTTTCTTTATTTTTTTAAAGATTTTATTTATTTATTTGACACAGAGAGACACAGCGAGAGCGAGAACACAAGCAGGGGGAATGGGAGAGGGAGAAGCAGGCTTCCCACTGAGCAGGGAGCCCAATGTGGGGCTCGATCCCAGGACCCTGGGATCATGACCTGAGCCGAAGGCAGACGCTTAGTGACTGAGCCACCCAGGCACCCCATTTCCTTATATTTTTTAATTAAGAAAGAGATGACTTGCGATGCCTGGGTGGCTCAGTCAGTTGAGCGTCTGCCTTCAGCTCAGGTCATGATCTTGGGGTCCTGGGATCCATCGAGTCCCACATCGGGCTCCTTGTTCAGCAGGGAGCCTGCTTCTCCCTCTGCCTGCTGCTCCCCCTGCTTGTGCTCTCTCTCTGACAAATAAATAAATAAAATTAAAAATATATGTATTTAAAAAAAAGACAGATGACTAGAGAGGTGCAGGTAGAGAAAATGACAGTTGGCAAAAAGCATATATTTATATATCTTTATATTTATTACATATATTTATTTATATATAAAATAAATTATATGCAGCAAAAAACTATACCCTCAGTGGATCCTGAAGCTGGGTGAGCAAGCCCTCATGGCTATGCTCCGTCCCTCAGCTCTGCATCAAGCAAGGTCAGACAAGAGAAAGTGGCAAGTAGAGAAGAGGTGCCAGCAACCGGAGTGAAGCTGGTATAAAAGAATGAGTCTCCTCCCACCCTGAAAACACTGCAGGAGTAAGGATGCTCTCCGAGCCCAAAGCACAGTCCACAGGTAACAGACCTGAAAGATGGCCTTTTGAAGTGGCAGGTTTCATAGTCTACATCTCCAGAGAAAAGAAGGCAAAGAGGGAAGGGTGAGCCACACTTTACAAAAAGGTGAAAATGAAAAGAAGCAAAAGAGGAAAATAGGTGGCCCTCAATGAACAAAATAACCCAAATGGAAAATTATACAGTATCTCAAAACCACCACTAAAAAAAAATATATATATATAATCCTTTAAGAATCAAGATTGTGCTATGCTAACAGAAGAGTGTATCATTGAATCAGAGTTCTTATAAACTACATCAATAAGAAAAGTAAACAGAAAAAAGTAAATCCATACAGGTTTATTATAAATAATTGAAAATATGTCAAATGCACATCAAATGATAACAATTACCCCCCAAAACAATCCATCTTGAAGCAGAGCAAAACTGTCAGGCTACAATCTAAATTAAATTAAATCTACTCAGAAATGCATTCAGGGACATGAAAATCACCTTGAATTGAAATTCAAAACTAAAAGGAAAGGAGACTAAAAACATGAAAAAATTAAAAATTTATTGAACTTAAAAGAAATGCACAAGAATAGGGGCACCCGGGTGACTCAGTTGGTTGAGCGTCTGCCTTCAGCTCAGGTCTTGATCCCAGAGTCTTAGTATCAAGCCCCACATTGGGCTCCCTTCTCAGTGGGGACCCTGCTTCTCCCTTTGCCTGCCGCTCCCCCTGCTTGTGCTCTCTCTCTGTCAAATAAATAAATAAATCTTAAAAAAAAAGAAAGAAGAAACTCTAAGACAAATCCTCATAAAGGATAACGATAAAATATCTTTTATTTCAAAGTTAAAAAGTATTTAAGTATTTGTAAGAGTACATTTTTAGTTTAAAATCACATGGCAGATGAGGAAGTTTTGAGGAAAATGAGTAACAACAGAAAGACAAACTCATTTTTCTTTCAATGGTAAATGCAGGGTCCTTCCTTGAGGCTTTGGGGTCTTCTCCATTTATTACATGCCAATGTGATGGGCTAGGATAATACTTGAATGATATTCTCATGTTAATAAACTTAGAATCTTCTATTCAATTCATTCACATTTCTTATCTAAGAAACACCTAAAACTAATTTGTGGTAGTATTAAGTATTAAAATGGTAAAAATAACAAATTTATGTAAACATCAACTTACTATTTTCAATACTCCAACCTTAGTGTTTAATTTAGATGTAGCATGGTGTGAAGTACAAAATTCTTGGGAGTTTAAGATTTGAAGTATTCAAAAGTCTGTATATAAGATTTGTGATGTTAAAGTTACCTGTTTTCTGTTGAAGTGGGATAGTATCCCAGTGTATCATTGCGTCGAGGTGGGAAGAGGTTATATTAGCAATCCTAATGAGCTCAGACGACTAACAAGGTAAGAGAACCTTAAACAGGATTTTCCCAAACATCTCTTTCCTGAGTATACAATCTGCTTCTTATCAAAAAGCAAACCATCTTCCAACATCTACTATAGATTGATATATAAGTTGAAACTCATTCTTATTCAGCTGGTATTTGCTTTTAATATCAATCATAATTAAATAACAATACAGATATCTCCCCATCCCAAAATAGGGCATTCCATGAAAACTTTAGTAAGCCAAAATGGCAGAAAGTAAAGAAGCAATTATTGTTCATTTACGTGGAAAATTGAGCATTCCTAGACCCAAACAATACCACCTCTCTTAGGCTTTTCTGATGCTTTAGGACACATCTTGTTAATGGATGCACAAAATAAAGTGTGATAAAGCACAGATGCTCACAGGCAAGGTTCAAAGATAGGCAGCTAAATGCTGAGATGCTAAGTGTGGTTCTGAGGAAAGGAGCTTGGCAGGGCCATTCTCACTGCTGGGGATGAGCTGTGCCTCTGTGAGGGCTCATGGCAAAGCAAAAAGCTGAACAATCTGTTTTTCAGAGCAAAAATCCTTTTTGGATTTCTTTCAGTTACCCAGAACAGGAATTATTATTTTTTTTAGAGATAGTGTGTGCGTGCACATGTGCATGACTTGGGTGAGAGGGGCAAATGGAGAGGGAGAGAGAGAATCTTAAGCAGGCTCCATGAGCCGGCTGTGGGGGCCGGCAACCTCACAATACTGAAATCATGACCTGAGCTGAAATCAAAAGTCAGACTCTCAACCAAATGAGCCACCCAGGCACCCTGCAAAAATAGGAATTAATGTAGGTCTTTCATAAAAGTGAATTGGCATAAAACAAACTTTTAAGAAGTGGGGGGTAACTGTAAAGGGAAAATATTTCATAATAAATAACAGCAAAGGATTCATCCATTAACTGTACTACAGTTAACCTTCACAAAGCAGGAATGAGAGAAAGTATAAATGAAATAAAGCTAATTTTGACTTTAACCATTTGGAATTCTCTTGCAGTTTCTGTACAATATTTAATTTCCTCGTTACATTATTAGGCACATAATTTGAATTAACTTATAAGAGAAAAATTAGATTTTTTAATTGTCTAAGTTTACTGTATATGCTGTTATTTTAAAGTCACAATATAGTTTTTTACATTATTCAACATTTTTCTAAGCACTATTACTATAACTTCTACATTATCAACCTACCAACTACCAATCATCTATCCTTCCCATCTACCCTCCCTACCTAGCTACCTACATTCATATAAATAGTCATATACACATTTACTTAATTTCAAAATATTAGAAATATCTGGGAGATTTATTTTGCAGTATAATGAAGAATTCATGTCAAAGGAGAGTAAATCACAGGACAGTATGACACTCATGTACAATTTTGCAACCAACTCAGCTAACCTGATCTCTGGATTAGTACTGTTTTATACTAACTACTTCTTCACTATTAGAAGCACTATTTTACATTTAGGATATTAGAAGTCCTAAGTCATATTTTGAGGTCAACATTAATTTAGGCTCACAAATTCTACAAGTTCTTATCCAGAATTTTATAAGGAAACCTTAGCTTTTACTAAGTTTCTCTAGCAAGCCATCTGAAAAAGTTATCGAAGTGACCAAGTTCATGCACGTGTTCCTTGACCTCAGAGGTATCACAAGAGATGAGAAGCTAGAAATAAATGTGGTGACTAGAACTTCTATTTTACTCAAATTTCCATGTTTGAGGCATGACCTTACTGACTGGGATATTGTTGCAAGGGTCCAAACTCCTTCAAAAGAGAATCCAGCTTGTTACTCCTTTTATCACAAAATTCTTTACTGTGGATGGTTATCTACTTCTCAGATCTTTAAAACTTCAGAGTAATCTCGAACACTTCACTCTACTTAAGTTCCACTAGAAGGTGAGCGGTAACTGACTTCAAGCCCCATGATGGCATTGACTGTCATCATCTTTCCAACCACTGTGTCTCTGGCCTTTACCATCCTTCCTAGAACATAATGAAGAAGCACCACAAATATTTGTTAAATAAGTCAAAGAATTGGCTCCTTCTTTTTTACTGTGCACATACATATTCACACTGTAATTTAAAATATAAAACAATTACCTGCCAGATAATAATTACAAAATGTTTATTCTTCATTTGTGTAGTACATAAATAAAAGACTAGTATTCATAATGCAGCTATTTATCTTTTATATCATACTTAAAACCAAGCATATTTAATCTTGACCTTTAAAACCCACAGAGCTATCAATAATTTTCCTTCCCGGTAATTGTTGTTACTAATTAAAAAAAAAAAAAAACTTATCACATCAATCATAGGTAATAGCACAACTAATTGATGGGAGATGCTTTTCTAAAAAAATGCTGTTGTGCAATTCATTTGATTGGGCTAATTATCCCAATTTTCCTTGACCACTTCCCCGTTAATTCCCACCTAATGATAATGACAATTATTGTGAGAGAGGAAAGGTTTAGTTGCTGGTCTTGTGCGCAACTCAGCTGATAGAAAACTAGCAGTTTCACACCAAAGAAATCTGTACCAGCAACCACTCCCTGGCTTTTAGTGGTCGGGTGGCCAAAACTCAACAAGAGAAGGTTTCCACATGACACCCAGGTTAAAATGTTAACAGATTTCAGTTCCTGTGCTTATTTTTGGTGCAGAATAGATGAAAGAGAACATCCAGCAAAACAATGCAAAGAATCAGAATCCGGCATTTTAGATGAATGTGCTACTCTCTGGCATTTCTGATAGCCATCCTTAACATTTGTTTCTTGACCTGACCTTGCTGGGCCCAGGGCTGAGATTCTGAGCAGTTCAGGATTTTAAGGGGATTGGCCTTCCTCAAGGGTCCTCTGGGGTCCCTCTGGGAGAGAAGTTCATTCAAGAGTTCTGAGAACAAGAGCCTATTCATAATAACCTCAATTCCCACAGGGTCAATATGCAACCGGGCATCTCCAGTGGTCCTTGGCTTGCCTGGCGAGCAGCTGTGGCCAAGAGCTGCCCTGAAACCAAGCTAAACTGTCCTCAGTGTCTGTCTTTGAATGACAGCAGCAAGAGGATATTTTCTGATAATTGGCTTTTTGAGCAGCCAGACCCAGGAGCTGACTCTTGAACAAATAAAGCCTTGTCAGGATTAAACCTCCATTAGTAATTCATAAGAAATTTCTGTCAAGTTTGTGTGTGTGTTTTTTATAGAACAAAAGAACATTAATTTCCTGACTACAAGACCTCGTATGCTTTATTCTTATATTGTACTTTTTTTAAAAAAAGTAAATCACATCTTTCCAATAAATGTATTTATGGTCTGTCATGAGATTCATGCATAAGAATTGAAAATTACCATGAAGCTGATGGCATTCTGTAAATTGATTGAGAGTCTCTCAATCTCTTCAGTGCTCTTGCAGGCAGAGAGGTTTTGATGTCGGTCAAAATATGGTATGAAAAGGCCATGAGGATGAAACCGATCAAGTGATCTGGTTAGATTAAAAACAATGTTCAGCTTAGCAAAACCAAAGTAGAATGTTTCAAATCAAAAGTGAAAACCAAACCAAATGGCTTAACTTAAAGTCTACTATATAGCCTTATTAAGGAGCTAAATGTGTTGTAGTCACATCTATTTGAATGTTTATGATATATTATAAACATACATGTTTTATGCATTATGAAAGGCTCCTTTGATCTCTCCTGAAAACCACAAGACCTTATTGATGACTGCTTTAGCTTGACAGCTTTTTGGAGAAAATCCATTAAGGCACACAGAAAATCACATGCTATCATTTTGAGATAATTTATTTTGGAAAAAAAAAAAGTTTTGCCTAAGATAGTTTGAGAAATTTAAATAGGGACTTTCTTTTCTTTCTTTCTTTATATTTTATTTATTTATTTGAGAGAGAGAGCACAAGCCAGGAGGAGAGGCAGAGGGATAGGGCGGAGATTCGCCGCTGAGCAGGGAGCCCGATGTGGGACTCGATCCCAGGACCCCAGGATCATGATCTGAGCCGAAGGCAAACGCTTAGCCAGCTGAGCCACCCAGGAGCCCCTAAATAGGGACTTTGTATAATGCTATTTGTTGCTTTTAATTGTGTGTGTGGGTCTCAAATGTATACAAAATAAGTATTTACCAATCATTATTGTTAACTACTTAAAACTTCAGTAGTACACACACAATGCTGACATATGGTTTCTGTTTTTGTTTTTTTTCAGTGAGTTGGATCTTACAAGTAATAGTATTGTTCAAGAACTCCTTCATTTATAAAAATTCCCAAGATCACCTGTCCTTTTCTCCCATCTCCCGCATACACTGTATCTTGTTCTTTCAATGATTTCCTGTAGTTGAAGGCCTCCGTATAGGCCAGGTTTACACACATGGGCCTGGGCACCTCTTTATACCATGTCATATCCCTAGACCTAGATTAGTGCTTGACATCTAAAGCTGCTCAAATAGTATTTGTTAAATGAACAAATATCTAACCTTTTGGATGAACAAAACAGTGACAAGGTATTGGTCAGTATAGACAACAATGAAAAGGCTGAGGTGCTCTTGAGAAGACTCAGAAAAGTGAGGGTAAGAACATCACCCTTACAGCTCCATGCAATGTATAGTGTAGGATTTGGACAATTGTCTTTTCAGGCCTATGTTGACATAGTCATATATGAATAATATTTCTGAGAAGGTAAGAACAATGGTGTAGGCACAAACCATTTCTAAATTTCAAGCAAATTTTCAGGCTTTTAAGCTGCATAAATACATGCAGTTTGAAAAAAAAATGTATTCATGAATGACTTGGAGCATCAATTCATTTCATGTAAACAAACTTTGATCTCAATGGTAGACTATAGTTGAATATATTCGTATATCCACCATGGAACCCATAATAAGACCTTGCCATAGCAGAACCTCCACGACTATCCTTAATTAATTGATTCTACTAGCGAGTTAGCATCTATCATTTAGAGCTTAGAAAAGAAAACAAAAATTGAGAGTTTTCTGTGTTCTAGTTACTATCACATGGGGTATTTAATTAAATTCCCATAACTACCCATGAGGGATGAACTGAGAAACGAAACTCACCTTTATTGGTCATATTATAAGGACAAGCACAGGGCGCCTGGGCGGCTCAGTTGGTTAAGCGACTGCCTTCAGCTCAGGTCATGATCCTGGAGTCCCAGGATCAAGTCCCACCTCAGGCTCCCTGCTCGGCAGGGAGTCTGCTTCTCCCTCTCTCTCACTCTCTCTCTCTCAAATAAATAAAAATAAAATAAAATCTTAAAAGAATAAAATAAATAAGGACAAGCACACTCTTCAGGAAATTATATGCATATATATGTCTGTAGAGGGAGGGAAGGAGAAGAGAAGGTATATGAAGGGGGACAGGGTTGGGGAGGAGAGTGAGAAGAGAGAGTCAGAAGGAGGGAGGGATGGGGAAGGAAAGAAGGGGAGAGAAATAAAAAGGAGAGGAGGGGGTAAAGTGCTTGGAGGAGGTGTCCACACTGACTACAAGTCTATCTGGAAATGAAAACCAGGGACAAGGGATAGCCTTAACTTTTCGCGGTCTAAACTAGAATAGCGAGCGTAAAACGATGAATTGAGATGATATACCCCAGCAGATATTGGTGAAGTATCTAAAAGCATAAGAGGGAAAGCAGAAGTGTTGGAGGTATTGTCAGGTCCACTCCAGATCTTGAGGCTGTCTCCTCTATTGACCAGTGGTGCACAGAATCTAGGACATGGACTTTCATCCTGAGAAGGGGGACTGCTGGAGCCCCTCCTGACATGACTCACAGCAATGCTGTAGAATAAATCTCATAGTCTTCATTCTGCAGATAAGAAGACTAATGCTCTATAGGAGTAAAACCATTGCTAGTCATGGACTATAAACAAACCTGACATATTGGTTGCAAAGTCTGAGGTCAAGAGGAGTGTTGCATAAAGGAGGTTCAGGTCACATGTATGCTGGGGTGTTGGCAGCTTCTGTGGCCAGCATATAATATCACAATGAACTTAAATAAGCAGGCATTATGATGCTTGTGTTAGTTTTCTTTTTCTTTTTCTTTTTTTAAGATTTTATTTATTTGCGAGAGAGAGAATGAGAGACAGAGAGCATGAGAGGGAGGAGGGTCAGAGGGAGAAGCAGACTCCCTGCTGAGCAGGGAGCCCGATGCGGGACTCGATCCCGGGACTCCAGGATCATGACCTGAGCCGAAGGCAGTCGCTTAACCAACTGAGCCACCCAGGCGCCCTTGTGTTAGTTTTCTATTGCTGAGAAGAGATTACCCCAAGCTGAGTGGTTAAAACAACGAACATTGATCATCTTATAGTTTCTGAGGTCAGTGTCTGGGTGAGGTTCAAATGGGATTTCAGCCCACAGTCTCATGAGGCTGCAATCAAGGTGTCACTTGTGGCTGTGATCTCATCTGAGGCTTGGTGTCCTCTTCCTAGCTTACTGGCAATTGGTAGAATTGGTTTTCTTGTGGTTATCGGACTAAGGCCCTCAGCTTCCACAGACATCCACCATTCTCTGTTGTGTGGCTCTCTCCACACCATGCATTTTACCTCTTCAAGACCAGCAGCAGAGTGTCTCTCTTGTTTGGTTTCTGACCTTTTGACCGTCTTTTGAAGGACTCACCTGATTAAGCCAGACCCACCCAGGATAGTCTCCCTTTTGATGAACATAAAGTCCACTGATTAAGGGCCTTGGAACAGTTGCAAAATCCTCTCAATTTTGCCACAGAAGGTAGTATGATCAGGAGAGTGGTATCTCCTCCCACCTTTGCCAAAAGCTCTTGGTTAGTAACAAGTTAAAGCTCCTGCCCACGGGCGCCTGGGTGGCTCAGTCGGTTAAGCGACTGCCTTCGGCTCAGGTCGTGATCCTGGAGTCCCGGGATCGAGTCCCGCATCGGGCTCCCTGCTCGGCGGGGAGTCTGCTTCCCCCTCTGCCCTCTTCCCTCTTGTGCTCTCTGTCTCTCATTCTCTCTGTCTCAAATAAATAAATAAAAATCTTTAAAAATTAAAAAAAAAAAAAAAGTTCCTGCCCACACTCAGAGTGAGGATAGTACACAGGCATGACACATGGGGAGCTGTCTGAGAATTCTACAAGGTATGCAATACACACAGTTTAGACTCACCTGCTTACGTCAGTATCTGTCAAACTTTCACATCTCCTGCCTCGTCCATGGGTACATGTGAGTTGATAGAACCCTAGTTCCTAGTTCAATGTGGTAAAAGTATAACTAGGTGCCTGAATTTCTTAAAATTAAAAGATCTGGAAAAAAATTGGTGATTTTTAAACCTCTATAAAGAGTTGTTTATTCTTACCATCCTTGATCTAGCAGTCAACAAAAGTAATAATTTGGGGAGCAGAGGAAGGAGACATTTACTTTGCCTAAATGAAAACTTGCTTCAGTTCTTATAGCTATCCTTTGGCATTCAAAATATTGCAGAGACCAGGTAATTCCATCTAAATGCTTTCTACTGAAGGAGTGGATCACACATCTACCATATCTCCTGGATGCTTGTCTGAAATTCAGAATCTTGTAAGAAGACCTGGGGGAGTTTTTGCACCTTAATGTTTGAGAAGAGCTATCTGAAAAAATCTTACTTTAAGTTTACATATTCATGCACGCATCTGTGCCTTTCAATATTCTTTCCTTTACTTGTTGATTTAAAATAAAATATGTAGCAAAATTTTTTTTAAGTTCCTTTTAGACATTTAGTGATATCTACATAAACCTGCTTGACTAAGTTTGGAATCACAGAAGTGGGAAATTGGAAGAATAGAGAGATGGGCATGTTTCTTCTTTCTCTTTTTCTCTTTATTCCTCCTATTTTGACCAGGGCACTCAAGAGAAGCCATAGACCTCATTTCATCCTACTCTAAGCAGAGATAGATGATATTTAGGTTAAGCTATAAAGTCAAACTGGAAATACTATACTAGCCAGAGGAAAACTGGATGAATTGAGGAATATTTTCAGGTTGCCGAGTTAGTCTTTTCAACTTCTTTAGTCATTAAGAGAAAAAGAAGAAGACATAAGACAGCATAAAACCGTATATCTTTTTTACCATTGCAAGGGAATCTACACTTCATTGGGCTCAGCAAAAGTTATGAGTCATCCATGATGTGGCACACTGCAGTTATTTGAAGTTAAAATTCAAAAGACATTTTTGCATTAAGAAATTCCTCTAAACCTACAGGAAAAAATATCTAATAAGTACACTAAAGATTCAGAGTTTATGGTTCTATGAGCCATTAAGTTCAATAAAAGTTTTGTACAATAAAAGAAAATGGAGGGAGAGAACTTCATTTAAAAATAATTTCTTACCATGTTTGATATTTGTTAAAGAAATAATGATTTTTGTTTTAATGTCTTCTCAATTGTATTCAAAATGACTAGGGATTCAACATAATAGTTTTCACTTTTATATTTTGAAAGATAAGTATACTCAAAATCAACTATGTTCTAAAAAATGGAAAACCCTATTTGGTTTCATCAGGACTCTTCAATTGTCTGCTTTGCCTGGAGCTAACCTGGATTATTAAGTCTGAACACATTTTTTTTTTTTTTTCCAAACACCTTTGAATTAAAAATCGGCCACTGGTTGACTATGTCCTTGGGCAAATTACTCAAACTGCTTCAGCCTTAATTTCATGGGGTAAAATATTAGTAAACCCTTAGACAACTATGATGATAAAATGGATCATCTATGTAAAACAATTAATGCAATGCTTGTTAACTAGTTGGCACTCAGTAAGCATTGCTACTGCTGTTGTTACGGACTCATGAGTACATGCTTCAAAACCTTCTCTTTGATTCCTTTTAAGGTACTTAAAAACATGAGCTGTTAGAGCTCTTTCTTCTTCATTAATAGCTGGGGGAATAATATGGGTTAGGGCTCTGATGCATATTAAGCAAATCCCTTGTTGTTGGTGTATTGAATGGAGTTCACTCAAGTCCTCCTTTCACATTCTTGTGTTGTGAAACTGAAGTGATATCAGTTGTTAACTGAAGTGATAGTCCAGATCATTGTCTTACTTCTGTATATTATAATTCTTCAATTTCACTTGACTAAGAAAATTTTTAAATAAAAGCAAAACAAATGATATTATTGAGTTGTTATTTTATGAACACTGAGCAATGGCTGTTATAACTTAGAAAGATTATGATTTCTCCAATGATTCAATATCACTATTCCCACATAAAAAAAAAAAAAAGCACATCCAGTTTTTCTAAATTAGTTTGGTCTGGTTTTGACCAATTATAGGCCTGGTCTAACAGGTGTTTATTGTATATAAACCACAATCTAAGTGTTATAAAAGATTTCAAGATGTAATAGAAGTTCAGATATAATTTCTGCCCTATGATGTGTAACACCCAAAGAAGGTCTAATTAACACACATCAAACAACAGATTGTCTATGACAGAATGGCATAAATAAATATATGGGGCAAATAGAAAAATTTCTGGAAGCACAGAAATGAGTCGGTAGAAAGTGGAACAATCTTGGCAAGTGTTATTCATTCGCTCATCTACCCACTTATTAAGCATATATCTATGCCCAGTCTAAGACCCTTGTAAGCTTGTAGAAGTAAAGAAGAAGAGGAAGGTGTCACTTGTTTGTTAAGGCCTGGGTATCGGGAGCAAACACAATGAGGAAGGTTGGAATGTGTTTGGTTCCTGATTTAGGAGAGACATGACTGGATAACACAGAAGACTGAATAATAACATAGAAACTTATACTGGATACTCCACTGTACATACAATCTTTATAGAGATAATCTATAATAAAAAGATAATGTATAATATTTGTAGAGATGCTCCTAGCAACCATGGCGTAGAAAGCACACTCCACTGCATTGCTACCTCCCTAACTGCCACTTCCTCTGCAGACTGGACCAGAGGTAGAGGTCATGTCCAAATCCAGTACACATATCTGAAAAGATGGAGAGTCTGTAGCTAGTCGTTGGGAGTTGTTGACTCTATAAAATCATATTGATTTGACATCGGAGGCTATTCATTGCCACTCCCTGGTAGAAGAATTTCTGAAGCAGAAGAGGCAGAGAGTATGTCCCTGAAGGAACACAAGAAGAGATTTGCTTCCCAGCCTCTTCCCAGTAATGTTCTTACTGTGCATGGTGGTTTAGATCTTGTGTTCATCACATGGGCTATTGCACTATGAAAATTGTTATTCCTACCACCCTTGCTTGGAATTTCTCAAGTGGTTTTCTTTTCTTTCTTTTTTTTTGTAACCAAAGAATCTTGACTAGCACTGATATGTAGGATGAAGCCAAATCATGGTGAGTCATGAAAGCTGAGCAGAAAAATTGTGACTAGGTATAATAGGAAATGACACCAACAAAGCCTTTGAATAAGAATGTGAAATGATCAAAGTGGTTCTAAGAAAAAGGGATTTGGCAGCAGTATTCAGGATCAATTAGATGATTGTGGAATTATGTAAGCCAGGTCAGAGATTCGCATAGTACCTAGAGAATCAGATTTGTGAATGTACATGTATTGAAATGAATCAATACTTACTCTTACAGAAGTAATGGCTACCATAAGATGAAAATTTATTAAGCATCAATAACTATTTATTAAGAACTTTATACACACACACACATATATAAATGCATCACATTTTTACAGCCACTGTTACCCTTTTATCTAAGGACAATTAAGGTTTAGCAATAGCAAACATCTGGCTTAGTTCATTAGTTAGCACTTAAACCGGGTTGTTAAACCAAGCACCATTCCCCTTTGTTTTCCAGCATTTCAATAAGATGGACATTATTGGAGGGTACGCCTTGTATCACATCCTAGGATCTGGGTTAGACAATAGGCATGTAAAAGTGAATAACCCTGGTTGTCTGAGAAGTTCATTCCAACTGCAATATTTTTGCAAAGAACACTACCAAAAAATCTTTTTGTGTAGTTTTTTAGTCATTTAAAGTAAAACAATAGAGTGGCTTGGATAATTGTTTCAAAGAACTTCAAGTATAACTATCACATGTAATTATCCCATCTCCAATGGTGAACAGCATTTACAAAGAGAAACACTTAAATACCCTTATTTAAGAGGGTTTCTTGAAATATCAGCCAGACCACAAAGTGAGACCAACATTGTAAGGAGAGCAGATAATCAGACAGATGATATGAGAATTCCAGTTCTGGAGAGGGTGATAAAGCTACAGTTGCTGCTTGAATTCTCTCTGGAATGATCCCAAGCATGGGAAGAGGCATACGTGAGTCTTGTAATCTTTCATGAAATACTATGAAGAAGCTCTTAGAGGCCAAAGATGAAAGGGGTCCGGAGTGTGCTATGGGTGTGGGAGGGGACAGGAATGATCTTAAGTAGGGCGATAATAGCAGTGTGTGAAAAAGGTTCTAGTGACAAGTTGTCCTACATTCCCCGTCCACCTTGACCTGAGAGGAAATTTTCCAGACCTGTCACCTCCAAGGTAGGAATTCAGTAGCTAAGATCCAGTGTCAAAATGAGATGGCAAGCTAAACTGATATGCAAACCCATTTGTACATGAAAGAGATTGAAAAGCAAAAGATAGCATGCATCTTTCTTCTTTCCCGAAATGAGGAAGGCATCTCTTTAAAAAGAGGAGTGTCCAGGATGGAGATGAGAGGCTGGTATGGCCCATAGGGACCATATACGTATTTGCAGAGAGAGGAGACACAGAACAGCTGAGTCCTTGATGGCACACCAAAAGCTGTCTTGCACAAAGGACACTTCCATACCTACAGTCTGGTCGGAGTTTATACTGAGATCCTAGTTCTTGATCACCTCTATGGGTACCCAAAACCAGATATAGCAGTAGATCCTCCAAAAGAATATGAGTTTAAAAGAAAAATTATTGAGATATCTATGGAATGTATGCAACGTAAAAAGTAACCAAAATGGACAACCTTTTGCCCAGGCAGCACGAGTAACAGACTAGAGCAATTATAAATTGAATAATAGGAGCCTATAATAATAAACATCTTTGAATGAATAGAAATAGATATTAGAAAAAATGAAACAGGAACAAATATTCATGAAGAACAGGAACAGATATTCACAAAGAAGTTTCTGGATACGATAAGTATGTTACCTTAAGTAAAGAAATCAGTAGTTGGGATAAGTAATAAAATAGGTTAACTTAATAAGTAAATAAGGCACTGGAAGAGTCAGTTGAAGAAGCCTCGCAGAAGATAGATGAGAAGTAAAATTTAAAATCTAATAGGGTATAGTGGACAAAAGAAGATATGTTGACATCTGCATAATAGAAATCTCAGAAGAAAATAATAGTTCTTAGAAGAACAAATATTTTAAAAACTGAGTGAAGTTTTCCTTGTATTTAATAATCAGTTAGAAATTCAGATTGAATGGGCCCATGCACTATATATGAAAGGCAAAAACAAAAACACACCTCAACCCATTTGAATGAATTTTTAAAAAATCCAAAACAAAGAAATGAATCTGGGATCCTCCAGAATGAAAATACAATCCTTTGTATACGGTTTGTATACAAAGAACTAGGAATCAACTTGACATTGGCTATGTGAACAGCAATATTATATTCAAGATGGAGATATTCTCAAAACCTGAGGGAAAGGAACGTGGACCTCAACATTTTATATATCGCTAAACTCATATTTAAATGAAAAAAAAATATATATATATATTTCAGCATAAAAGACTCAGACTTGGAAACACAAAGACTGTATTTGGAATAAATATTAAAGTAACACTCCAGTAAAAAGGAAATAAATCCAAGAGGAAGCCCCAAGAGGGGGCCTATATCCGCTTGATGGTTACACAGTGCTCTGGAAGGCAAACTCATCGTTCCCTTTCACGGTGCAGACGGTGATCCTACTAGCAGTGAATCTTATCACCATCCATCCAGGTGACTAAGAGCCTGGGCACCATCTTAGCCTACCGCCTTTTCTGTTAACCTCATGTTCCGACTCCAAACCTGCCTCTTTATTACTGCTTTATTAATACTTACTATCAGTATCTTCTCCCTAAATAGGGCAGTTGCTCTATTCTACCATTTCTTAAATTGCCTGATCCATGTTCTGTCTGTATGACATTTGACTTTTAAAAGCATCCCTTTGCAGGGGCAAATACAACCCCTTAGAAGTTATCATCTTGCACCTATTTGGTGAGGACCTCCCTTGCGCCCCCTGCTGGCTACTTTCTTGGCTCTAAATCAGTGCTGACAGCCTCCCTCCCTGATGGCTTTCCTTAACCCCCCACACCCCCCCAAGTCTGGAGTTAATTTCAGTTTCTAGAAGGACCCTTTATACCTCATAATTCCATGATTTTTCCACAATAAATTGAAAAGGGCCTATTCATTTTTCTATCTCTCCAAATGAGATCCCCAAGCAACCTGAAAATTATTTTCTTATTCACTATTTAAAAATATTTCTGGAATCAATGGGAAAAAAAAGGAATAAGTGAATAGGCAGAAACAAAACAGTTGGGATTCTACAGGAACTGATTTAAATGGCAGTCCCATCATTGCAAACATGGTCCACTTATAAAATTATCTGTTTCTTCAACGTTTATTCTCATTTACAGAATAGGTGAAGGCTATAGCAGAGTTTTGTTGTGGATTTTGGTGGGATTATGATGTAAAAACACTTAGCACAATGTTTGTCACATTATAGCTATACAACTTAGTTTCCTCACCCAAGAAACAAAAATCCTTTGAGAACCACCTGGTGCAATCTGTTTTCCTAGAGGATACAGATTCATCATCGACAAAAATTAATCAGATAAAGAGTTTACAGAGATAAATCTTAAGACTTATTATTTTAGATTGAAAACACACACGTGCCCTACCTTGAGGAGCTCTGGGCTGAGCGCAAAACCTGGATACTTCAGTATCATCTGAAGAACTTAAAATGATACAGATTCTTGGCTTCACCCCCAGTCGTTATGATGTGAGAGATCCTTGGTAACTACTGGGGAAAGACAGCTTAAAGCAGGGTTTCTCAATGATGACAGTATTGACATTTTGGGCTGGATACTCCTCTGTTATGGGGGGCGGGGGGCTAACATGCACATATAGGATGTTTAGCGACATCTCCGTCCTCCATATACCAGTTGACAGTACCACACCCCCTTCCCTGGCCCTCCCCATGCAAGTTGTGATAACTAACCATGTCTTTAGTTATTAACAATTGGTCCCTGGGACAAAAATATCCCCAGTTAAGAATCATGGGATTAAGAAGCAATTGCTTCTTTACTGGACATTTTTCATGATGATAGCAGGTCAGTATTTCCTGTTTCATGACTCCTGCCTCCACAATGTAGAAGCCCTAAACTCAATTTCCCAGCCTCTCTTGAAGCCATGTGCACATGACCTAGGCTGCACCAAGAAGAGGAGCAGAATAGAATTTAGGTTCTGGAAAGTCAGCTCTAGGAAGCAGCTATGGGTGGGATCCATATTCCATTAAGGGTGAGGAGAGAGGACCTGCCCAGGGAGCAGCCATATTACACACATTGTTCTGCTACCTGGTGCTTGGCATCACCACGGACCTGCAGGGCCTGAAGCCACAATGGGCTGTTCAGGAGGTGTCCTGTCTCATATTTAGGATATTGTTCCTGGCTCCAGACACTTCAAGCACTCCCTTAACTGGGTTCCTCAACCGAACCATACAACGCAGAAATGACTTGAGTGATTATTGTCTCAATTCTCCCAAAGATGGTCTGTAATCGCATCATTCTACATGCATAGGAGGGAAGTTCATTCTTTGCATCCAATACATGCCTTAGCAGATCAAGTCTTAATTGTCACATGGAAAATGGGTTGAAAGGGAAAAAATCTTTTACTGCTAAAATTAGCTATTATGATTCTTCTTTTCAAAACTAAGGTGCTTACTGCTAACAGCCTTCAACTGAAGAATCATAAAACAGCTTTAAATTGAGGTGATATTCTTTAGCTGGACCTTGAAATATGATTCGATGGTGAATAATTTGCCTATTTCTTGTGTTGAAGCATTTATTTAAGTGCTTTTATGAGGACAGGACAAGAAATTATTTTCTAGAGTTCTGGTAATCTTGCACATTATGTTATTTCGTCCAATCTTTGTGGCAACTTTTTTTCAGGACTGGCTACATAATTTACAGGACTCAGAGCAAGCTGAAATACGAGACTCTCCATTCAAAAAATAAAAAATTAGGATGGCGACGGCACAACCTTAAAACAGGTATGGGGTCCTTGTCAGCCCCAGACTCTGTGCACCTTCTCAGGTCACACGGCCCTGAAGGCAGTCCTGCCCTTGGGAGATAGGCAAGTCACATAGCAGTTGTACCAGTTTACAAAGGAAGAGACCAAGACTCTGGAGCTTCCCTGGCGGCCTCATGGCAATTTTTGAAGGAAATCCTGATGGTTGATCTTTCAGCATATCAAAAGTAGCCCTGGAAGTGCTGGTGATCCAGCATCTTTGCACCCAAAAGAAAGAAGATTGTGCTTATGATTTAGAGGTGGAACCACACAGACAATATATTACTGAATACACACAAATGCCCTAAGAAATGGAAGGTGCAAAAAATATATAAAAAGCCAAAATTTGAATTATACTAGTGTTAAACCACGGACTGCATAATCAAGTATGTTGACATCATTACAATGAACAACCAATATAGCACTACTGATTACAAAAGCGATAAATCTACCTCGTATATAGAATTGATTCTACGAACTGAGTAGACTCAATGAAGTAGTAGTTTATCCGAACAGCATTGTGTTTTAAATATTGTTCCTGGCTACAGACCCTTCAGATATGACTCTCCTTTCTTAATAGGATTCTTCAACTGAAACACACAGTATTCATCACCTTCATCATTCAGCTTTCATTCTCTATACACCTGTCCTAATTTGGAAGAAAATAATCATTGAGACAATTCTGATGTTCCCAGCCCTGTAACTTCTAATATTCTAATGGAATATTAATATGACAATTGTATAGTTATTGAAAATCTAAGTTAATTTCTTCAAGGAGTTCAGGGGATATTTTCAACATTAAGAACTGTTATAGTGATATTTTTTTTTAACTGTTGGATATTAGTTATGTCATGACTTATACATACAGTGATTTTTTTTAATCACAAAAGGGAATTGGTTTAAATTACAGATGAAAAAGTGAATCTTAAGAGTTGCTTTGAATACAAAGCTCTAATTCAGAAGCAATGGTTGATGCTGTTTTCCAGTGACAAATTCATTTTGTAAGTCATCAGTTCAGCATTAGTGAACATGTGGCAAAATAATGCAGCTTTAAATTATTGATGTATTAGTGAATCCGTTATCTATTCTAAAATACAATACAGTTCAGGGGCAACTGGGTGGGTCAGTTGGTTAAGCACCTTACTCTTGGTTTTGGTTCAGGTCATGATCTCAGGACTGTGAGGCATCAGGCTCTGAGCTGGGCATGGAGCCTGATTAAGATTCTCTCTCTCTCCCGCTCCCTTTGCCCCCCTACCCCCCACTTTCTCGTGCATGCACAAATGTTCTCTCTTTAAAAAAAAAAAAGGAAAAAAGAAAAAAAAATTACAATACAGTTCTCATGTTTTACATGCATTTTATCTATTTTTTATTCAAAATTCTATATTTAATAGTATATTTAAATACTGTATCCCTTTCACCCTTGAGATACTGGATGGCTTAAGCTGTCTGTGGATGGCATTTATCAGGAATTTATTATGATAAGTAATTAACTGCTTCTGCAAAACTTTATCCACTGGATTCTTCCCCATCCCCCAAACAGATGATTGTAGGCAAATTATGATCACAGAGACATTTGCACTAGTTTTTTGTTTGTTTGTTTGTTTGTTTTTTATAGTGAATCAGGAATGAAAACTGTGGAAAAATCTACAAAGCCCTGGATCTGAATGTACTCCTTAATTTTTCCCAAATTTCCCATTCAAGGGAAAGCATGACATTTGGGTGTTTACTTAATATGTTCCTTCTGAGGCTATCTCTAGCAATCTTGATTCAGTAGTTTGGATGGGTATAGAGAAATTTTCATTTTTATCAAGAACATAAAGGGACTATAATCTTGAGGATTTGCTCTTATGCTAAGAAAAATGCTATCTCTATGTTGTATTATTTTCAGAATGTGTAAAGAGAAATAGAAGAAACAGAAAGAAAACAAGGCAACAGACAAAGAATATTTGCCAGGGAAATCCTCTTTGTGAAAATATTGGAGTAGAAGACTCTACATTTATTTAGTAACAAGGAAAAGTACTAGAGGTTTTATGTATTTGAAAGCCTTCTATTGGACTGTATTGGACAGTACATGGTAAGAAATAAGATGAGAGAGTGAACTAGAATTTACATTCACAACAGGAGGTATTTTGTTATTGTTAATGTTACTCTCAGTATTAATGGGTGGAAGAGAGAAAGTTTAGTCATGATTCTACCAGGGGAAATTCCCCAGAGATCTTCCTTCCCTTAGAACAGGATTAGATTGCAATGATCAGGTCTATTTAGGAGACATGGAGATAACTTCTTCGAATACAGACAGAAAGCAAATAAGGCTGAGATTAACTGACTAGGAAGACACTAGATGTAAAACCCCAAATGGACAAATACTAGAGTCAGGGTGACGGCCAGGAGCAGGCTGAGGTGTTGAGGAGGCTGGGATCCAGGGGCAGAGAAACTCATTCCCGCTGATGGCCTCTCAGTGGGAGTCTACAGCCCAATCTAAAACATGAAGCCCCATTAACTGATGATTCCTCTATGTGGTGCCCTCAGTACAAGTGTCTAGTAAAAAATAAAAAAATAAAAATCCTGAGATATTGAATAAGATTTCCTTCAGTTTAGAGAAATAGTAACAAAAGGTAACAAAACTTCTCATGGTATCAGGAAAACTACCTGATTAAAAAAAGGTACAAGGGGGGCACCTGGGTGGCTCAGCCATTAAGTGTCTGCCTTCGGCTCAGGTCATGATCCCAGGGTCCTGGGATCGAGCCCCCCACATCCGGCTCCCTGCTCTGCAGGAAGCCTGCTTCTCCCTCTCCCACTCCCCCTGCTTGTGTTCCTGTTCTCGCTATCTCTGTCTCTGTCAAATAAATAAATAAAATCTTAACAAAACAAAACAAAACCAAAAGGTACAAGGTATACGAATTGATTACAGAAACCAGCATATGATTTTTTTCTTTGCTTAGTCACTTTCCTTGATTGTATTTAAAGTGTATTCATATAGCTTTGATTTAAGTACACAACACCATAGCTTTTGCTTATCACTCACAAAGTATAAGAACGTTCAAAAGAATAATCTGTTTGTTTGCTTTCCCCTTGGTTATCAATTTTCAAGATAGATAGACACAGAAAAGACAATTGATACCCACGAGTTGGATAAATTGTGATAGTTGACTCTTAAAATTCTATGAAGTATAAATAACTCAAGCTTTACTTTGAAGCTTGATGACATCAGCGGGTCCCCTTGAGTGAATTATTACTTGGGATTTGACTCTGTCATTTTTCACTGTATCTATTGCATTTATTTTGCACTTCATCATTACAGTTTTGATATTTTGGGAAAGAAGTATTGGTAAACCAGGGCACCCAGAGTGCTTCTAGTCAGTTCAGTGAAAATTTGGGATGTGTATAAAGCAATTTTAGATAAAGCTATAGAAGAAAGGTCTAAATAAATTACCTCATTACTTTTGTTTCTTTTAGTGTTGTTTGAGTTCACTATTAGATGCTTAAAGAAAATACATTTGGTCAACAAGTATTGCCCAGGGGACAGGCTATGCAGATACTGATTTTTTCTCTGGCACCTAAACTACAAATTCAATAAGTGCTTAGCCCAGCTCACCTAGCTGCTGAGGACACTGAAATCCAAATGGAACCCCAGGGCATTGCTGAGAATATTGAAGGATACCTGATATCATTCACTCATCATTTATCTTCTTTAGTGTCTAAACTGTGAATCTTGGAGAAACATGGGGAAAAAGTCAAGGAGTAGTTGTAAGGGTTGTAGGATTTCCTACTCCTTTTTGGTTGTTTGTGAGCAGAGACACATTATGAAGCTCAGCAATGGCTATTTTTCTTGATTGTAAGCCTGGATGTGGATTATTTGACTTCCCTTTCTTTTTAGAGTTTGCCATATCTACAATGTCCAAAAAAAAAGTTTACCGTCTCTAGGTCTCAAAAAGCCAATAAAATGTAGGGGGTTAGAAAGCCTCAGTGTGTGAGACCTTAAATTAAAAGGCAGTCATGAACATACCCTTGTTCTGTTTTCTCACCTCAACCCTGAATGAGGCAGAAATCGTCATATAGACATCAATCGACCGCATTGTGTGGACAATGGAAAGAAAAGCTCTCCTGTCCATATCTGCTTATCTGTGACTACTATGTGCTTTGATAGTTGGGTATTTTCCAAATGCCAATGGAAATGTTGTCAGTAACATACATTTCTACAAGTTCTGTAACTTAGAATGTCCTCAGCAATGTTTTAGATGCAAACAATTACAACTTATGATTGCTTATACAGTTGATCCAATTGGGTAAGAGGTAGTTTATTCTTTTAACAGCCAAATCCTCAGAACCCAAAGAGTCTATGTATATAATATCTGTGTCATTCTTATTCCTCCTCAAAGATACACACATATGTGTGTGTGTGTGTGTGTGTGTGTGCTTAGAAGTGAGGAAGTGCCAAATGTTCCTTAAAATTGAATATAAAAACAGTAGTCAGGAGCATAAAAGTAGAGTCTCCCAAACTAAGTTTCATGGCAGTAATTTTTTATGATGTTTGTAATTACCACAGACTGTGATTTGTCAGCAAATGTGTCTGTGGGTTCATCATGTTTGTGAAGCAGAGTAGTACAGATGTGTTAGTAATTACAGCACTCTTCAGTTGTCTGGAGATGGTTGAGATGACCCTTGATAATCCTTAAGTTTGCATTGTGTTTGCCTCACTTGGTAGACATTTAATTGAAAATGTTCCCTAAAGGAGCAATTTCCCTTTCCGTATTCGAATTCCACTTTTGCAGAGGTGGATGGAGTTTAGGAAAGGAAGGGTCGATGTTGGTTTCTCAGTGGTGGGAACTCAAAAAGATTTTTGGTATCCCTCTTTCCTCCCCCTGCCCTCTCTCTCCTCCCCTGATTCTTCTTCTAATCATCTTATTTTAACATCTAATTATCAGTTTCCATGTCAGATACAATTTGAGATAAAAATGTTTAAATTTTAGCCCAAAGACTATTTTCATATTTTTAAAAGAATAAATTAAAAATCTGTGACATTATCCTCTTTGAATGGTGAATATTTTTACTTAATAATAATAATAATTAAAAATATAAATATATTACTAAAAAATAACTTAAAAATATTTCAAATGGACTCATTCTTTTCTGATGATGGGTGCTTGCTTAGAAATATTTGTTAGCCAAGAAAAATTATTTTAAATGCTTGTCATACTATTACTCTGAGTGAGCACTTTCAAAATTCTGGAGGGCAAGGGGCATCTGGGTGGCTCAGTCAGTTAAGCCTCTGATTCTTGGTTTTTGCTCAGGTTGTGATCTCATGGGTTTTGGGATGGAGCCCCACATTGGACTTCGCATTCAGCTGGAGTTGGCTTGAGATTTTCTCTCTCTCTCTGCCACTCACCACCCCCTCTCAAATAAATAAAATAGATCTTTAAAAAAAATAATTCTGGAGGGCAATTGTGATGTGGGAAACAAAGACAGAAGAAAAATTATTAAATTTCTTTACAACCTACAGCCTGCTGACAAGTCCTTAAAACAGGCAGAGTGACATTCCTCTAGGGACTCAGCTGCCCTGATGTTAAGACTTTGCTAAGGGCCAAAGGCAATCCTAGCCTGAGCCTGCCGCCCCCCCAACCAGGATCCTTTAAGTCTACTTTAATGTATAAAAATTACTTTGGAAACTTCCTTTATCTCTAACCCCCCCCCCAATATACGTGTTGGTAATCATCCCCCAAGTATATGGCCTACTGATAGAAGTCTGAAGGGTCTCATGACTAAGGTTTTATTAGACGGTAATAAATGATCTTTTCCCAACAATAGCTAGCCAGCTCAAGGTCCTGGAAACCTTGTTTCCAAAATTCCTTAGAGACTTATGCTATCCCTAACCCCTTCTCAACTCAAAAGTATATGATGGACCACTCCTCATGACCCCGGTGCGGTGCAGTTTTTTCTGCCCCCGGGTCCTGTCCCCGTGCTGTAATAAAATCCCCTTTTTGCACCAAAGAAGTCTCAATCTTGGTTGTCGGCTTCGAACCCTAACATCTTTCCTACATCAGTTGGACCGGGTATGGACTAAAAGACCTTAAAATATGAGTATCTTTCTTAAATTTAGTTGCCTAGAATCTTTAAGGTGAAAATGCTAATACCTTTTGGTGAAACAATTGTATTTATGGGATTGAATGATGGCAAAATACATAGAGCCATTCAAAAACAGATATATACATAGATAGATCTAAATGTTCAACAAAGTACTATTTATAATAATTAATTACTAAGGAAAAGCACATATTCGACAAAGGAGAATTAAAGTAAATGATCTATGGAATCATTTATATGATCAAATCTATGCAGCCATTAAACATTACATTTCACAGATCTGCTTTTTATAAGAAAAATGTCCACAATACATTATTTACATGAAGAGCAGGTTAAAACATGTAAAACGTATGTATATAAAACATCCTTGTAGGATGCAAGTCACAATATTAATGGTAATTATGATGCGGTTTTGGAATATAGGGGAGGTTCAGTGGGGTGAGGTCCAGAGCCAATGGCCAAGAAAGAATTCTTGAGATGTTTTTGGTGCAAAATGGTGGTTTATTAAACACGGGACAGGGCCCCTGGGCAGAAAGAGCTGCTGCCCCCCCCGTTGTGAGGGTGACTGATTATATACTATGGGGTTGGGGAGGTAAGGAAAAGGGAGGTGTCAAAAGGATTTGCATTGTGTTAAAGAAGACTCACATGATACCTGAGGCTTTGCCATTGTCAAGTTAAGGTTGCTTTTCCCTCTAGCAAGGCATTAACATGAAGATAGTTGGGAGCTTCCCAGGGGAACATTACACTCTGCCCCCTTCCAAGTACCTGTCCATGGGCTGCAGGTTATAAGGACATTTAATTGTATCCACATTTCCTTCTGGAAGCTAAGTTATTGATAGAAATGCTTTGTTCTTGTAGATTGCTAAGACATTTGTAAACTGAGGGTGACTCAGTTCTTGCAGGATTGTGATCTCCATAAGTTAACTATTTGTTTTTCCTTTCCTGAGCTTTAGGGCAGCCAGGAGTGCCCATCTGGTGGGGGAGGGGGGTTGTGGGGTGTCAGCTTCTGCTTTGTCCTCTGCTTGCCTTCTGTTCCCTCATCAATTTTATCCAAAGAGTAGAATTAATGCTGATTTTAATATTCTCTTCATATTTTTCTGTTTTCCAGACTCTCTGCAGTACACTATTAATATTTTGTAATGAGAGAAATACATGAAAATATCTGAAAACAAAAGTCTAAAGTAATGTTTTAGATATTCTGCTGTATCTTCTTTGTATGTGTGGTCATAGTAAATAATAAAACTACTAAACTTTTTCACTGAAAAATTTAAATTCAATTTTAGCTCCCTGTAGTAAACAACTCGTTACTTGAATTTTCACTTTTTCTAACCTTTAAGTACAAATGTGAAAAATTAGTCACATTTCTCAATAAGTTCCAATCTGACACTTATGAACAATGCAGTAAATTTTGGTTTGTTGGTCTGGTATTTGTTTCCCCCAATAGATCATCACAATTGCGATTTTTTTTTCTTTTCCTTTTCTTTTTTTTTCTTTCTCCCTTTCTTCTTTCTTCTTTTCTTTCTTTTTCTTTTCTTTTTTTTTTTTGTCCCAGGAACTACCAAATGCTCAATAAATACACCTTAAAATGTTATTTACATGGAAGAATATATCATATAATTACATGTAAAGTTGCAAATCCTCAAGGATGGAGTAAAGTTGTTTTAGAAGGTTCAAGAGTGGGAATGGCTCACATGAACAATTTAAGCACAGGAAGTACTTTTCTAGAAAACTGAATCACAAAAATGCCTATTGGTGAGAGCTGTCAAAATATTTTACAGTCTTGAAACAGAATGTTGGGAGGGTAAAATGTAATTATTTTAATCTAGGTAGAAAATAATGCAGTCGAAGCCCATGCTGCACCACGCCAAGGAATGGTCATGGTTCAGTAATAAAAGGTTTGATCTCTAATCTTGGGGATGGTCCAGCAAAGTGGTATCTTGTGGTAAGGAGACAAT
Source organism: Neomonachus schauinslandi (assembly GCF_002201575.2). Classification (NCBI taxonomy): domain Eukaryota; kingdom Metazoa; phylum Chordata; class Mammalia; order Carnivora; family Phocidae; genus Neomonachus; species Neomonachus schauinslandi. The sequence goes on from NC_058405.1 coordinate 7,545,528, forward strand.
GAAAAAGCTTTGATGACAAATGGTTTCTCTTTAATGAATAAGATAAGGGGTAGGGATTGCTCAGGTGTTAGTTATGTAAAGGCTGAAAGAATCTGAAGCAATGTTTCTTAATTATCATTCAATATGCCTCCAGGCGGTTCATCTTCCCTTCTCCACCACTGCCCCCAGGAGGACGACGTACTAAATGGGCAACAGGTCAGTTCTTCCCCCGTTTCTTCCTTCCCTCCCTCTACTTTCTTCCTGCCTGCTCTCTCTCAGCATTTAATCATTCATTTTGATTTCAAGACTGAAACTTATGAATTAAAAAACATGCCCCTTAATTTATTTTGAAAAGTTTGCAACAAAAGGACCACTCAAAGAGATCATCTGCATGCTGAAAATGACTATCTTTTGAAAAATAGGAAAAATGCAAAAGGAAATGTTGAACCACAATCTGATACAAACTAAGACACTGGAATTCTCTGAGTAAGGTGGTTGGCCATTGTGTCTTGCAATTTTAACAGATCATTTGGTGCTATTTTTTCTGTGCATTAATGATCCACATGTTTTTCATGTTATTTGTTGAAAACAGAATGTGCCCTCCTTATTCAATCCTCCCGTGACCTTTATTCCATTGTAATGCTAGAGATGAATGGAGTGCAAAGAAAAGCACATCCTGTCTGCCAGGTAAATTGGGACAAGAGGGTGTATGATCAGATCCCTTATCTTTGTTAAAGAATATTTTTGTAATAAAATCATGACTGTTATACAAGTACACAATGAAGGCATAGCAAAGGTTTTGTTTAACTAATTGATCAATGAGAGAATCTCTAAGCTGTTGGGACTAGTTCAAAGGAGAATTTGAAAAACACACACAGGCCCTTAGGAATGCTGAAATAAATTTGTAAATTGGTTAATGTCCATAAGACAATAGTCAATTGAATCTCTGCCTGAGAATATTTGCATTTGTATGGACAGGAATTGTTTGCATTACTATCAGTATTCTATAGGGATATACTGAGAGTATAAACAGTATTTATACAGTTTTAAGAAGCTCAAGGACAATGAAAGGTGAGTTAATTTAGATATGTGTGCTAAACAGGGCACCAAATGATCTCTTTTACCCCTTTCCCTTTCAACATCTTTTAAATTTTTCATGACACTTTCCACATCATGCAACAGTGACTTATATAACTTAGATCAGATTAAGTTGCTTAGAAATATTGCTTCTGTGCATACTTAAGATGGAATGAATATGAGCAAACAGCCCTAGGATTATAGAACTGAGTTTCAAAGGAAGGCCAGGAAATCAATGGATTCAACAAACTGTATTGATAGAGATTATAATCATCATCCATCAGATGAAAATAATAGTGCCCAGGGATTTTGCTTGATGGACCAAAATTCAAAGGGAAAGGTGCAGAGAAATGTCAATTTGGATGAAAGTGCCTGCCTGTTTGCATGGCTACTGTTCCCAACTGTACCTCAGAAAAGTTTTTGAAGTCCTAAGTGTAATATGGACATAAACACTCAGACCATCGTGTCTCCCAAACTGTCCCAGAACAGCTGTGATGTCCCCTCGCTGCCAACTTTGTCTGACAAGTACCCCCTATACTTTCTACTTACCTAAGAAGGAGGGGGAAAATGAGGCATTGAAAGTGATAGGGAAGAGAAAGGAAAGGAAGAAAGAAAGAAAGAACGAACATCAAGAATTACTCACCACTACTCTGCCCTCTCCAATTTTACTTGACACTTCTAGCTACTTGTCCTACGGTACTTTTTCTTCCAGCCCTCTACATGATCTACTCTCTACATTTTCAAATTGGGACTTGCACCTTAATCCTAAATTTGCAGTCAAGCTATTCCCTTGGAATGTGTTCTCCTCCTTGTCTGCCTGTCACTTTCTTATGCATGCCTCAAAATTTAGTTAAAATCCCCTCTGTTCCACGATGCCATGTTCTGAGCTCTCAGAATGTCCCCTTGCTATTATGTGACTGTAAATTCCTTGCAGTAAGAACTTACTCAAATTTGCCTTACTTTGTATGTACCCAACAGAGTACTTGAAACACAGAAGATGATTAATGACTAAGAATATTAAAATAACTAGCAGTATGTTAATGACTAACAGAATACATGAATAAGCAGGGGAATGAATGAATGAATAGAATGACTTAAAATGTAATCAAGTGCCCCTTTTCTTCCTCCGGTATGTAAATCCTGGGGTTTGTTGGTAAGTCACCCTAAGGAGTAAGGACAATGAGGAAAGCATCTAATTCATCTTTTCCTCCAATTCAAGCCCTAACACAAACCTGTTTTATGAATTGAGGTGTATTTAATCTTTTAAAGTACTTTAGGAATGAGATTCTGTCATGCCCATCAAAAATTTGAATCCTTGAAAAGTGGAATCCTTAAAAAATAACTAAGAGAAAGTCTCATATACTCAAAAATTCAGCCATGGCATGGGGAGGGGAGGACCCACAACACTCCTCCAGAAGATTAATATCTTAGTGTCTACAACTGTTATTACTTCATTAGATACAAGAGAAGAAACACAAGAAATTCTTTTGTCTATTTTATCACTTTATCATCAAAGTGAATTCTGACAGGTGCATGGCTTTAGAAGTCTCTTATTTGTATGTTATAGGACAGGTGGGGATTTTATACTGGAGTCTTGAAGTGTAGATTAATTCTGGTAATTAAAGGTGAAAAGTCTCTGGTTTCATAAGGCAAACCCAAAGCCATACGACTGTACCAGTCTGCACTGAATTGATCTGAAGTGAATCTGGGTTATTTGTTTTAGGGATGACAATGGGAATTGCGTGGGTAGATGCCTTCAGGCCCTTTTCTGAAATGAGGCTCCGAGCTTTGCAAGCACTGATAAGTTAACTTCCAAGTATTCAAGCCCTTAGTTTATCCAAAACTTTCCAAACTACCTTCTCAACTTGCTCATGCATGCTCAAGTTCTCAGCAGAATGGTGTAAACAATATATCTTTTGTTTCTCTTCTTTACTCAACCTTTTCTCCAAATGATAGTATTGACTGCTCTTTGGAACCTGTCATATGTGTTTTATTTCAAGGTCTTAGCATTCTGTGTGACAGATTATAAACTTAAGAACTGTGAGCATAATTCCAAATTTGCATTGATGTATATATAACTTTTGCATACATCTTAACATTTCTGTGTGAATGTTTTAATGTACATTGCACATTATAATATTATTATGGTTACAGAAGTGCTATGAAAACAAACAAAACAAAGAAGGAAACTGTTTGGAAAATATGCTATATTTTAAAAACAAATAGTTCTGATATGGCATCTAGGAGTGTTTTTTTTTTAATGAATGAAATTTTGTAAACTATGGACTTTATAAAAACAGTCTTAAATGTGAAAAAAATGGAGATAAGAACTGAGTGGGAGGGTCAGTTCTAGAAATAAGAGCCAGGACATAGTTGAAGGCTAAAGTTATTAGAAATTATAGAGAGGCAAAATGTTGAGAACGGTGATTGATTTAACCTAAGTTGAAATATGGAAGTGTCCAGACACTTATAAAAAGGGATTGAATTTTGATTTACCGGAGGTTCAAACTTCACATAGTTTACATAAAGTGGCAATCAGGGAAGTTTGACTTAAGATCACGAAGCATACAGAATACACTTCAAACCCATAAAAAAGTTCCAACAATAAAGAAGCAGTTACTGGGCAGAAGTTTGATGAAAGCTATATACTTTAGAGGTGGACTGAGGCTAGGCATTCAAAACTTATGCTAATATCGACCTTTCCCCCTCCTAACTTGAGTATGCTCCACACTTTTTTTGAAGTCACTAATTTATTTTGAAATTTTCCTTTTGGCATAAAAATTTATGCTTTTTTTTTTTTTTAAACAGGGCAATAATATGACTTCTGTTGCCTCCTTTTGCCTAGCCCTTAAAATTACTTCCTTTGGGAAAGAAATCATCTGGGATTCAATACTGTCCGAGATTGAAAGGTGAAGGCTTTAATTAACTGCCCTAGAACTTATCATTGCAAGATGGGGCTATTTAGCTCAAGTGGGTGAAGAGCTCTTAAATTATTCTGGCAATTGAGTTTTCATCCTTTTGTTCTATATTGTAAAATCCTCTAATGGCTAAACACACCCATGCGCTTGGACTTTAGACCCTATGAACAGCAGGGGGGAGATATGCAACTGATGTAATGTTCACTCCCATGTGGATGGAATCATTAGAGTTTCTGGAATTCATGCATATGCTAAAAGGGTGAGTGTGAATTAATCAGAATGGCTAGACTCTGGGAGACCAAAGCAGTTCTCAGAAAGAAGATGGGAGGTGGGGCAGGATTAAGAAAATTGAAAGCTAAAATAAAAGAGAATCAAGCACTCGCCTAAGTTTCTCTCACACTAAATGAGGCCAAATGCCAATACTTTGATTTACAAGCCTCCGCATCAAGTTACTTTGGAGACAAGGAAAAGTGTCTGACTTGCAACCACAGATGGATGGTCAGCTGACCTCATGGCCATTCATCATTGAGATGTGGGAGTGAGTTCACTTCTCTGCACTTCAGCTAACAGCCCCTTAAAGGGTGAAAGTCAAGACTTGCAACTGAATATCAAGCTCATTTCAGTTGTCAGGCCAAATCCTGAAACTTTGGCCAGTTCACTCTCTGATAATATGCACGTCATTTGACCTCTCTGTATATATAAGCTTATTGTATTTCATTTTTAATAAGCAATGAGAAGTCTTGAAATAACACACTGTCAGAATTCTTTTGCTTTAGGGTAGGTGACAGTGTTATGGGAATAACATTCACCCTAGACTGAGGTTTCTAGGGACCCTTCAATATATATAAGAAATGTGATTCACAGGGTTTTCGAAGCCTTTGTTACCCAAAGTATCTTTCACAGACCAGCAAAAGATGGCTAGAAATTCAGAATCTCAGTCCTTGTCCCAGGCCTACTGATTCAGAATCTGTATTTTAACCTAATAACAGATAATTTAAATGCATATTAAAATTTGGGAAGCACTGATGTAATACTTACTGGTGTATAAAGCCACCACAATGCAATGTTTAAAATGTTTCCATATTCACCCTTAACACTTAACTGGATATTTTTTTTCACAAGAATGCAATATTTTAAATTTCAGCTTCTGAGGCTTGTGAGACCATGGCCATATCTTAACTATCTCCATATATCTAGAATCTTTTTTTTTTAAAGATTTTATTTATTTATTTGAGAGAGAGAGAATGAGAGAGAGAGCACATGAGAGGGGGGAGGGTCAGAGGGAGAAGCAGACACCCCGCTGAGCAGGGAGCCCGATGAGGGACTCGATCCAGGGACTCCAGGATCATGACCTGAGCCGAAGGCAGTCGCTTAACCAACTGAGCCACCCAGGCGCCCTCCATATATCTAGAATCTTCTGAGTGACTACGACATAGGCAGGAACTCAAGAAATGTTTATGGAATTAATTTAGGATATAAATTTACAGGGAAATATGTTTAAATTTAAATTTTAGTAACTTCCTTCTATTATATTTTTTAAAATACACTAAAATTATAATGCTAAAAATATAATGTTAACAATCTTAACCCTCATTTACTCTATGGGTAATTCAGAGGTTATGAAAACCAGTTTCCTCTGCATCACAGTTAAGGGTGTGTGGGAAACATCAAACACAATCACTTCCTGTTTCCCCATAGTCAGTAGAACAGTGACAAAGTAAGTCACTCCTAAAAGTGCTGCTAAGAAGAGGCTAGCCTCTGCTCACTGTGGTAGAAGAGGAGGGTTTTGTTTTCCCCCTTTCCCTAAAGCCAAGGGTGTGGGCAGAATGGACATCAAATCTCATATGAAGAGTGGAGAACCACAAAACTGAAAACTGGCATTATGTAATCTGAGAGATGTCTGCTTGACTATGACACCAGATGAACTGCCCCTTCCCAGGGAGAGGGGAGAAGAAAACTGGGGACAGGGGGGCGGGGAGAGGTGTTAAGGAACCATTGGGGGAAAGGAGCCTGAGACCCAGTAATACTCAGCACCCATTCTGGACTCTCCCTGGCTCCCCACTGCCCCCTCTCTCCAGCCTGTCTACCCCAATCCCTGCCACTCACAACCACAGATAGTTCTGATTTGTCTGAATTCCAGAGCATGAGTCTGTACATGGCTGTACATCTGATAGAGCCAACTAGAGCAATGAGATCATGGGCTATGGATTTTTCTGGACCTCTCGTACTTGGACAGAAATGGTTACACATTTTAGAAATGTGTCCTGGTGTCACCGGCAAGGAGGTAACTTGAAGACAAGATGCCAAAGCCTAGAAAAATGCCATGGGTATAAGCATCTCTTCCACTGGGTACGTCAAAACCAACCCAGGACTCAAGATGCTCATACGAAGGCTGAGATGTTGGAACAGCAGGACTGGCCAACGAAGGTAAGCACTCCAACTACATCCAGCTGTTCCTCCTTCTTCTTCACACTCCCTTTCCCTTACCATGATGGAACACATCCTTGAAAGAGAGAAAAAAGAAGAGATGCTTTATAGCTTGCCTATGTCCAATCCACCTCAAGGGGACTATAGCCACCACACTAACCTATACTGGAGAAGAGGAGAAGAGCTTGAAATGGAGAATTGGGAAGACTCTAAAATGAACAGGGCAGATCTTTAACCCCAAGATAAATTTGATCTAATAGCTTAAAATGGCTCAACAGCTAAGGAATTAGTCAATAAGAGGTTAAAGTAGCTACTGTATAGCATGAAGGGTGATTCTGCAGAGCACGGTGGAGGAATGGTCAGAAAAAAAAAAAATCACATACCCACCTCAACATGTTCATATCAATCAAAATGTCTGCTTATAATAATATTCTACAATCCGATCCTCTGGTTTATGAATGGGATCAATATTTATTGTACATCCCAATATCATCAGTTTCAAAGCAAGTGTACTGTCTTCTCTTTGGGGACGATGGACTATATCGTCAGATTCATCAGGAAAAAATAGTTTTAGGCCTAATAAAAGATTCCAGGGCCAGAAAAATCTGATGTGGTATCTCCAGGCTGCTCCAAATTGTCTGAGAGGAGGCAAACAATCTTTTAATCTACACCAGCAACACCTTTGCAAATACTTCGATTATGGTCTTTCTCATAAGAGAGTTAAAAGTTATATTTTTGACATTTGTAAAGAATTCATAGCACCTAGTAATAGCAAAGGAAATAATTGACAAGGAAACAATATATATTCTCTAAACATCCCAAAATAAGTACAGCCAAGTCCATAAGATTAAGGGTTTTCTGAAATCTTTGCTCATTTTAAAATTATGAAAGAGGAAAAGAGGCTATAAATCTCCCTATATCCTAATTCTGATAGGAATCAAGATTAGAATTTGCCTTTTAATTGTCCAAGGGGAATGGAATAGCATTAACTTTTATCTAGAAATGGCCAAATACACAGACATTCCCATCCTTGCATGGGAATGTTCACTGTCAATAGTAAAATCATTTTCATTTGCTTCTGTGAAACCACTTAATCCACAGCCTATTTAAAATAGCACAATCTCTAAGAGTTGTAATTAGTTTTCCAACAGCTCTTCCTCCTGCCACTTTGCAAATCAGGCTGGGAGTCCAATTTTTAACACAGACATGTCACTAATTAGCACTGCCCAAAACCAAGTCCAATAGGGCCGTAATGAATGCACGACAATTGGGGAACTGAGTTCATTTCTCCATTTGAATCTTGGAAGCAATCCATTTTAATCTGTATGCAAAGGCCGACTTTTGAAGGAATAATTGTACTTTGTTTTGGTCCATCTGGATTGGGCTATAAATATGCCTTCCAGGTTTTATAACATTAAGTTACACAGACAGCACTCAATGTCAGAGTAATGTTCAAGAAGTCCTATATGGGTGATTAACTTGAAAACATTCATCAAATCGGTGCCCTGATCTTAGGGAAAAAAAATGCATTTTTAAGCTAGAAGTGATTTCAGGGCTCTTGCTTTTGGTGAATGAAATGAATTCATTTTTAAGAAGTTCCAAGTGCTTTTCGTTCTCCTTTATAATTAAGCTTAATAAAATAAGCACATTTTTCTCCTTTCTTTAACATATGCATATTTTTCTATGCCAGGAATTACCTTGAAGTATTAGACTAACAATAACAAAAATGTCCCATAGTGGTCCCCGTGGTTTAAGGCCTGCGTACCAACCTTCCACGACTATTTTGCCCATTATATTCTCACATATGTTTTTGTAGGATTTTATAACATGCTTCAAAAACATTTGAGGTTTGGGATTTCCACTTGTTACTATTTATGGTTTCAGTGTTCACATACCATTGATTGTTTTTCCCTCTCCCTCTTCGAACCTAAATGTCAATTGTAATCTAAATTAATTTGCAGTTAGAGTTGGCAGGAGGGAAACTTCAGTTCATGTAGAGAAACCACAGGCAAATCAGAAGATGTTAAGTGTAGGGTGCCTGGGTGGCTCAGTTGGTTAGGCGACTGCCTTCAGCTCAGGTCATGATCCCGGAGTCCCGGGATCGAGTCCCGCATCGGGCTCCCTGCTCGGCGGGGAGTCTGCTTCTCCCTCTGACCCTACCCCCTCTTGCGCTCTCTCTCTCACTCTCTCTCTCTCAAATAAATAAATAAAATCTTTAAAAAAAAAAAAAAGAAGAAGATGTTAAGTGTAGTTCTTGGTCCATCGTCCTAATACTCATGGCGTCCCTCTTCAGTTACCCGAAAGCCAACTAGATAATTGTCATTGTCATTTGGGAAGCAGATTTGAGGGAACTGATACATAAGTTGATTTTGTCTTTAGAAATAGTACGTCCAGATTTCTCACAGAAAGAAAATAATGATGAATTTGTTATTGGTAAACATGCATAAAAATCCATTTGGTGAGCAAAATATATAACTTTACCACAAATGAAACATGGATCAAATGTTACAGAGACTCAGTGGGTACCTAGATCACATGCTTTAGACACCTTGCATCTCAGATTCAAGGCAAGGTACCTGAAGTGTTGAAGGTACTTAGTCAACAAGTTGCAGACCATGTGAAAGAAACATAATAAATGGAAATAAAAGGTGTCTGGTTCTTCAAATCTAGATGTGCAGCACACAAACAATCATGGTGAAGTGACATCACAGAATCTCTACAGAAACCAAGGGAGATGCTAGGACTAAGGAGAAGGGGCTTGGGCTTGGCACACTTCATTGTCAGACAATTGAGGAAGGATTTGTAATATGCCTCAGAACACGTAGAAGGCAAATACTCTCTAAGCATGACAAAGCTAGAGCTGTAAGTTCAATAAATAAGGTCAAGGAATGTAAATAAGAGAAATATAAATTCTTCAGCTGAGTATGGGGTGATGCAGTAGAAAAGTAGGAAAGTCATCATCCCAGAGAAGGTAGAACAAAGAGGGAGAGGGAAGGGGATCAGATACAGATCAGACCTGGGAATGAGCTTCTTGCACCTCTGAATAGTGTAAGGAAGTCCAGTCCTTAGAATGGGAACCTCATGCCCATCCCCCTACCCTATCTGAATCCAGTTTGCTTTAGACCATGAGAAAAACCTTCATTCCTGCATTGCTTTTAAGATAGCAGTATTGTTGTTACAGTCAAGTCCTGAACGGTGGAAGCTAAGCAAAGTAGCTAAATGCTTTCCATAAACAAATTCCATTTATTTACTTATAAGTATACAGAGTGCTGTCAGTGAAGCCATAGATAAGCATTTAATGCAATTTTCCTTCACAATTCCTTAAGTATTGCCTAGTGATTAAGTGTTACATTCTAGAAGAGCTAACAATGATTTGAAGTGTGGATGTCTCAAGGGAAACTCTGAGAAAAAAAAATGTCAGGATATTTTATAACATGATTAATAACCATAAAGTGGACAGGAAGGGATTTTTTTTTTAAAAATTGTGGATTAAGATTTATGTTCTTTGGGTCTTCAAACAGTCCTCAGATTTTATTCACATCTAGCAAGACATGGAGGGCTAGGTAAGAACACCACTCCACCGCTCACCTGGCAACATGCCCTGTCTTCTCAAGGTGCTTCAGTAACAGCTGCTAAGAAAGCTTACGGGGCTGGCAGGGTGCACATGCTCTCCCCCAGGGTAGCACTGAACAATGGAAGGTTTGCAATTTTGTATCTCCACCGGATGGACACATGAAGATCTGAGCAAAGATTGTGTGATCTTCCCAGCATCCTTGTGTGTCTACAGACTTGTAGAGGAAAGCCCAGTTAGTTAGGAAGCATGTCATCCCCCCTTTCCATGATCATCAGTGGCTCCTGAAACATTTGCATCATGGTACCACTTTTCATCTTATAAAAAAATTTCTCGGAGAAGTATTTTACTGGCTTAGTGATTGTCTCTCAGAAATGTGGTCTAATCGGGGCCACACTATTTAGATTCCATTCTTTTAAACTAAGCCTAGATATATGAATATATTTTTCTTAGATAAATTTATATGAGTTCAAGAGTGTAAACTAAAGAACAGTGTAAAAAGGAGAGGATTTTCATGTTTCTTAAGTGAAGAGGACAAATCCCTTGAGGATCTCAGGGTACAATACTGAGTTGCTGACCCTCTGCAGTTTACATAGTACAGTAGCATCAGTCTACACGGACATTGTCTTTTATTTTATTTATTTATTCTGCATTTCCGATCCTACTGTCTCCTCTCCCACAGAAACACACCCTAAAATATTTAAAATATATCCTTCCCACCCAGATGCAATTGGTTGTTTTATAAGTTGGTATATTTTCAAAATATTTCTTGGCTGTTGGGCGCCTGGGTGGCTCAGTCGGTTAAGCATCTACCTTTGGCTCAGGTCATGATCACAGGGTCCTGGGATGGAGCCCCACATTGGACTCCTTGCTCAGTGGGGAACCTGCTTCTCTCTCTCCCTCTGCCTGCCGCTCTGCTTGTGTCTCCCCCTCCCCCCGTCAAATCAATCAATCAATCAATCAATCTTTAAAAAAAATTTCTTGGCTGCAATAGTTTTGCACCCTTGGTGTGATGCAGAAATCCAATCTCATTTATTACAATCAGCATTTTGTTTTCGAGATCTGTTCATGTTGATGTATATGAGTTCAGTCCATCACATCTAATTGTTGTATAGTATTCCCTTATCTTAAAATATTTCATTTTATTATTCTCTTCATTTCCTCATGTCTTATGTCTGATTTTATATTTTCTTTCCTATCTGACAGATACAAAATTGTTTAATTTTCAGTTTGTCTGTTTTCTCTCTCTCTCTTTTTTTCTATTCTGTAATGCTGGCCAAATGTCCTTAGTTGCTGAGTGGTAACTAACTAAGTTGAATGAGCAGTTACCCTCCAGCACCCCTAGGATTTTATTGGGAGTGGGATCCAGTAGTCTGTGCTCACTCACCACCTCCTACAATTGGAGAAAGGTAGTTTACTTAAAAATATCTAAGACTCATGAATAGTTGACACAGTAACCTCACACTTACTGAAGATCATCCTTCAAATATGCCATGCTTGTACTTTTCCCCAGAGGATGGAGAAATTAAAAGATCTTTTAATTTAAAAGATCACAGTACAAAAAATATCTAATGTGTTGACAAAGACGTAACTAAAGTATAAATAACTTGCTTTGGATGTGTACTCATCAAATGAGCTTCAGAGGCTGTTTCCTCTTCAAATAGATATGCACACACTTAATATAATGATGTACTCCATCAAACACATGTACATTGATGCAAAGGTCTTCTTCTGTAGGGCAGTCATGAAAATTACTTGGTTCTACCTCCTAATGCCATGCCCAATGGCACAGATGTAATTGTCTTCACACATGTAACCTAAGCTGACAAGGTTCCATCTAGAGAGAAACTGGAGCAGAGTTTCTGCCATCCAATATCACCAAAAGGCTTGCTGAAACAACAGTCCTGTGCATAAGAGCAGGGGTAGATGAGGCAGTCCTCTTTCCTATAATCATGTGTGCCCCCACCACAAAGGTAGTTTTCTGCTCTGCTACATCTGACAGTCTCCTCTTCCTCCCTATAACTGGGTATTTAAGGATATTTAGGTGTTGTCCTCTGATATTTTCTCTCCCCTGTCTTTACTTAGAGAGCTTCTATTCTTACAGATTGGCCACTCATCATGAGGTTAACAACTCTGCCTTTATTTCAAGCTCTGACCTCTCCGTCAGCTTTGACTTGACTCAAAGGGCCTTCTGACTTAGAATTCCTACTGCAAATGCAAATGAGCATGTGAACAAGTCAAATCTGTGAGCATATGGTCCAGGTCCCTTATCTTGGACTGTGTCTGTTATCTGCAGTCATGCAATCTCAATATCTGAATTTATTCTTTTTTTTTTTTAAGATTTTATTTATTTATTTGACAGAGAGAGACACAGCGAGAGAGGGAACACAAGCAGGGGGAGTGGGAGAGGGAGAAGCAGGCTTCATGCCGAGCAGGGAGCCCGATGCGGGGCTCGATCCCAGGACCCTGGGATCATGACCTGAGCCGAAGGCAGACGCTTAACGACTGAGCCACCCAGGCACCCCTGAATTTATTCTTATCTCTTTGCCCCACTCTCTTTACTAAAGCATCATTAGTTCTCGACAATGTTTACCTTGAAATGTGTCTCCTGTGCACATTTTCTCCATTCTGACCACCATTTCCTTATACTTGAATGAATGCAATAGATTCCTACATATTACCCATAATTTTTCTAATCTCACTTTTAATTATTGCCAAAGAGGATGCAAAATGGTATAGTGCTTAGGGACTGTGGGATCTGGGGAGAGATGCCTTGATTTCTATACAGTTTCATTTTTACAAAGCTGCAGAAATTTGAGCGAGTTAATTAACATTTCAACACCATTTTTTCTTCATTTATAAAAGGGAGGTGATTATGCTACCTCTGAGATTATTTGAGACTTCATCCACATAGCTCACAGACAGTGATGCAGAATGCATGGTCTGCTCTAGAAATTTAGAGGTGAAATTTGTCGGACTCTGAGAAAATACACAGAACAGAGTTCCACCCTAGTTCTTTCAACATCTGATGAAATTGCCTCCCCTGGCATTCAATGCCTTCCTAAATTGGTCCAATCTTACATTCAACACCAAAATTTATGTTTTTTTTTTTTCTGAGTTGAGTAAATTATTAAAAATCTAAAATAATTGCTGACATTCTCATATTGTGTTATGACTTTTTTTTTTTTTGCATTTTTTATCTCATCTGATGCTCACTGCTGCATGGGCTTCTGTTTGGAGAGGAAAAAGCCAATTACAGTTAATAAAGGAAGACCTAAGTCTTGAATGGAGAAACTCTGAGTACTTGTTCTATTTTCTCCATACAAGGGCACCCTCTTTCAGCAAAAGAATTTTTTTAAATACTTACTATTATGAATTTTGAAAAAAACACAGTTAGTGAGAACTTTCTAGAGCCCCTATCAGGGTTTTAAAAAATAAATAAGGATGGAGTTTGAGCTTCACTACTTTTACAGTAAATCCTTTTTGCTCCTCGCTGAAACACATTCAGGTAATTCGTATGAATATGAGGTGATACCTCTGTCAGGAAAGGAGCAGAGACTCTTCCTCAAAACTTCAAAACAAGGAAAAACCTGAAAGAAAACAAAAATAAATGAAGAGGAAAGACTATTTCTGTATTCCAGGATGGGGAGAATAAAAAAAAAAATGTGCACACAAATAAGATAATTTTAACATAGTGTATTTATGAGTTTACTGTGTGACACGTGCATAAAATATGTTGTTTTTTTCCCCAATTTATTTGGCTGTGTACTCTTTGATTGCCTCTTTCTATGACAGCTATTTTTAATTCACTTTCTATATGGAGAATAGAAATGAAATTCAGCGTTCAAAGATGTTTTCTCTCAATTTAGTTTTCAAGCTTAACTAAAAAAGTCCAGTGAAATTCTTAATGTGAAATTGATAAAATAATTATACATGTTTCTGAAGAAATAAAGTGATCAATTAAAATTTAAAAGTAAATAGAAAAAAGAAATGAGACTGGATATTATTGTAGATCATAAAAAAGATGAGCCTTCTAGAAAATAGTGTATATTTAAAATTTCTTCATAATATAAAGTATGCTATGGTCTCCTAGAAAGATACATTATCAGAATAATAGTTCAAAATTGGATTTCATTATATATAAGCAAATATAATGGGAAGAAGCATCACTAACAAGGGAAAGTAGAACATTATGTCCAACATTTTCTTTCAAATAAAATGACTTTAAAAAAATAGTCAAAATAGACCCTCAATTTACGTGGCAAACCAATATATTTTAGTTAAAACTTTAAAACATATTGAGGGGTGCCTGGTTTGTGCAGTTGGTTGAGCAGCTGACTCTTGGTTTCAGCTCAGGTCAAGATCTCAGGGTCATGAGATCAATCCATGTCAGGCTACATATTCAGTGTGAAGTCTGCTTAAGACTCTCTCTGCCCCTTCTGCTCATGCTCTCTTTCTCTCAAATGAAATAAATAAATCTTTAAAAAAATATTGAAAAGTGAGGTGCCTGGGTGGCTCGGTCAGTTAAAGGACATACTCTTGATTTTGGCTCAGGTCATGATCTCAGGGTCCTGGGATCGAGCCCCACATTGGGTGCTGTCAGTGGGGAGTCTGCTTGAGGATTCTCTCTCTCTCCCTCTGCTCTTTAAAATAAATAAATAAGTCTTTAAAATATATTGAAAAGTTATGTAATTGTTAGATGCATGTTAAAACAATGAAGAAAATAAAATAATCGATGATGAAAAGAAAAAAAAATAATGTCCAAAATATCTTATACATCACAAGTAAACAGAAAAGCAACAAACATACTGGATGGGGTGTATGTTCTGCAATCATGATAAAGATTTATTATTTTTATTACAAAAAATCAGGAATTTTGAAGGAAGCATCATGGTGGGCTGAACACTTGTTCCAGTTCTGCTCAGTCCATAAACCCCACTGAAATGCAAAAATGCCTATAAAGAAATCAAAAAAGAAGAAAACCATAATGACAAAAGAGGATAGCAGATAACAGAATACAAAAGAAATTAGCAAAACTCGGCAATATGTTAAAGGCAGAGGTGACCCAAAGGAAGAGCTGATAGTTGACCTTGGAAGGGAGGGTTTGTAGAGAACACAAGCGTTTATGGAGAAGGTGATGCAGGACAGACAATGACAAGAGAAAACCCAAACCAAAGCGTGAGCAATGTCTAACCCATTTGGTGATTGCCTGCTTCCTGGATCCCACATAACCCTTTTTATGGTATAATCCCTCAGTTTGCTGTAGTGCATCCTCCAAACACTCCAAGGTATTGGCCTCTAAACCGAGGTTGAGTGGAATCCCATGATATTTGCGTTTAAGCTGAGGTCAATACTTCAACATGTTGGTGCATGATCTTCAGGGAAGTCCTGTTGAGCTGTATTGGAAATTTATAATAGACTAGAAAATTATCCCATTTTTAAATTCTTTTTTTTTTTAAAGATTTTATTTATTTATTTGAGAGAGAGAGAATGAGAGAGAGCAAGCACATGAGAGGGGGGAGGGTCAGAGGGAGAAGCAGACTCCCTGCCGAGCAGGGAGCCCGATGCGGGACTCGATCCTGGGACTCCAGAATCATGACCTGAGCCGAAGGCAGTCGCTTAACCAACTGAGCCACCCAGGCGCCCAAGATTTTATTTATTTATTTGACAGAGACAGAAATAGCGAGAGCAGGAACACAAGCAGCGGGAGTGGGAGAGGGAGAAGCAGGCTTCCCGCCAAGCAGGGAGCCCGATGTGGGGCTCGATCCCAGGACCCTGGGATCATGACCTGAGCCAAAGGCAGACGCTTAATGACTGAGCCACCCAGGTGCCCTTTAAATACATTTTATGTTTCAATTTTACAAGTTGAAAGTCAAGATAAATTAACATTTTTTTTTCCTAAATAGACATCTTCTAGGGGCCCAATATTGTGTTCTGAATTAGGATGACTCTTGAAAACAAGAAATAGGATGCATGATCTTTGCTTTTATGAACATACATTGATCGGAAACAATTTATATCCTGAGACAGAATAGATAATGAGAAGCAAAGTTTAATTCTATGCTTTTCTTCCTGGAGACAACTTTACTCTTTATTTTTTTAACTTAAAAGAACTTCATGTGATATTTCAAATTAGAACTAAAATTAACTTACCCCAATTAATTTAGGCCTGCTTTTTCATTAATCGATGATATGTAAAGTAAATTCATATTCCCCAGGCTCTCTGAGATATCCAGAGAGATGTACATATCAGGAAACAAAATGAAATGGATAGGCATGGATCACTTACTATGAAAAAAAATCCTGCCTTAAGAGAAAAAAGCTCGAGATCTTAATTGACTATAATAAAATGGTATCAAATGCTTTCAGTTATCCATTATTTTTTTTTAAAGATTTTATTTATTTATTTGACAGAGAGATAGCGAGAGCAGGAACAAAAGCAGGGGGAGTGGGAGAGGGAGAAGCGGGCTTCCTGCGGAGCAGGGAGCCTGATGCGGGGCTCGATCCCAGGACCCTGGGATCATGACCTGAGCCGAAGGCAGACGCTTAATGACTGAGCCACCCAGGCGCCCTGTTATCCATTATTTTTAACATACATCACTGAAGACACTTTCAGCCATGCCTTGCCTTTTTAAACAATGAATGAATGCCAAGGAAAGGACCTTAAGAACAGAACTGAACCAGAAACCCAGACTCTGAGGAGAGCACAAGGTAACAAAGGGAAATTTTCTTTCTAAAATGTCAAACAAAGCACCTCTCCGTGAGGGTTCCCACACCTCCATAGCCGTCAAAAGAATGAGGAACAAAAATTATGGTACTGTTATGCTTTCAGAGTGCAGCCACCCTCACGTGTGTGCTCTGGAGTATAGCATTGCCCCCTGTGTCCCCCTCACCCCAAAGAAAAGCTTGTATTCTTAGTTTATCTCCCAGGACAGAGGGATGCCCTGGCTAGCAGAGAGTGGCACCTGAATTCTGAGTGTGCTTCAGTCCCGTGGATTTGGACACCTAAAAGTAGTGTTTACTTATCATCATTATCAGATATGTCTCCATAATTGGCCCTGAGCCCACCCCTTCCTTCCCCCACCCCTTTCTGTCTTTCTTTTTCTTTT
This sequence comes from Neomonachus schauinslandi, assembly GCF_002201575.2. Taxonomy (NCBI): domain Eukaryota; kingdom Metazoa; phylum Chordata; class Mammalia; order Carnivora; family Phocidae; genus Neomonachus; species Neomonachus schauinslandi. Next base: position 7,562,609 of record NC_058405.1, read on the forward strand.
GTTCCTACAGGTATTGGCTAGTTTTACAAGCTGTCATGATTTTGTTTCTGGTTTGATCTGAAGGGGAGAAATGTCCTCATCACATCCAAACTCATCCTTATCATCAGATGGATAGTAGCAATAAGCAAGGATATTTACCCCAAGGCTCCTTCTGGGAACTTCAACAAAGTCATTCCTAAAAAACATGTTACACAGAGGCATGTTCAAACCTAACGGTAGATAAAACAGAGCCCATCCTCTCGGGCTCCCACATAGTCAAGTCATGCAACCTCCACACTATGCCAACAATTAACACTAAAACTCTAAAACCACATTCAGTGGAAAGAGTACACAAAAGTGCTTAATTTTAGTGAAAGAACCTTGTCTACCACTCCAGAGAGTATACCCTGAGAATACCCTGCTCAGTAAGTCATGTTGCAAAAAACAATTTCTATGATTTGGCTATATTTTTAAAAGTAGTTTTGTTTCCAGTTTCACCTCTAAACATTGAGTGTTTAGAGCTTTCGGTGACCTCTTTTCTTCCCCTAGCAGGTTTCTGTGTGTTCTTAGAAAACATGTATTATATCAATAATATATTGCTATAAATTATATATATTTACTGCAAGCGAATGAAACAAAATTTATTGCAACTCACATTATAATTTTACTATGCTTGCTCACAATGCTTTCTACCATGTAATCTTCGATCATAACCTGATATTTGATAGAAGTTTATACTTTAAAAAAAATCTGACAGTTTAAAGAGCATTAGGTTTCTCTAACCTAATTTGGTTGGAGTATGTTTTCACTTTACTTTAGAAATCCATTGTCAAAATTGATCCCAAGTTCAGTTGTGGCTTCTTTCATTGTACCCTAAATCCAGGCTTCAAAACAGTCGCTTCCTCAGTTGGCCTTTTGAGGGCAAGAATCATCCTATCGCGCTTGAAGGAAGTTATCAAGTATCATAAACAACTTAATTTAGATCTTAAGCTTGAGTGTCAGGGAGAAATAGTGAACCAACTTTGTTTCCCACTTGAAAGCTCCCTTCTGAGGCTCTGGAGATTTATGTGGGACAGGTTATTATACTTCTCTTACTAATCAGAACTCCTGTTCCCTTGGCAACCTGCATACTTTGTTTCCCCCACACTAGCATTCCTGAATCTCCCCCTCCCCAAATGATTTATTTCCCTATTGCTACAGCCTATGGGCACATTACATACTTTAAAACAACACATTAATCTATAGCTTTCCAACCCAGACAGCAGACACCGCCATCCTTCTTGATAACCACCGCTGGCTATTACAAAGAAAGCATTCCTGATTTAGGCTACAGTCAAGAAATTGTAGGGGATGACGTGTCTTGCACCAGTCTCCAAACTTACGTTTAGGCAAACTGCCAGGTGAGAGCCCAAGCCACAGCTGCAAATTTTCATTGAAAATGCCCTGTACCAGTCTCTGATGCTTACTTTTGACTACCGATGACTGGCCTTCCCGAGAATAAATGGAAAATAAAAGAACCAAAATGCATAATGGGCCATGTTTAATAGATGGCTATGATTTAGCGATCGTTCCCTCCACTTCTCCTTTGGGCTGGGCTAGTGAATGAGGTCTCCTTGATCACTCCTCTTAGCCCCATGCAACTTTTATATTCAGAGTAAAACCTTGCACTAAAAACTTAGGATTAATTTTCCAATTTCCATATATCATTTTAGGAAAAAAAAAAGTACCTTTCAACTCTTCACCAGGATAAGTGCAAATATAGTTAGTCAACCCTTAAAGAAAAGCAGATCCACTCAAACCTCAAAAATTCTTCTCTGTTAAAATTGCTCTTGGACATGTTTTTTCAGAAGTATCCTATTACCTAGAATACCAGATACATATTCAGGGTGGCATACCATCCTCATTAAGCAGGGATTGCTATTAATTACAAGAATACATGGCATTTAAGAAAAAATAATTAAGATATTTTTACCTCAAAGTTTTATTCTCATCCATGGCATATACAATGAGTATGGCCTACATGAGCTGTGCTAAATTGATTTCATTCCATTATCATATATTTCTATATTATTTTCAGAATTTTGCAATGTGGTTCACTTGCTTTCTTCTTCTTCTTCTTCTTCTTCTTCTTCTTCTTCTTCTTCTTCTTCTT
>NC_058405.1:7564749-7595479 GCF_002201575.2 Neomonachus schauinslandi
TTCTTCTTCTTCTTCTTCTTCTTCTTCTTCTTCTTCTTCTTCTTCTTTGTCTTTGTCTTCATCTTTTTCTTTATATATATGCATTTTTAAAAAGTGAAACATCACAATAAACAGCTAAAATGCCATTACTCATTCTTTTCTGTCTTTTTTTCCCCTCTGCCTAGAGATAGTCATTATCCTAAAGTAGTTTGGAATATGTGCCTTGCCTATCTTGAGGTTTTACTTTATGTTTGAAATATATATATAAATATATATAGCATATATGTATGGATATGTATAATGTATATATATTTACACACATGTATATGTGTGCAAATCTATACATATTTAATTTAAATGTTTTATTTTGTATATATACTATGCTACTCCTCGTTATTGTTCATGAAACACTATATTTTTTAATTAAGCATTTAAATCTGAATTCATTTATTTTAATTGCTGAATAAATGGTCCCAAGGTCTGCCTCTGTAATCTTTATAAATAAAATTCATTTCAGTAGTTATCTAAAACTAAAATCCCGAAATGTCAGGGCTGACCTACTTTGAAGGATTAAGAGTCTTTAACCAGGAATCTAGAACCTGACTTCCAAGTTCTGATCATGTAAATCTCCATGTGATCCAATTAATTTAAATGCTCATGTAACCTGGGTGCATGATCTAACACTTAGCATTAGCTCTAGGTGGCTGGTAGTAAATGCTTAAGAATGAAACCCATAATTCACTTAAAATATGTAATACTAGAACAGAAGGAAGTTTGTTTCTGACCACATGTACCCTAATTTGTCATGAAGCATGAGGTGTAGGAACTTTCCTAGCAGCTCACCGCTGGGCCACCAATTGGCTTAGATGTTTTAGTGTTTAAGTCAATATTCACAGTTTTACTCTTACTATGATTTTCTTTGTGTAACTTAATTTCCTTTATCCAAAATGCGCTGTGTTAGCCCCTTGACACTTTCATCTGCTTTGACCTATCTAGGAAGTTGGTAAGACTTTTTGTTTTAAAAGACCCAGACTGCAGCAAAAGTGCAATAATAGAGAAAATATCTTATACCTAAAACTAATATATATATATATGCATATATATATACCTTTGAAATATGGGATTTGCACAAGAACTTGGATTTTCTTAAGTTCTCCAGGTTGAATATGTTCATAATTTATTTTCCATTGAGGAATTGCTCACGTGAGCAAATATGTGAACATAGGAAGACACAGATAACCCCATGCAGCATGACATCAGAAAAACCAAGTTGTAATAGGCTCGCCAGTGTGTCCTGTGTGTGTGTGTCGTTGTTGTTGTTTTTATTCATTGGAAAACCTTTAAAGTGTCTTCTATGTGAACAATTAAATATATTCATAATTTGGTTTCTTTCCAAACTGTGGACATTTTGTATGTGTTACATCTATTCTAGACCAGGCAGAGTGGTGAAGTGTCCACATCCTTGAAACTTTCCAAGGCTGCTGACGTCAAGCTCTGACTGATTTACTATTTACTGTTTGAATGGGGTCCAGCAAATCATTTACCAAGTTGCTGAGTAACAGTTTTCCAGCCCATTCCACCAAAAGCCTTCACTATCCACGTGCTGCTCAGGCCAAAAAGAAAGTCATCTTGAATTCTGCTCTTTCCCCCCCTCAATCACTTGTATCCTATCTGCTAGTTCCTCCTCCAAACTATATTCTGAATCTATTCACTTCCCCTCACACCCACTGCTAAAACCCTGGCTCACCCACAGTCATCTTCTGCCAGACTACGAAAAAGCTTCCTAACTCATCTCTTCTTTTCAGTTCTTCATGCCTTCCCCTGTCCCCAAATAATTTCTCCATCTGACCCACAGAATGAGCTTTTAAAACACCAGACTACACTACTGTCCTTTGAAAGAATTTCCAACATTTTCCCATTGGGTTTGGAATAAAGGTCCAGCCTCCCTACGTGGCCCAAGTGATCAGGTGTCTGCTCATGTCTCTGGCATTAACGCCACTCTTTTCTCTCTGTCTCTGATGGACTTATGATGCCATTTTGCTGATCCCTTCAACTTGCCAGTTTGTCCTCCCTTGAGGTCATCTCACGTTATTTCTCCACTCCCTGCGATTATGCGAAGGCAGGCATTCACACTGCTGGCTCTTTTCATTCGGGTCTTAGCTCCAAAGTCAGAGAAGAGTTCCCTGATCATCCAATGTAAGGAAATCCTCCCTGGTCAGACGTAGCCCCATCATTCGGCTTTATGCTCTGCGTAACACCTGGACTCTGAAACATTATCATCCATGTGTTTACCCTATTTACCTATTATTCATTATTATGTATATATGTCTTCACTCACCTATACAGTATGTATCATATTCTTCATGTATTATATATCTTACTCCATGAAGCTCTTTGAGTACAATTGCTTAACACTGTTCCCTCAAAGCCAGACAATAGTAAGCATATAAATATTTCTTTAAATAAATGCGGATTTTGAGTCCTGGTGTCCTCGTTTATACAATGCCCTCTATATCATAGCATGATCTGTAAGGATTAGCTGTGTCTCAGAAGTACCTAATGTAAAGAGGGATGGGACTGAAAATTCTACAGATTGGTACAGAGATGCTGCAGTAACTGTTATTTCTTATTTTTCTAGGTCCTGCTCCCCTCTTTAAAATGTATTTCCCTTCCTAATCTTACTGTCTGTCTTTGTTTCTAAATGCAGCAGATCTTTTGTGCATAATTTTAATTACGGTACAAATGATAACAAGAGTATGGGCAACTACACGTACATTGATCTCTCGTGGCTCCTTTTTTGCAAAAGAAAAGAGATTACAGATGAAGACACATGCTCAATCATGATTAATTTTGAAGAAAAAAAAAAAAAGAACCATAACAACGTTTCTAAAACACACACAAAAATAATGTTACGGTTGTAAAGCAACTGCCAATTTTTCAGTTTCCCACATATGCCCACAAAACAGAGGAAGGATGGCCAAAGGATACTATGTCCATTGAGTAGTTGAGAGGCTTTTGCTTCTTGGGAGGAGACGTTCTCAGGCTTGCCAGGCCCGGGGTCTGGGCAGCTGAGACTGCAACCACGGTTGCTGAGACTCACTTTAATCCCTTCCCCCACTGCTCTCAGCGTTTTCCTTTTCTCATTTTTGTTCTTCTAGCTTCAATCAACTCTCCTAAGTCAATGCTGCATTTGATCAGTTGGCCACTGTCTTTCCCCGGGGTCTTTCTCCCTTATTCCCGTCTTTTTTTTTTTTTTTTTTTTTTTTTTTTTTTTTTATCCTGTTGCAAGTATTTGATTAGTGGACTCACAGCCTTCCAGTGGGTTTGTCTTAAAGATCTGATGCTGTTTTATTACCATCTTGATCTTTCCAATGCTATTTGTACATTTCTTTTCTCTCCCCTCCATGGCGTTACTAAAAGATTCTGGGACAGGGGTGAGGTTGCTCAAATGAAAGCCTCTTTATTTGCTAGCCATGCTTTCTTTTTTATTTATTTATTTATGTATGTATGTATGTATTTATTTTTTTCCCTTTTTTTAAATTTTTTTATTCTTATGTTAATCCCCATACATTACATCATTAGTTTTAGATGTAGTGTTCCATGATTCATTGTTTGTGCATAACACCCAGTGCTCCATGCAGAACGTGCCCTCCTCAATACCCACCACCAGGCTAACCCATCCTCCCACCCCCCTCCCCTCTAGAACCCTCAGTTTGTTTTTCAGAGTCCATCGTCTCTGCTAGCCATGCTTTCTTGACAAGAACCTTAATGAGCTGGACTCATATGAGTGCTTGGGCTATTTGCTCCGGGGATGTGAGCAGGACACACGGCGGGGGCAGGTACTAACTCAACAACTGCCTTCTGCTTCTGTGTCCCGTGTGTGTCAGACACACCCATGTGCACTGGTGATACACCAGAAAACATGACAGATACATGCTTACGTCCTTGGAGATTGCATTCCAGCCAAGTAAGACAGAAAAACACATGAACAATTGGATGCTGGTGAAAATAGTTAAAACGCTAGATCAAATATTTTCAAATATCAGACCCAGATCTAAGGGGTTATGTATGCAAGTTACTTAGAATCCTAAAATCTTCATGCAAGCACTAAATACAAACAGGTAAGCACCATAGGGGGTTAGAGGGAGGGAGAGCTATGCCTGGTTTCAGAGGCCAAAGGAGAATTAGATTTCAAAAGGAGAAGTGAGTTCCAGATCTGATGAAAGGGGAACAGAGATTCTTATCCACTTATTTCTCAAATTTGAACTCCCCTTGCTCAGACACCAGCTATTTCTTATGCTGACGTGTAATTACCTTTTTACATAGCCGTGGATGTGAACAGAAAGTTACACATGCATAAATATGCAAGAGGTGTTTGCTGGAGAAAAAGAGGTGTTTGTTGGCCGAGTAAACGGGAATGAGACCAGTGTCGGTAAAGAGTATTAATGTTCAGAAACCACGTTCACGTTTATCAGTCCAGTTCACTTTGACAGCAATTCCCCGAGACAAAAGACACCTGATTTAAAAAGGTCAGTGGGTGAGATTATATGCTTTACCCGTTAATCAATAATAAACAGTTGAAGGGCTCTGGGTGGGGAAATGGCACCCTCCTGCTGATATGTCTGGATTCTTCCCCAAGTGCCCTCTGTCCCTCCAGGGTCACTGGTCTGGACTCCTCGGCTCCAGTCTTCAGCGCAACGTCTTTTACCACAGCTCAAAAAGAATCACCTGATATTCCACAGGTGGAACTCAGCCTCCAGTTCTGATTTTATTTTCTCACCTCTGAGCTTTTTCCCTGGTTTCCTCAAAGACCTCCTCTCTCCTACTCCCCTCCTCCTACCTTCCTTCCCCTCCCCCCATCTCCCCTGGGCATGCTTTCTTCTATTTCTGTTCCCTCCTCATGCACAGAACCCTACCAGATCATCATGATCCTTATACAGCATAAAAAGCACATACAATTGGGGTGACAATATGCAGGCTGTATTCCATGTTTTCTTTACTTTCTATTTGTTTGATGCATTTTATTTATTGTTCTCTCCCAGACTTGGCTCTAGTTAGCCCTGGGGGGACGGTAAGGCCATAATTAATGCTATTTAACACTTTTATTTTTACAATTGAATGGAAAGTAGCTACTTTAAAATAAACATTTGTTTAATTTATGAGAAAAATGACACTTACAAGACAAAACTTTGACATATGAAAATTTTTACTCCAGGATCTCTTTAAAAAGCCAGCTTTATGTATGCCTGTAAAGTATTTTTCATTATGAAATAAAGCAAGGCAGCAATTCTATAAGCAAGATATATTGGTGCTAAGGGTTCCAACATAGATACGAGGTCCACGGGAAACCAAACCAAAAGGAGGATTATTGGACCTTCAACGAGGCATTTCAATCACTCAGAAAAATGGAAGTAATAAGTGTGCCCATTTCCTAGGGATTGAGAGGATTAAATCAAATAATTTATGTACAGTGCTCAGTGCAGTGCTAGCTCACAGTAAGAAACCAGAAAGTCAGGAAAATATTTAATTGAAATAAGAGCCACCCAAAAGTTAAGCATTATAAGTGCATATATATAAGTACTAGGATAATATTTTTCTATATTCATGAAATTTGACCTCCCATTTCTTCCTTGTGCCCATCATTCCTTTTGCTCTTTTCGAGTACTAAAGAAGCTTTCTTTATTGTATTGAGCCAAGGAAAACAAAAGAAAAGATAGTTGAGAATAAATATTAGTCGTTACTTTTGTTTTGTTTGTACAAAGGGTGAGCATTCCAAGTAGGCACCAAGACTCACAGCAAAAACAATACGAACATTCTTGATGTGACAGTTAAATTTGCGTTACCAGTCGGTCAGTTTCTCACTCTATCTACCTCTCTTTCCTTCTGAGCTTGGACATGGACCACATTTTCTTGCCCTCCTGTCATTAAACATGGCCATGTGACTGATACAAACCACCTTAAAGCCTCGCCCATAAAAACGTCCTTTGCAGGGGCGCCTGGGTGGCTCAGTCACTAAGCGTCTGCCTTCGGCTCAGGTCATGATCCCGGGGTCCTGGGATCGAGCCCCGCATCGGGCTCCCTGCTCCGAGGGAAGCCTGCTTCTCCCTCTCCCACTCCCCCTGCTTGTGTTCCCTCTCTCGCTGTGTCTCTCTCTGTCAAATAAATAAATAAAATCTTTAAAAAAACAAACAAACAAACAAACAAAAAACGTCCTTTGCAATCTTCTATCTGTGTCTACCCCATATCATCCAGCAGGCTGGATGCTTGAGGCAACATGGCAGCCTGTGTTGAAGAAGGCAGAGTTTCCCCTGCTGGGATGCCTTACTCTCTCCATGGTGTGGAGGTCCCCTTGTTTTTGCAGCCTCCCCCCTCTCCCTGGTACAGATTCGACTTGATGTGAATTAGAAGCAACTTCCCATTTATCTTAACTCACTGGAGTTTCTAAGTTTGATTGTCACTACTGTTAGTATTGTAATGGGATATACAAAATCTGAGTTTTTCCCAAGAGAGCTAAGCACCTGGATGTGCACGCAGCAGAGCTGAGAGTACACAGAAGGAATGATATTGGTACAGTGGTAGACTTTGGGACTAGAACTCAAACACTGTTGGTGAGGAAGCCATGGTTCAGTATTTCAACTGGCAGAATCAAGGACAGAAAGAAGGTGATAATGAAATTTTAGAAAGTTTGGGTGATTCTAGAGCATGAAAAAAAGCATTTATTAACATTCTAGAATGTAGCCTAACAACACTGCAGTTCATTTCTACATGTCCCATGTCCAGCACACTCCTAAGTGGTAGAGGATCAATGGCTGGGAAGGAATTGTAGATGGATGGGTTCTGCCTGGCTGACTTCTCTGGGCTCATGCCCTCCAGAGTGATGAGAGAGAGTGGTTGGAAGAGTCTTATGTCCAGAGCCTGGTGCGAAGGGAGAAGCCTTAGCCAGACAGGTGGATAGAATAAAGACTTCCCTGTGCAGGAGGAGGGGATGCTGAGTATTCTGGCTGCAGTACTTAGAAAGTGAAGATAGGGAGAAACAGCCCTCCAGACAAAGAGAAGAGTAAACTCCCGCTGTGTTGAGAAAGTGTTTAGCAAATTAAATTAAGTTATTTATGGAGGGCCTTTGTGTATGATTTTCTTTTGGTAGACCAAATAATGGAGATAACCATCTTCTCATGCCTTTTTTTAATGTCAATATTTAATTGAAGCAATATTGGAAGTATTTTATACTTTATTTAAAAATTAAAGAAGAGTCTAGGGGCACATGGGTGACTCAGTTGTTAAGCATCCAACTCTTAATTTTAGCTCAGATCATGATCTCAGAGTCATGAGATCGAGCCCAGCGTCGGGCTCCCTGCTCAGCGCGGGGTCTGCTTGTCCCTCCGCCTCTGCTCCTCCCGCTGCTCTCTCTCTTTCTCATAAATAAATAAAATCTTTAAAAAATTATTTAAAAAAATTAAAGAGATTCTAGTGCCCTTTTTCACATACTATGTGTTTTTCACTGAACAGTTTGTGGTTTAACTTTTACCTATTCACCTGAATGGTTATCATCCCAGAAACATTGACTGGAGCTATCTAGTTACTTACTAAGTAAAACCACAGGCTTGGACACCCTGACATGGGAAATAGAAAAGTCCTCAAGTTAAGCCAGTATGTGTGGAAGAGAAATCTTGAAGCAAGTCCTAAACTTGCGACATGTGGGCTCCTGCAGGTTGCCAGAAGGAAAAGTTGACATAGAGTTGGGCCGTCAATCAAGATACATTTGTCTTTATTTAGTAACTCTTGGCAAGTCTGAGCCAGTATCTACTGGAAAGACTTCCAACGTAAGGCAAAGGTCTGTACGTAAAAGTTAACTATAAACCAAATAGTCTTAGTAACGTCATCTTGATCTACTACATCTCCAAAAAAAAAAAAAACCCGTATTTTTTTTCAAATTCATTTAGAAGTAAATTTGTCTCATTTTAAAGAACAAAACGAAATAAAACACCTTCTCATTTGTTAAATTGAAGGCAGTTGGAAATATTGCTTAGCAAAAGCCTAAATTATGAGTAGGCCTCTCTCGGTAAAGAACTCCAAAAATGAGATCCCAAAGAGCTGAGGAAAGCACTGCTGGGGATAAACTCACACAGAGGCGTAAGTTTGAGGGGTGAGGCATCTTTCCAGAGAAATTGGAGGGACACTTAGAAGATACTTGTTAGTATTAAGTAATGGAAGAAAAAGGAGAAGCACATATATGCCTAGATTTTGAAAACAAAGAAGAGATTTCTCATGAAAGAGGAAAATAAAACACAAAAGGATAAGTTGCTACCAAAGAAAACAAACTGTATACATGGTCACTTTGTTTTAAAGAGCCAAAACCTAAATGTCAATCATGTGGGTACCTTTGGGGACTCCCCAGAGGGGGAAATGATTCCTGCTTCATACTGAAGCAGGTAATATTTTGCCTATTGCTCATAGGAATGTATTTGTGCTCGCTTTTAAAGTTTAATTGATTTACAAGTTCCATGTTGATGCTTGAATGTGACCTCCTAAATAGTATGGGCAGGTTGGCATTGTGAGAGTAGGTGATAAATGAAATGCTTAAACTTCATAGTGCTGTGCCTGGCCTAGTGTCAGGGATAAATGAATGGTGGTTCTCTTCTTTCTATTCTTAACATTACCCTAGATGATTTTTCTGTAATTCCAAATAAAGAGCATGGTAATGGTTTTGTAATAGACCAAACCAAAATTTAAATTCCACTTGTTTCATGCGGTCAAGAAATAATATGAAGACTTTTCTAAGCAAGAAATGGTTTTTGTCATTTATGTTTACCGAGCCTTAGGCAAATCGAGGCCTGCTGCTTTCAAACTTGGTGATAAAATGAAAAAGAACAGTTCATCCGTAGTTTGAGTGAGTCACACTTTCTCATTACAGAAGCTCCTATGTGGGAGTCCGTCAGGCGTTTGAGGACGTTACACCTGCCGCCTACCTTAAGATTTAATAATGAAATGAACTAATTTCTTTTTTCAAATATGCATCAAATAGGTGCAGTTTTGGTAGAATTTCCCAAAGGATTGTAAGGCTCCATTTCATCTGATATTAAAGGCAGGGGGAGTTCTAATTAGCTAGGATGTATTTTTAATGATTGACTCCCCATGTGTTACAGAAAGCATTAACTTAAACCAACTCAACAAAACAAGGTCGATTTTACCGAACCCTGGAAAAACCCCCACAGACTTCCAATCATATCCTTAGCCACTTGAAATTCCCATACACATTAAATAGCCAATGCCTACAGAAATAATACTTCTGGGTGATTTTGTTTTGTTTTGTAGGATGAATTTATTTTTTCTGAGTATTGAAATTAAATATTATAGAACTTAGAGCTTAAAGGACAATGGGTTTAAACCAGAGGTAGAGTAATGAAGATAGATTCTTATACCTAACTGGGTTTCTCTTTTTCCATAGATTTGCATATATCCAGGGTAATTTGTATAGGTATTCCTGGATTATTATTTTTTTAAAATAAATGACCAAAGATAAAGATGTAGGAAATGAGGGCTCAAAATGCTTCCTTTGTCTACAACCATAAGCTACACAACTGGATTAGAAGGCCACATTATAAAAATTATGTGTATATTACATTCATAATAAACCAAGAAAATGTTGATTAAAATGTTTTTTCATTTTTTTTCTTTTTTAATATAAATATTTCCAAAATCTAGTTGCATTTTCCCCATGCCTATTTCTTTATTTGCAGTCTTAGTTGATCTGTTCTGGATATTTTTAGATCATAAAAAAATGAAAGGGAAAATTTAAAGTGCTCGGCAGGCAGGGAGCTCACACAGCGACGACTTACTTCATCCACTTCTTTACGTAATTTTTCAGTTAGGTTCCTGGTGCTCTCATAAGTGTTTCGACTTTAGAATTCCTGCCAAAACAGACAGACTATTGACAAGGGAATATAACAAGACCATTTCTTTTTAATTTACTTCCTAATAACTGGATTCTGCGTAGAGGCTGGAAAAAAAAAAAAGTAAAATATGGACAGAAACAGAGTCCGGTAGTGAAAAGAAGCGAGGGGGAAAAACAATTTTTTGTTGTTCTCTAGTTTCTTCCATTATATATGCCAAAGATACTAGGTATATCCTGGCTACATTTGGCAAACGTGGAGCTGTGGTATGTGACAGGGAGATTGGAGGATCGAGTTTGTCTTCATAGGTCCTTGGGAAATTCCCCAACTTGTTTTCATTATGGTGATAATGAGGTTATTTATTTACTCCATAAGGGTGGGACAGAGATATTAGTATTCTTTGGACGGCACTGTATAGTTTTTACTCTAAAAATTTCTTCACTGATTTCCAGTGTCAAACAAAAAGAAGAGTAAAATGGTATTTTTATTCCCTGATATTTAATACACTTATAGTTCTTTCTCCTACTCAATCCGAAGCTGAAATGATAGCAAATTAAAAGGAAGGTCATTTTGGGAACACACCCCCACAACCACTAAAGGGAATTTCCAACTTGCCAGCAAGTCTGTGTTCTGTGGCTCATTTATTTGGAACTTGGAACTCGTAATTTAAAAAACGCAGTGGTGATAGTTCACAAGAATTTAGCTTTCCCTTCATAAATTGAAGTGTATATTCAAAAGGGAATCTAACAAAGGGACAATGTCTCCAAAATTTTAATTTAGGAAGAGCCAGTGTCAAAGATGGGACTCACTCTAACATAAACCTCTGTGAGAGGCTCTGGGTGAGGCCGTGGGGATTTTAGTTGGCCCTTGGATCGGAGCCCCAGCTGCCCCCTGTGTGAGGACCTGGAGGAGAAAACCCATGCCTGTTTTGTGGAGGAAGAAGTAATACTATTGCATTGCCCTGTTACTTGCTCTTCTTTCCCTTTCTCCTTTCTCTTTGATTTATTTAACGAGGGCGTATTCTCTTTCTGTTGCAGTTGGGCCAAGTTACCACAATCTGAGCGCCTGAAACAACCCATGTGTGTGTGTGATCTTGCTGTTCTGTCAGCCAGGAGCCCAGGAAGGGGGATTCGGGTTCTCTGTGGCAGGTCTCCTGAGGCTGAAATCCGGGCTCAGGTGGCTCTGCTGTGCCTGGAGCTCCCAGTCCCACTCCAGTCCTCCCCACTAGCAGCAGAACTCTGTACCAGGAGACTATAAGACCAAGCCCCTGCGTCCCTGCTCCCAGTTCAGGAGGACACCCCCCCCACCTCCCCATTCTTCATCACACAGCCCTCTCTAGTAACGCGGCAGCAGGTGAATCCCCCCCCCCCCACAACTTCCTCCAAGTCTCCCTCTCTCTCCCCACCTCTCGGACCTCTCCAATCAGCCTGAGAAATCTGTGCTTGTCAAGGGGTTGCCTGGCTGGGCTGTACTCGCTGGAGTACTCTCCCGACCAAATTATATCTGTACCATCCCTTCTCGCAGCACCTAGATTCGTGTTTGACCCAATAACTACACGATGAGAAGCTTGGAGGCCATTTCTAGAATCTTCCCACCACAGGTTAGGGTCTCCCGTGGGCGAAAGTTCACTTTCTGGCTGACCTCTCCATCGTCCCTTGCGCGGTTTCCTTTTGACCTTCTGTTCCAAAGAAACATGATTTTCTCTCTCCTCTAATTCTGAAAAAAAAAAAATATATATATACATATATACATATATATGCATAATCTTCACGATAGCTTTTTAAGTTTTGGGTTTTTTTATGGAAAGAACACTATAAACGGCATGTAGAAAAACTCAATACAAGTCTTCTAATTAAGACTGTTGTTGGTATATATTAGTATATATATAAGAATTTCAGTAAATATATTTAGCTTCTGGTCTTTCTTGCTCCAGTCTACTCTCCTCAGGCTCATCTTCCAAATCCCCAGAGCTATTCCATTTTTCTAAGAGGAATTCCAAATCCTGGTTACATAAGACAACTCCACTTTAGAGAACATATTCTCTCCTCTCATTTTGTATTCCCTCCCCACCCTCCAACATATGCAATTCGGTGGGCTATATGCATCAAAAGGCTGGGCCGAAACCTCTATTTTTTTTTTTTTTCCTCATAGCCTTTCTAATTTTTTCTCCTTATTTTTTCAGGGGTTCTTGTGAAAAGAGGGGAGGGGAAGGGGCCACTGCATCAGCCGCTGGATTGGAGTAGCAGCTGGATACATTTTATAACTCCTCTACCTTCCTCTTTCCTTTACAGACCCTTTCCCCTTTCTCTTGCTAAAACTAAGTTGTAGAAAAAAAGGCAAAGACTGAGTTCATGAAGCAGCAATGCCCAGTAATTATGACATAGACAGGAATCCACTTTGTGTTGAGGGTGGACTGGGCTAAATTCATAGACTTTTTTGGCTCCCAGCCATGCCCACTTCCACCACGGTGGCTTTTCTTTGGCAGCTGTTTATTAAGCATGCTTTTTTTCTTGAATATCCTTTGGACTAGAGGGTGAGGCTTCTAAGACAGGTTTGAGGAATCCCATATTGCCCTACCTACACCCCCGCTGAAACCAGCACAATCTCTCCAACACGTTTTCCCCGTGCACACACGCCCAGGGTGACTTCAGGAACGCTCAAGGACTCCCTGCAATCTTTACACAGCCACTCAAGTCAAAGGCACTGCCGCCAATGGGCTCCCTTTACAACGGGAACTATATAACACTTTAGAAATTTAAGTATTTCCGTATATTGTTAACCTCTACGCTCATCTTTTTTTCCTCTATGTCTGTTTTCCAAAATCCTCTACTTTCCTACCTGTTCTCATAAGTCAAAAAGAAAAAAAAACCCTCTGAATTCTGATATTTGTGCACTGCTGAGCGCAGAAGCTTTTTCCCAAGCTCATTAGGCTGGAATAGGATAGCAGTGAGAGGGAAAAGGGCCCTGCCTCTCTAACAGGGAGGATAAGGGTGGGTGGGGAGAAGCAAGTGCTGCCTGGCACAGTCTCAAGCTGCTGTGAAGCTTCCAGTAGACTCTTCTGTAGCTCCAACCCCCAAAGACCCAGTTTGACAGTTGTGGGAAAAGCTGGGGGTAACCAAGTTAGCTTTGTCATAGAATTGTCAGGAGACACTCATTCCAGCCCCTGCTTCTGCTGCTTCCAACCCTAGAAAATTTTTTTCTCTGGTTCTTTAAGGCTTTTAAGAACACATAAGGGCAAACACACACACACACACACACACACACTGTGGGTTCTGCAGAGGTCTGCTCCTTCCCTTCAGTGGCAGAAATTCATTGTCGGGTAGATTAATTCTGGGAAAGATTTAGGTAAGGAGCTCCCACTGGTGGTGGAGGAAACCCCACCATCCGCATGAGATCCCTCTCCTTATTTGTACTCTGAGAACGTATCTCTGAGTCACGGACAAAACGTGTGTGCCAATATTGCTCTTTCATCATGTGATGAAACAACAACAACAAAATGTCATTGTTCTCTTAGGTGGTTCCAGCTGTTAGTCACAGCTGATAATAAGCCGGAGGTGTGGGCTGGGCCACCAGGACTGCGTTAGTCCTTACAAGTCCAGATGGGTTCCACGGGCACCACGATCAAGTAGCTTCAGCGCTTTCAAACCTTGAGGCACTCTAAGGCTACCACTGCAAAGCCTGCCTTTCTCTCCGCTTCGGACATAATTTATTGCGTTTATTACCAGTTTACATTTAACCTGGGAAGGCACAGCCTTTCAAAGTTGAAGTCTCTCTAAACGGCTTTTGAGGAATAAAGGGATTCTTTGTTTGTGCCAGAGATCAGTTATACAGTGGTTTGGCTCTGGAGTTGAGTCCCGTGATTGGCAGCATGCATTGCTGAGGCACACCTAGGTACCTCCTCTGTTCTAGGGCTCTCTTTCCACATTACCTTCCCACAAATAATATTTCAACAACCACCTTGCATGTGAGCATCTTGATGGCAATCACCAAGAATGTTAACGAATGTAGTCTATGTGACAAACACAGCAGAAAACAAACAATGTTGGACTTACATGGGAGAAAAAAGTAGGTTCTTCTCCCAGCTGATGTCTTGGATGAAGGCATTTTGATACACTTGTCCAGATAGACAAGGAGAACAGGGAGATGTGGAGCTGGTATAGACTCAAAGTAACAGGAACAGTTTCAAAGAAAGGAGCAAGCCATCAAGTAATTGGGCCAAAAGTGAACTTCCATGATATTCCGCTTACTTTTAAATCCCGAGCTTCTTTCTATCACTTGTATCAGGGCTCAATACAAAATTTCAGTTGGATGTCTTTATGATCTGCGTTAGGTAAACTTATGTGGGGTTTCTGAAACTACTGGATGACTTGAATGGTTTCCTTTGGGCCCTTCCTTGAGAGCTTGTGTGACCCCTGCACTGACACTTTATTCAAGGTACAAAATGTTTTTGCTCTGTTACTTCTAGAGTCTGAAATTTGCAAGACTGGTTGCGTAAGTACTGGCTTGATTAAAAGGATTGGTAAATGCACCAGCTCCCCATGATCACTGGCAGTGTGAGCTGTCATGTCGCATATTTGTGTTTATAAATGTCTACTTATGTCTATTTCTTTGAATTACTAAGACCCCAAAAAAGGGAAACCAGGAAGACAGAAAGGACAGGGAATATCATGGTTGGGAGAGATCTGTTGGGAAGACTTAATTGGAACAAGAAAAAAAAAAAAAATCTAAGCATACTTTCTAGTACTGCCTGCTATTTACAGGCACCGAAGATGACCTTGGTGCCCTCCCCTCTTTCTCACTTGGCTCCCTTATGCTTTGCTTAGCTCAAACTCCCGGCGATAAGTACAGTGCAGCGCATGCGCACGCGCACCCCTCATCCTGCACCACACACAACTGACGAGCGCTATTCTGAATAAGCGGCCACAGATATAGGGGCCTACGAGGATTCACAGGGGACAGGAGAGATCATTTCTTATTCTTTGAGCCTTTGTGTATTCACAGAATACAAAGGGGAAAGCCAAGGACAGTCTGGCAGAGGCACCGACGACATCATTTCCCCGGCAGGCTCGCGGCCAGTGGGTCAGCAGCCAGCAGAGTTCTCGCCATAGTTCCCTTCCTGCCAGGTGAAATATGGGACCAGCGTTTCAAATGTGGGGAAGAGGGTCACAGTGCAGGTTGGCTTTCCCAGGCAACCGGCTTTGCTCACAAGCAAGCGCCCTCTTTTACCCAAAAAGGGTGGCACGGCAGCGAGGTCAGCAACGATCGCTTATTGTACAGGAGAGCCATATTTATGGGCGTCTTTTTGTAGAACAGCACATTTTCCGAAGAGTTTAGGACATACTAAATTTTGGCTGAATATGAATTGGGATTCATGCATATACACCCTCACAAATTCACACAGATTTGTCTGTTTATCATTTTAAGAGCTGACACTTGAATTCTACTCAGAAAGAGTCTGTCTTTGTTTTGGCAAATGCATTGCCGAGCACTTAGAACTTGAATAGGGTGGTTCTAAGCTTAATGTCTTAAGGGAGACAACAGAGATAGCTAAATTGAGTGGAAATGAGGGGGTGCCAACGAGAGAAGTGGGGAAAGGGGAAAGGCAATGGCAGGAGGCTAGAATGTACAGAGTCAAGTGCCCAGAAATATGTCCCCATGGAGGAACGGCAAATGACATTTTAACAGCAGTGAGCCCTACTATATCCATGCATGACTTGCATAGAATGTTGTGTGCAATCAAATTTACAATGGATAAGGCATTAAATTTCAAAACAATTTTGAAAGGACTTATTTCTTCTTCACCTTTGAGACACTGGAGGAAAAATTGGCAAGGATTCTAATTCCGGGCTGGGGAAAAAAGGAAAAGAGGTGGAGAGGGACTTGGAACCAGACCTCACCTTGTATATGTCAACTTCTAGGATGTTACAGAAGTCTTTTTCAAAAGTTGGGGAAATGGGTGGTTTGATTCAAATGTATCTAAATCCCCGAGAACTAGGCAACCATTATTGATATCTGGATGATTAATGATTTACTGATACATTCAGTGTAAATATTTTAAATGAAAGCAAAATCCAGTTCGATCATAGAAGTCATCCCTCCCCTTCAGAAAAACCAAAAAAACAAAACCCACCCAACTGTACACTAAATTGATGGAGAATGGTGTGATCCTTCTCCCTCTTCCCATCTCTCATAGGAATGTGATGACTTCACGTCTGACTTTTTTACTTCCTAGATGTGTAGCCCATTATGGATTAACCTAGAGCACTGTACTGATGGGACCAGCAGAGGAGGTTATCAGAAGGTGATGATTTCTACACAGCACATAGAACATTGTTTCCAAGGAGGTCAGTGGGATGGAGTAAGACTTCGTAAAAACATTTTTCTGTTTTACGGGACAGACTAATTATTGTTCCCTGTAAGTCCTTGCTATACATAATCGGACACATCAATAAAAATGGAAACATACCTAAGAAATTGTGTGGCCCAAACTCTTCATTTCAAAGATGAGAAAGCAAAGGCCCAGAGAAGTCTCCATAACTAGTCCGTACACACTTGAGAGTTTAACATGAATGTATAGTGAGACACAGGGTTTGCTTTAAATTGACTGTGATTTAATCTTTTTGCTACATTAAAATTTTTGTGAAACACAATCTAGTTGTCCAGTATAAACTTACTTGCGATTGCAAATAAAGTTCAACTATTTTCACATCAATGTTTAGCTTAAAAGTAGTTTCTGTTTTTCACAACAGTGTAGAGAACATGCACATACCTACCCACATATATTCACCTCCCCTGCCCAAGTATCATTATCTTATTGGAGTAATTTAGGAAGAGCAACATATAGACGATCTAAGTTTTATGCTGTAGATAAATGGTGACAGATAAAATTTAAGACACATACAAAATAACCGGAGAAAATATCAGTAGAAGCTTCGAGAAAGTATATTTTAGAGCTAGTAGTTAATAAAATAAAAAGATCACTCATTTGTTCCCCATTGCAAAGTTCCTCCTCTCAGTCTTGGTTTTCTCTTGTCACCATGATCTGTACAAGAACCAGTGTTGGAAATCCCATGTTCATCAGTTATATATCCCCAATTCCAACTTCTTATTTCCAATTGTTTGTCAGATACTGATTCTTTTTCTTTTTTTTTTTTTTAAGATTTTATTTATTTATTTGAGACAGAGACCATGAGAGACAGAGACCATGAGAGGGAGGAGGGTCAGAGGGAGAAGCAGACTCCCCGCCGAGCAGGGAGCCCGATGCGGGACTCGATTCCGGGACTCCAGGATCATGACCTGAGCTGAAGGCAGTCGCTTAACCAACTGAGCCACCCAGGCGCCCTGATTACTTTTCTAAAACAACAACAACAATAAAGCCCACACAAACCAAAAAGACAAAACAAAACAATCACCTCTTCCCTTGCTCAAATCCAGTCTTTTTTTCCTTAAACCTGGACTGTCACAGTACAGTTCTCCCTGGACCACTTATCTCTAGATTCTTCCTTTCCTCACTGTTCTCTCCGTGGCAGAGGGGTCCTGTTGTCTCATTCACTATTAATTCCTGGGCCGTGTATAGTGTCTAGAATATATAAGGGGACGAACAATTATTTCCTTAGCGTGCCGTGTGATTTTGCACATCATCACCCGGCTATTTTGCCTCAATTGTCACGATACCACTTTGGTGCTTAAAAATCTTTCATTGTTGCCCATTGTGGGTAGCATAAACTATATATATATATATATATATATATATATATATATATATGTTTTAGCTTGGATTTTCACTGTCTTCTCTCCTGTTCCATCCACATGTTCTCGATTTCCCTTTCCTCTAACCTTATACATGCCCTTAGTCCTTCTTTCCACGTACACCTTTGATGATGTCACCTTTGTATGTGAGGAATGCACCCCCAAACTTTCTGTGCTTCTGCTGAGGTCTGGTGACAGCATCGCCAACAAGATTTCCCCATGTCCTTGTCTTTCACAGACTGGCTTTCCTTCTCCTTTTCTTTTCTCTGTTATGGCACCCCCTGCCCCGCCTTGCTCACAGGATGCAAGGACTTAGCTCATTCTTTTCCTTCTCTTCAGCCCCAATCCAATCATCCAAACGGTGCTGCTATGTTATTTTTACCCTCCCCTTAATGTTTACTTTTTACATTTTTATATCAATTCCTCTCTAAATTCAGGGACTCATGTGTGGCCTGAACTGTTACACTATATTTATCTTTGCTCCTTCAAGGCCTTTTCTCTCTGCTGCTGCTTGGCACTGGTTGAGGCTCTGGGAAACAGTGGAAGGAAAGAAAATCATGGCTCTGCCCATTGGGATCACAGCGACTTTCATCAGAGAAGAAGCCAAGTGTGCTAGGGGCTACTACTCAAAGCCTATCCAACATCACCTCCTCTAACTGATCTTCTGTCCTAACAGAGTCCTGATTTCCCTCAATTAATGCCCCCTTAAGGACAAACATGTCATTTTCTACCTTCACACCATGGTAGAGGGTAAATATTCACCATTTTATATTTTGACTGTTTGAGATCATAATGGATGCAGTTTTAAACGGACAATTTTTTATGTGGATTATGATTATAATTTTAACACCTGGAAGCATATTATGACTTAATGAAAAAGAAGGAATGGGAAACGCCTCTCCCTGCCTCAGGGAAAGTTTAGTTAGATTGCATACCCCAAAACGTGTATACCTCACAAAAAGCTAATCAGTGACTCATAAAAATTAGACTGACCTTGTGCTTTTTTTAACCTTGAAATCCCATTAACAAATGATTATTGATATATTCCCTGCCAGTGGTTTCTTTTCTTCTATTAAAACCTGTGCATCAAACAAAACAAAACAAAAAATAACAAAACTGACACATAAAAACAAGCTTTGTCACATATTCAGAGGAAATTTAAAAGATGGGAAAAAAAATACTCACTTTTGCTTTGTTCCAACATCGTCTAGAAAGTTCTGGTCAAGAATCTGTATCAACCAATAGAATTATTTTCTCTTAAATATAAGAGAATAAAAGAATGAGAAGAAGAATGCCAAGATGCCTCGATTCAAGAGTTCTGATGCAGAGTTCCACAACCCTGGATAAGCAGTTCAAACATGCAGAGAGTTACAGTGTACAGTCGACTCAAAAACTTGCCAACACAAACAAACAAAAATTTTATCCCTTGATCTTGAACAGGGTGCAGAGTTTGTATTTAACAAATATGCTCTGAGCTGATGGAATTCATCAAATATTTAGGTCCCACCTGAAGACAGACAAAACACTTGTCAGTGGTTCAGAAACAGAAGGAGAAAGCAATGGAGAGGCATTCATTTATAAAATGGAACGTATTTTTATTAGAGCTTTCACAATTTTGAATGCCACAACTGGTCAGGGCATGGATATGCATAGGATTCCTCTTTAGTTTACAAAGAGAAGTCGTCCTCAGTGTGCTCAAAGACAGTGTGTGTCTGTGTGTGGGTGTGTAGGGGCAGAGAGTTTTCAACAATGTGTATGTGAATGCTTAAGAAACTGATTTTATATGGGAGCAAACACTCAGTAACAATAGATTTTTGATAACCACAAGTAACGGCACTCTTTTTTTTAAATTTTTTTAAAGATTTTGTTTATTTATTTGAGAGAGAGAGTACACACAAGCAGGGGAGGGGGAGAAGTGGTGGGGAGAGAGAGATGCAGACTCCCCGCTGAGCAGGGAGCCCCACGTGGGGCTTGATCCCAGGACCCTAGATCATGACCTAAGCCAAAGGCAGATGCTTAACCAGCTGAGCCACCCAGGTGCCCTGCCATGATGCTTTCCAACAGACAGGACAAAAAATAAATAAATCGGTCTGCAAGGCTAAGAGGGCGAGCAGGCTGGCCTAACTATGGCTGCAGATGAAGCTCATCAATTTATCG
This sequence comes from Neomonachus schauinslandi, assembly GCF_002201575.2. Lineage (NCBI taxonomy): Eukaryota > Metazoa > Chordata > Mammalia > Carnivora > Phocidae > Neomonachus > Neomonachus schauinslandi. Next base: position 7,584,525 of record NC_058405.1, read on the forward strand.
TATATTGATTTCCCATCTGGAAAAGGACAGAGAATAGAACCCTGTCCCATCTCTGTCATCTCCAGCTGATTTCATGGATGGGGCCACAGGAGTTTCAGAGGAGGGGATGGGATGAAATGACTCTTTAAAACAATTGGAAACCATTTCCAAGTTCCCTCTTTATATAACATCATTTAACTGGTTCAGTGTCAGGTGACAAGGAAGACAGGGAAAGGGGAAGTGAAGTAGAGATCTAGATCCTAGGCTCTAGTCTCAGGTTGGCCAAATATGAGGTGTATGGCCGTGTATCTTTTATGGAATCAGAACATTTTTAAATTAGTGGTATCTATGGGAGAACTTTTCTTCGATGTCAACATTGTGCAGGTAACCGCTGGAAGCACAGAGATGGTGAGTGACAGAACCAGGCTCACCCAGTTAGTGCACACTGGAACATGGTCAGCGCCCCTGTGAGGTAAGTCAGATAGGTCCCTGATTCTTACCTGGCTCTGGGTCCCTGTGCCAGGAGCTGTGATAGTCACTTGCATCAATTTCTGGCAACTCAGAGAAAAATGTAGCAGAGCTCATTTGGAAGCCTTGATCCAAGTGAAGCAGGGAGAAAAAGTAAAGACTGGTGTGAGGAATCAAGATAAAGGTGCCAAAAAATTAAAGCCTGATAAAAATGTGAAGAGTCTGCAGTAGAAAATTCTAGTGTACCCTAGAAATAATACTTGTATTGAGCATCTCACCTAGTTACTATGAAATCAAATCAGCTCACAGTTAGGAAAATGTTCTGAAACTTAAAGATGTATGCAAGTAAAAACAATACTATGAATTCAAAAACAAGAACAACAACAACAACAACAACACCATGTAATAATGATCACATGCTCTTAACTGTCTATTTTAAGTTGGCATGACATTGTTAAATTTTACTTTACTTTGTCTTTTTATTCAAGTCTGATATCCTTAAAGTAAAGAAGCCACAAAGAATCTCATGATGCTGTGGAACTTAACACCAGAAACTGCAAGCGTTAAGTCAAACCAGTTTGACACGTTACATAGTATTTTTTATATTATTTTTCTATTACAATAAGACGATTTCATGGCAACATTTATCTAACAAACCGTTCTCCTGCTAGAATTTTCTCACGTGAAAACAGGCTGGTTCAGATGTAATTGCACTCACATCCCCTTACTATTTTTAATTTGGGTCACAGGGGCAGTATTGAGAGCCATAAAAACTACAGTCTAAGAAAAATAGCTGTAAAAGTTTCATCAAGAAAAGAAGAGATTAATACCCGAAGTTAGACAAACAGGGAAGGAAAGAAAGTGTGCTCTACTGAAATCATCTTTAACACCGGTGTTCAAAAGATGGTGCTTATCCATTCCCTGACCTGAAACACCAGGCTCTTTTGCTGCTTTTTGTTTTGTTTTGTTTTAAACAGAGACTTTTGTGGTAAAGTAAGATCTTGTTCTGCTTCCTGTTGCTTTTTTTTCCCTGCCTTTTTTCCTTAGTGATGGTACGAGTTAGCTTAATCTGGATTAACTGCTCGAGGAAAGTGATACATTTAAATCCAGTATTCTTATTTCACTGAGAGATATTAAATATCTTCTACCGTGAAATAAGAGGAGAGTAAGTAAATAAATCTTCATTCTGATGCAGAATGGATTAAATTTCTTTTCCACTATCTGAGGGATAAACTCATGTGAAAAGAAGATGGATATATAATAAGAAGGCTCCATCTAGAGAAGATGAAAAGGACAACTTAACACATTGTTCCCTGGGTGTGACAGTTGACACTCCAGAATGCCCCCAGGGAGGAGGGCAGAAGGCTACATACAGTGATTTCATGTCCTCTGAGAACTATCACTGATTCTCATACTCTCCTTTTATTTTAATACAAAACAGTGTAAGGTACTTTGTAAAATATTATATAGGCTACCCATTCTATTTGAGGATGGAAATGAATTGTCACTATTTAAATAACATTACCTAATATTGCTTGAGTTTTAAATTAATAATAATATAATCTCAAGTTAACTGAATAGGTACCATGTGTCAAACACAATCCTATGTGTGTTGCATGACACTCCTCATTTATTCCACATTAAAAATCTGCTAGCTAGGCAATCTTATCATCCTCTTTTTTTTACAAATGGGAAATTAAGGCTTAGAAAGGTTCATGGCTCAAGATAATGCAGAGCCAGGATTATAACCCAAGTGTTCTAAATCTGAAGCCCATCCAACTAACCGTTAGACCCAGTTCTGTAATTTATTTTTAGTCTTTCGTTTTAAGTGTAAATTAGTGTTAACGAGAAGTACACATACAGGACAACTTGAGATTTATGGTCTTCATTTATGGTCTTCTCAATTTCATTTAAATTCATAATGACTAAAAATAGTTAAGGATAGTGAAAGAAAAAAAAAGTACAAAAGATTTCCTCTTCTGGAGAAAATTCTACAGTATAGCTACTTTAAAAAACACTATTTTAAGCAGGGTAGTTTGGCATTTCTTTCATTGAATGGGTGATTCTTAAGTAATTATTTCAGCTGGTGAAAGGAGTTTCATAAGGAATTCAAGTTACCAGTACCTGGATTCTGATTATGTCCACCCACATATAAGCTGCAAATAACACTGCACTATTGCATCTGGATGTACAGTTTGTGTGTGCTCTAGGGCTCTTGACCTATGAAGCTAGTAGGGCTGAAATCCACCCCAACAAGGTGCCTTTTGCTTTGTGCAAGAGTACTGATTTGGCTAGTAGACTCCTGAAGTGACAAAAAAGCAAATCTGGCTGAGTTGCAAAGTATAGGGATGGTGATGATATTCAAGAAAGCTCACAAATCAGCCATTATGTGGGTCAGTCTAGACACAGATTTGAAGAATATCAAGCATAAAACAATGCACAAATATGACCAGCACCAAAAAGATGAGGTTAGTGAATTCAGAGAACAATGGGTCAAATTGAAACAAGGGCATTCATACAACTGGATTCAGAGACTAATTCGAATAGAGCATTTCTTATTTTTTCTCTACCATAGAGTTGCATTATTAGAGTAGCTTTCCAAGAAATCAGTACCTGAGAGAAACTGGATTTTAGTCATGTATTGTCAAAGGTTCCTCATTAGGATGATCATCCAATGACTTTGTTCAAGAAATTCTGTCTCCCTATATTAAACACTTTCCAACAGCACTTGGAAGCACAGTGCTAAAAAAGGAAACAGTATATTTTCACTTATCATAGTATTATATTAAGATTACAATCCTAAATACTGCAATGGATTTATCAAGCCATTTATGCTTCCTCAAATTGGAGAGTTATAGAGAAAGAAAGTGCGCTAGACAAATGTGTAACGTGATTTTCTATGCTTACATTCATTTTCCATATTTGTATTTAAATAAATAATACTAGCTCTATCTTATCTACAAGAAGGATGGATATAGAAGCAGCCAGAAATATAGGAAAATAACTCCTTCATCTCCTCATTTGCTACCCTAAGTATATTCAAGACAACAATTATACAGTAATATATAGCAGACAAAAGTATTCAAATACCTTTTAGAATCATCTGTTTGAAAAGAAGGGGTATAAAAACACCTTAAATTAAATGATAAAAATTGAGAGATTGTAAGGGAATCTCATTTTGGAAATGCAGTCAAGGTAAATGATTGTTCATTGATTTTTTTTTAATTATAGTAATTACCCTGTGGTTTGGTGGCTAGGATTTCTTATTCTTAAAAACACCAGGATATTTCAAAAACACATCTCACCAAATAACAGTAGTTGCATAGAAAATCAGAGGATGTGATCTGTTAAAAAGTGGTACATCGCATGTGTGCTTCAGTTTAACAACATTGCTATGCATATAATTCTCTTTTCCTCTTATTATACAACTAGCTTAGTTTCTTTAATGAAATTGGTGTAACTTGGGTTCTTATAAGGAGGAACATATTTCTTTTTCCTGTAAAGAGAAAAACAACAGAGTTCTGGATATATATTTGCACAAATTATGGCTTATAGATTCAATTCCAGCTGGTCCAGCTGAATTTAAAGCGATGGGTGATTTTGTTACATTCTAATTGGCATTTCCATACCACTTCCATGTAAAGCCCAGTATCAACATACCTGGTTCCCCATGGATGCTTTTAGTCAAATAAATAAGCAGATAGAAGTCATTAGGTAGACTGCAAGTCAAATATTTGTTTTTTTAGAGCTGAAGAACTGTATGATTTCATAAGCTTCAAAGAGCAGCCTTTTATACTAACCTTTGTATAAACTTCAATAAAGCCTAGATTTCCTGGACTCAGAGAATGAAAAATATGTGTAATCTGGGATGAAATGTCTTGTTAACCTTTTAACAACTTAAATATCATGTATTTAAAAAAATTGTCAACTATATAAAACTTCTAATATTCAGTAAGAGCTTAAGTATGTATTCCTTAGATATGTTAAATCCCTAATAATAATCAACACTTATGGGGCATTTACAATGGGCCAGGTCATGTTCTATGTGGTTATAAGTTTTGAGTCATTTCTTCTTTATCGAAATCTCATGAGGTGGTATTCTTTTTAATACATTAAAATTACTTTTATTAATTATTTATTTTTAACATTAATCACTTTATTTTAAATAATTTTTAATAAAACAATTTTATTTTTTAAGTGATTCATTCAATGGAAGAGAAAACTGAGACACAGGTAGGTTAAGGGATTCACCTGAAGTCATATAAGGAGTAAATGATTGAACTGGGTTTAGATCAAAAAGCATCAGGGTCTGGAAAAGCAATCCTTATTCAATCTACACTGGCAACTTCTCATAAGACAGAAGTTATCCAACAAAGTGTTGAGAGTCAAAATCCCAATTCCTTATGGTTTTGGCAGCCTGGATAAATACTAAGTAGTAAAGAATCTTTGTTCCAAAAAGGTAAATACCAAATGCATGAATGTATGAAAAACATGAATCATTTATTTGTACAGAATTCAACATTTGCAGAACAAATCCAACAGCTGAGATGCCACTTACAGTCTAGTAGTGAGAGAGAGAAAGTAATCAACCAACCCATCCATGATGAATACAATGCAGGAAATAAGAGAGGGAGATACAAGAGGGAGAGGACTGATTAGGGGGAGAGTGGTGAGGTGGCATTCAGCTAGAGCACCCCAGAGCATGCCATCTAAACTGAGACCTGAGCAGGAGGGGAGCACCAAGGCTGTGTGTGGGGCACATGCACTTGGAAAGCAGTGGGAAGAAGAACAACTCTGGAGCATTACAGGTGAAGGGGTGTGTGAATGGAAGTGCAGCTGGAGAAAAGGTGAGAGCCAGATCACATGGACCTGGGAGATCATGGCTAGGAGGAGAGGCGAGTAGGGAAGAGCCTGAATGGCTTTATGTTTTCCCATGACCACTGTGGTTGCTGGGTATGGAATGGGTGGGGCTGAGGCAAAAGTGAAAGAGCCACGCTGGAATCCCGCACAGAGGGAGAGAAGCCATGGAGTTAGGACACACTGAGATGCAGAAGGCAACATCTGGATGGCATTTTCAAAGCACCCTTAGATCCCTCATGGCTGGCGGTAGAGTTGATAAGCTGTAAGAAGAATGTCTCATTGCCAAGAACAGTTCCCTCTTTAAAAGTGCAGGACAAAACACTGAATAGGTCTGGTGTAGCTCAGACATTACCCAAATATGGGAAAGCAAAGATTGCCTGGATTCACTGCAAGGGCTAACTGGTTTTTGATTTACAGTGGTGTGAAAACATAAAGGAGTAAATGTTTTGCTTTTTTCCAATGTTCAGACTCTGGAGTCAGAGAGTCAGGGCCCAGGGAAAATGATGCATACCTATTGACAGTGCTCACTACAGAGCACACTTTGCCTTTCTCTTTGTAAACAGCAGGTCCCTGGTTTGGTGGCCTCCTGAGCATCCGAAGGAGATCAAGGCTCCTAAGCCTCCCCCAGGGCAAAAGTATGGACAAGAATGTGTAGCCTGCACTTTCTCAGACCAGAGAAGGGATGACGTCAAAGAATGTTTTGCCAGAATATGGACCTGTCCCTCCCTACTAAGCCCAATCTGCCCTCAAAACATAGCCTTCTATTTCTTTGATTTCTGGCAATAAATATTTCCACTTTATTCTTTTCTTTTTTTCTAATGTAAACAGGGCATGTGCTAGGCTCTAGAAGTGGAAAAGATAATAATAATACAGGTGGTACTTTCAAGGAAGTTGAGCCTCAAGAGGCTTGCACGGAAGATAAGGGAAAAAAAATGTATATAGAGAGAGCTATAACCAAGCAAAAAGTGTCAGAAAAGATGTGTTTACAAATTGCTGTCAGTCTTTTAAACAGGAAAAACTCAGCTGGAAAATTTTGATTTTTTTTTATCCTGATGGATAGCTGGGATTTCAGGAGATGCTTGGAGAAGCCAGATGATCTAGGTAAGGGGAGCATCAACCTCGCTTCACTTGTGTACTTCCTGTGATGTGGGCATGTACCTTCAGATTAGTCATGTAGAGCTATGCAGGAGAATTAGTCCCTTATCCTGTCTGTGCCTATGTACAAATATCTTACCGTATTTGCTGGCTTTCAACTTTCAAATGGCACATTTAAGACACAGCAGGCAGGCGTTATGATCTATCCTTCTTTTCATTTTTATGTGCATGATGTTTGCACTTTCCCTGATTCTCTAATGCCCCTTCCTTCCTTTTCAAATGCCACCCTATCCACAAACATCACCTCTATTTCCTTAAATGTAATCTGGTCCCTTCTTTTGTGCATCTATAAACCTCTGTTGAAGTGTTATTTAAATGTGTGTTGTAATACAATTCTCACACTAGATTGCAAGTCACTGTTCCCTACATTCACTACAAGACCTATCATCACACTGTTCACAAAATTATTTCTTTAGAGATGTTTGTTAAATCAGATCATGTGAATGCAGTGCTAAGCTCAGTGCCTATCACAGGGAAAGCCCTCAATCTGTGATACCTGTTATTATTGAATGAACTGATGGCTGAGTGGATAAATCTGTTGTAGACAAACGCTTTCCCTGTATATTTAATAAAACAAGAATGCTTGTGTTGACCAGCTATAATCTGCAAAAGGAAAATACCCAAGGGGGAAAGGTTTTTGCCTTCAAGATTTCTAGGGAGGGGGGAAGGCTGTTTTAATTGCTAGAGAACCAAAAAAGAGAAAGAAGCTCCTCAGGAGAGAGACTTAGCCAAGACTCTAGCGAGGCTGGAAAGAGAGACAGAAGGCACAAAAATAGTCATAGGAAAACTCCTGTCGCTTGAATTGTTCTGTACACTTAGAAGAATACAATTATCATTCATGAATTCATGGGATTTTTCTGAGTTGGAGAGGCCATGCTAGTGTTTGGAAGTCATAGAAAGAGAGAGCCTTTCTTCTTAATTATAGCACTGGGCTGCAGGAAGGGAACGCTTGCTGAGCATCTGGGCAGAATGGGAGGAGCTTACCCCCGGGGCAGAAGTCAGCACCTGCACTGTGTCCTGTTAATTTGGTCATGTGTTTGCAGGTAGTATACTAAAGCACTGACATCATAGTAACCTACTGAAACCTCCTCATGTTCATTTAAGTCCTACAGTATGGATAAAGGTTTGAGGAGACATGCAGGGGCAGGTATGTGTTCCCAAGGTAGTAGTTGCTATTACATAGGAACCCCCTGGTGGGGCAGATGCTGTTTGCTTATTTTGTGTGGTCAGTGTTGTACTTTGTTATGTTTTTAAAGCAATGGAGCAATAAGCTGAACAATACCCCTTCGAAGATAAAGCAAAAGGAGCTCTGTAGGTGTGATTAAGTTAAAGATCTTGAGGTGGTGAGATTATCCTGAGTTCCTCTAGGGGGAGCCCTAAATGTGACCACAAGGGTCCTTGGGAGAGAGGCAAGAAAGTCAAAAGAAGAAGCAGGAGATGTGAGCAGAGGCATGAGATTGGAGGGATGGGGAGAAGGGGTTACCAGGCAGGGAAGGCCAGTGTCCTCTGGAAGCTAGAAGAACCAAGAAAAAAGGACTCCCTTCTAGAGACTGCAGAAGCAACCAGTCCTGCCAAGACCTTGACTTTTGCCCAGCAAAACCAATTTTGGACTTGTACCTTCCAGAAGAGTAAAAGAATAAATTTGTGCTATTTGAAGCCACAAGTCTGTGGTCATTTGTCACAGAAGCCACATGGTGGCTTCTCAATAAAGTGAGAGAAAATGAGTATGGGGGGAATCCCAAGAGATATAATTCTAGAGTCACAAACAGGAGGGTGGGCAATTTAAGGACATTGCCTTTATGAAACCAGTCTGATGGCCTGGGACTGAAGGAAGGCAGTGCCCTGAATGGAATGGCCTCATGATTCTCTGTGCATCTGCAAAAGAGATGATCTAGGTAAGGGGATCATAACACCATTTTCCCATTGGGCAGTTTTTATAATTTGGGGGCTTATGTTCAGAATAACCTGGTTAAAATGCAAAGAAGTAGTCCCTAGTTGCCTGGGTGGTTCAGTCGGTTAAGCATCTGACTCTTGATTTCAGCCCAGGTCATGATTTCAGAGTTGTGAGATTGAGCACCGAGTGGGGCTCAGTGCTTGGTGTGGAGTCTGCTTGACATTCTCTCTCTCCCTCTCTCTCTGCCCCTTCCCCCGTGTGTGTGCTCGCACACTCTCTCTCTAAAATAAATAAATCTTTTAAAAAATGTAGTCCCTTAACCTGTCTACACCTATTTACCAGTATCTTACCAAAGAGGCATGAACAACATGTGAAGGTATAATGGCCAATGTCTCTCCTACATTTAATTCTAGCCCTACAGGTACTACTCCAGGATGGAGAAAAGGTGTGACCTGTGCTCTAGCAATATTATTGGAATACTCTGGGAACAACCTGAATTCCAAAGTTTTGTTACTATGCAACTACATGCTGCCAAACTATGACTTTAACATAGGTTTAGGGATGTGGCAATTAAGGTATTTGCTTAAAAATCCAGTCACATTTGATCATACTATTCAATGAATAATTGAATTTTTCTGCCTCCCATAGGGAACTAGTGTGATCAGTTCAGGAATATGGCACAGACCTTATTCTTCAGAATCTCAGAGTTTACGGAGGGGAATAGACAAGGACATAAGAATATTAAAGTACTAATGCAGGTGCTGTAGGAACACAAAACCAAACTTAAGGGCTTGGGGAAGACTTGAATTAGATATATGTATTCTTACAGGGATTGAAGGGGAAAGGAGTAAGGTTGTAAGAATACAAAAATGCACTTAAAGATAATCAATCTTATATTTCTTTTAAAAATATCTTTCAGAATACATTTGCTTAAAATGTGATTGTTGAAAAAACATACTGCTTTTTGTTTGTTTGTTTGTTTTTGACACTTAAAGATACATGTTCAATAAAGCCCTTGGGAAGTTTGCTGTGTGGCAACCACTGATGTCAATGGGTGTCTTGTGGGTAAATCTGCATGTGTTGCTTTGAAAAACTGTATTTTCCCTTGTAAGATGATAACTGTTAATTGCACTGACCTGGAGTAAACAATTTCAGGTAGATACCATTTCTTATTTCACTCCTTCCATTTCAGATACTGAGAATTAATGCCAACAGAAAATTGTGGTAAACTTGGCATACTGAAAGAATTCTCACCTTCAAATTTGTAAAGCCACAATATATTTCCTTTAGAAAGCTTTCATAACCTCAAAAAGAGCTCTAAAACACCAAAATCCCTCAAATCCCTACACAGTTCACAAAGGAATATATGCCTTCCAGCAATATTTAGGTTTTGCCAGGAATGTAAATATGATAGACTTTGGAGCCATCCCACATTTTAATTCAAATTTAAATAAATCCTATGCCTGGGCTTCTGTGTAAATAAAGCTCTCTCCAGGGGGAATCAAAAATAGAAATAATTTGAAAAGAAACCTGAATTATTCCTTTAAATAAACTCTTGAAGTAAAACTAAATTAAATGGTAGGATCTTATTTTCTCACCTAAGCTCTGGATCCTAGGCAAGATTTTAAAAGTCAGTCACATAATAAGTTGGTTGTGACTAATGTTGATCATGGCAGTTTATCCAGCTTGGCTTATCTTTAACCTAAATTGACTGGTTTTGGGAATTGGCTGCACCTACCATGCATTTCTTGTTCTTTAGCTGCAGCTTTTCCAAATCAACTAAAATGACTGTGCTAACATTATGGAAAATAATTTAGAGAAGAAAATATAAATGATTTCTCAATGTTGCCATTTGTTTTGAGATCTTTGAACATAAAGAATCTGCTGAGAACAACAAGATTGAGTTTTTAAAAATGATTTATGCATATGAGTGATGTGGAAAATATTTAAAGCAAATTAGAAATTAGAGAATGAGATGATCATCTACACATATGCTGAGAAAGATTATACATATAAGACATTTGAATCCACCAGGTTTTAATTAGGTAGGATACATTAAAACAGTCAAGTGTTTGGTGACCTCAGTTTCTTTCCTGCGTGCATTGTACTTTCTCAGTGTCCACTTAGCAATGGAGAGGCTCTGAACAAAGTGGTGGCAGATAGAAGGGTCAGATCAAGGTGTAACAGAAAAACTGTGTAACAGATAAAATTAGCACAGATTAACTGAGAAACTTAGATACATTTCTGTCACATAACAGGTATTCTCAAGCAAAAAGGATAGTTTTTTCTTTTTTCTTTTCTTTCGTTCTTTCTTTCTTTCTTTTTTTTTTTTTTTTGTAGAACCACTAAACTTTTCTTAAAGGGAAGCACTATAATAACATCAAAAGAATTGGACTGGGGCATCTGGGTGGCTCAGTTGGTTAAGCATTTGGCTCAGGTCATGATCTCAGGGTCCTTGAATCAAGTCCAATGTCGTGCTCCACGTTCAATGAGGAGTCTGTTTGTCCCTCTCCCTCTGCCCCTCCCCATGGTTGTGCTCTCTCTCTCTCAAAAAGAAGAAGAAGAAGAAGAAGAAGAAGAAGAAGAAGAAGAAGAAGAA
>NC_058405.1:7595489-7679690 GCF_002201575.2 Neomonachus schauinslandi
AAGAAGAAGAAGAAGAAGAAGAAGAAGAAGAAGAAGAAGAAGAAGAAGAAGAAGAAGAAGAAGGAGAAGGAGAAGGAGAAGGAGAAGGAGAAGGAGAAGAAGAAGAAGGAGAAGAAGAAGAGGAAGGAGAAGAAGGAGGAGGAGGAGGAGAATTGGACTGTGAATCAGAAAAAGCTGAAATCTGTAACTTGATTTTGAGCAAGTTAGTTATTTTTACTGTTTTAATCCATCTATATTAAAATAATAAAAGAGTTATGTACTCTCTATACCCCTCTCCTCTCTCTCTCTACTGTTGATATGACCCTAATGTGACTGACCAGCCCAACTCACTTGTGTAATTAGTCATTTTGTTCCCTAAAGACTTACTGCATTTAATCCATTGCCCCGCACTGAAACCAGACTAAATTTTGATCAAATTGTATCCTACTATCCACGTTAAAATGCTGGGGCAGCTCTGCATTGGGCCCAGGACAAATCCCAATTTTTTTAGCTTAAAGTGAGGCAGGCCCACCACTTCCTTCCCCAGCCCTGTCTTCCTTCCCCTCCTTGCTCTCCCTGACCCAGCTTTCCTGCTGTGCCTGGCTCAGTGTTGCCCATCTAGGGAGCCTCTGCCTCAGGGTCATTTGCTTGCTCCAGAAAGACTTCCTTGATCTCAGAGTAGCCTGCCTCCTCTCTTATTTTTCACAGCACCCTCTACCTCCCCTGCTATCTCATTCCCTGCATGATATTGCAAAAGTGGCTTAGTGTCTGAATTTTCTGCAAGTTTTATTAGACTCAGGACTTATCTGTATCACTCACTATCACTCCAGTGTTTAGCATCCCCAGAAAGCACTCAATACTTTTTGGTTAAACACGTGAACAAATGAATAAAGAAATTTTATATCATAAAACAATCATATTTTATATGACTTCTTTCCAGGCATAAGGAGTGTGGGCTGATTTGTTATTTTCTCATCACTGAAAAGAAAATTCTACCCCTTTCTCATCTTGTAATCCAAAGAATAATAGTAAGATTATAATAACTCCTTACTTTGCTTTTTCTAACAAGATTCCTCCTTACTTATAGAATGTCCAATTTGAACATTCCCTCAAACCTCAGTGAAATCAGGGCACATTACAGTTAAGGTTTTGAAGGTAATGGCATGGCATGCTAATCTGATGGTGAAAAACCAATAGGATGGCTGATGAAAGACCTAGTTAGATTTTTTTCAATGACATCAGCAAACATTAAAAAGCATTTTAAACTAATTTAATAATTACTTAATGGAACTGATATGATTGACTAATTAAATCCATGAAATAGCTAATCAATTTAATCCCCAATCCACATGAACAATCTGTTCTGTTTAAAATTACATAATTGCAAAATGTTTCTAATTGTTTAGGGTGGGTCACAGGGCTCCATTAAACTACTGTCTTTACTTTCAGTATGTTTGAAAATTTCCATAATAAAAGTTAAACAATATGTGACCAAACTTCTACAATAAGACAAAATATAGGAAGTTCAGAAACAAAAATAACCTTTGTCATATTTGCCTAAAATTTATATTTCCCTATGGGCACCCTGAAACTGCTCAGAGGCTCCTTAATATTCAATAGTCTTTTGATTTGAAATTGATAAGGTACGTAAAGAGAGATTAGATGACAACATATCTGTGATGTTTTCAAGACTTTGATGCTGGAGTAAGTCTGTCAAATGCTATCAGTTTGAAACTATGTTAATTCTTACTCTGTGATTCTAGCAGAGCTCCTTCCCAAACCACTACCAGCATGTGGCTTACCTGCCAGTGAGAATTTGGCACTTCAACATAATTACTTTAGCTTTTAGCAATACATTCCTTTTATTTATTTTTACTGAAGAAAAATGTCAACACCAAGAGATTATACATACAATATGTTGAGATCTATGGCATATTTTGCATGGTTGCTTAAAAGACAACCCAAGCAAAATACATGCAGTAACTTGACTTGTAACTGCTGGATGAGAGAAAATGTGTTCTCTGTCCGTAATACATGTGAGAGTGCTTGTATAAGATATTCAGAGAACAAGCAACATTGCTGACCAATAATATGACTTCCCGTAATAGCAGCTTGCTTGAGGCATATATCAAGAAAAATATGCTTCCTGGATCAATTTAGATATGGTGAAACAAGGTTGCACACACATTATGGTGAGGAAGGAATTCAGCCTCCATAAACTATGAGCATAGTAGAATGATTTTGTTGCTGCAGTGTGAAGTCAGGGAAGAAACATTGACGGAGAGCCCTTATTTTTTTTTTTAAGATTTTATTTATTTATTTGACAGAGAGAGACACAGCGAGAGAGGGAACACAAGCAGGGGGAGTGGGAGAGGGAGAAGCAGGCTCCCCGCAGAGCAGGGGGCCCGATGTGGTACTCGATCCCAGGACCCTGGGATCATGACCTGAGCCGAAGGCAGACACTTAATGACTGAGACACCCAGGTGCCCCTGGAGAGCCCTTATTTGTAGTGCAGGGTCCCAGATGTTGCCTTGATGATCAACATAAATTAAAGAAATATGCATTGCCTTCTAGCATCTTTTAATCTATTTGGGAGATGTCATATGTAAACTGAATTAATAGCCCTCATAAAGCAAAATAGACTTAAGTAGAAATATAATAACTTTCTGCACTAAAATCATGTTTATATTGTAATATAGCATTGCTACGTGTGCAGCAAGAATTGGATTTAGAGTCAAGGATAATTAACTAAAAAAAAGACTTTTTTTGATTTGTGTTGTGTTTGTGAAAGGCAAGTTTTAGCTTCACAGATCTATAACAGGAAAGGCAAGATAGAGATAGAGGATATGGGGTCAGATGGTGGAAAAGGTAGATGCTAATGAAGAACCTCAATATGGAAGAGAAGGCAAATTAAATAGATTTCATTATAAATACTATTCGAGATGGGTCATCTATACATGCAACCTTAGATTACATGTACTGTATTATTTCTTCCTCTGTTGTTCTCCTTTATGAGCCATCCTAACTACTACCAACACCAAAATACCCAGCAGATATTGGGACCAGCTTAAATCCCTTGATACAAACACAGCGTCTTGTACTAAGTATAGTTATCATGGGTTGAATTGTATTCCACCCCCCCTCAGAATTCTTATGTTGAAGTCCGATCCCCCAGCACCTTACCATGTGACTGTACTTGAATATGGGGTCTTTAAAGAGGTGATTAAATTACAATGAGGTCATTAAGGTGGGCCCTATTTTGATATGATTGCTATCCCATAAAGAAGAGGAAAATCTGGACTTGGGCATGAACAGAAGGAAGCCACAGAGAGAAGAGGGCCTTCCAGAAGTCAGGATGAAAGGTCTGAACCGATCATCTCTCAGGGTCCTAAGGAGCAGTCAACCTGCCTACACCTTGATCTCAGACTTGCAGCTTCTGGAACTGCGGGAAAACACATTTCCATTGCTTATGCCACCCAGTATGTGATACACTGTTATGGCAATTCAAACAAACTAAGTGAATGGTTAAAATACGTACATCTTAAAATAGGAAAACACTGCAAAATGTCTGATAATCTATCAGACTTCTCTATCTTGCATATTTTATATGTTAGTCAGCTCAGCTGAACAAGCTGAAAACTCAGAATGCCCCATCTACATCTGTCCATTTTGCTGAGATAAATGATTCAATCTTCAGTGCTTAGTTTCTTGGACATACTATACCAATAACTAACAAAAGGCTCCACGTGAGCTATAGAACTTGATTGGGCTCCTTGCGAGGCAGAGAAAGCTGCTAGTCACCTGACGTATGTCCACAGGGCTGTCAGACTTCACCCCACCTCAAGCCACATTCTCACTAAGAAATAGTTATGTTTTCTGTAATAATGAAAAGATATTTATTCACTGGGAGAGAAAACAAAGGACTTAATATGCAGTTTTTTAAATATTAAATAATTTTCCTTTCATTTCCTTGGGGGAAAAAAGAGAAAACTGAATTTCTCCAAGGTAAATTTGCCATTCTGAATTGGATCCTTAAAAATACCATATTTGATTACAAACTGAAGATCCAAATGAGCCTGGAGGCCATGTTTACCAGAGAAATTTTATCTTTCTGTTTATATTTATTGTAAATGATTTTTTTTTAATCAGATGGGACATCTGCAAATTTTTAGGCACTAATTTTCAAAGACCATGAAGCCCTCTGGGTGATTTTTTCATTTCCTTAACAGATAGTTTAGTTTTAAACTACATACTTTCCCTTGGCAGAGTGAGAGATGAAAAGCCTGCTATAAAATTGATTTGGCATCTACATAAAAGAAAGCTTTGTAAGAAGTAGTGCTAACCGAGAAGCTTTCTTCATAAGCTTATGCCCCAAAATTAAAATGTCACTCAGATCTGAGGAGCATTCCCTGCCCAGACATCCCCAATAAAATCATATTTATACTCTTAATTGTCATATTTTAGAAAAAAAAAACTATATTCTTTTACCTGTGTCATTTTTTTTCAAGATTATAAGACCCTCAAATTGTGTGTTAGGCATATCCATTTTTAACCTAGTGAAACATGTCGATTTAAAAAATATTTTTACAATAAATTTTGGCTGTTCCCAAAATAAATAACCAGGGATATGCCCTCATAATGTTTATAGAAATAAAAAGAGGTGAAGTATTTGGTCACGTGTCCTTAGACTTATTCTTTATCTACATGGAACTAAACATTTTAATTGACTAGATGGTTTGTTAGAAATGAATTTGTTTAATTACTGTTGTCTAAATTTAGCCAAAAACAAAGGATCTTCCTACAAGAAATGCAAATAGCATCTATATATCCAATGGCAAAACTCAAAAGAACTCATTAGATAGTGTAAGATGTATCTTAAGAAATTCAAATATTTCAATGAAAATGTGCTATTTTACTCTTCAGAAATAGAATTCTTTAATCAAAATTCAGTAAAAATGAAATAAAAAATAGCTGGAAAGCATATAATACTTCATTCCATCTCTTCTAATGTGTTTGAGGAAAGAGTACCTGACCTATAGGTTTAAATTGTTCTGAATGCCTGTTAAAATGTCCGGATTGAACAATGATGGTTTAAGGGTAGATTGAAAAAGAACATAATCGTATGAATTTTAACTTCATGGAATTTGTTTACGAGTATTTGCTTCACTGAATATCGTTTAAATGGGAGTTTCATACATTGTGAGCAATAACAAGATTTAACAAGGAGGGAAACTGTCATGGAAGAACATTTCGAGCCAGTGTCCAGAGACCAAAAACCAAGCTTCATTCAAACAGCCCGCTAGTGAATATTTAACTATCAGACTAGCCAAAATTTGACCACGTGTGGGCAATTATAAAGCCTGAAATGCTTCATGTTCTTTCCACTACATACTGAATGAATTCTACCAGGCATTTTAATACAGTGTGAGAAAAGCATATTTTTTTCTTCTCAAATTAGTTCATTCAAGTCACTCCCACAGAATGTTATTATATTGGCTTTTCTTTCCATATCTTGATTATCTAATAACATTTTTAAAAAGATTTTATTTATTTATTTGAGAGAGATAGAGCAAGAGGGAGAAGCAGGCTCCCCACTGAGCAGGGAGCCCGATGCGGGGCTTCATCCCAGGACCCTGGGATCATGACCTCAGCTAAAGGCAGATGCCTAACCGACTGAACCCCCCAGGCGCCCGATCTAATAACATTTTTAATTGATAATATTTGTTGTATATTTTAATACTAATATTTATTACTACAAAGGTCCTATATCAAAAGTTCAATTTGATATTTTCTATCCACTCAAAGATGATCAGATTTTGAAAAAAAGCAGTAATAGTGAAATGAATCTGCCTGTCATCATAGAATCTTGGGTTTGGTAAGTAACCCTGCTAGAAGTAAACATCTTAACCTCCACTTGATTGCAGTGATCTGTTTTGTGATAGCTCGTTGGAGGGTCATTACGACCCTGGTTGAATTCTTCCCCTGGACTCAGTGTCCCCCATACTCAGCAAATCCATTCGTAGAGTCCTCTCAGGACTGCACAGCCTCTCCCCATATGGAGTCAAACTCTGTGCTCCTGTCACTGTACCCTTGGTTCGATTTTGAACTTTACAGCTGCAGGGAATGCATCTTGTCCTCTTTCCACATCTCATTTCTTCATGCATTTGGAGACAGCTTTGCACAGCAGCTCCCAAGCCATCAGCTCACTCTTTCCAGTGCATCGAGTCTATTCTAATGCAGATTGATGATATACTTTCCCACAAGTGTTATAAACTCCAAATCTCAGAGTCTACCTTGAAATGGACCATGAGGCTCATGCCATTCACACACTAGTGGAAACTATGAGTGCCCTTGGGTTTGTAGGCTAATCAGATCAAATGGGAATCCTTGACTGAGATTTGCTCTGAAAGCCCAGTCGGACACTTGTGTAGATATTGAAGGAGACAAAAATCTCAAATGGAAATCTGCAAAGTTTCTGTGCCTTAGGAAGTCAGCCAGCACTAAGTTCTGCCAAATGTGCTGAGGGTTTCTGCTGGTTGGGATCTTCTTCTTCTTCTTTTTTTTTTTTCCCAGCACACCTTTTGCCATTCTCTCATAATACTTCTATTTCTCTCATGTTTCTGTGCTACCACAACTTTATTACCTTTTAAGTAACTTGTCATATTTCTGATTAGATATTAAAAAACAAAAGCAAACACTCCTAGTATAAAATAAGACATTTAGCTTCTTTAACATTGTTTTCCCATATTTTGAAATTGTTTGCATCTTTCCATAAACAGTGACTCCTAAAGCCATCATCACAGATAAAACAGACTCCGAGTCTATGAAAGATTATTATCAGTAAGAGGATTACAATGTGATTCTTCTGATGATGTGATGGAAATGTTGGAATTTATATCAAATTTATTTGGGAAGGAATCATGTTCCTTGAATAAATAACCTTCCATATAAATATGGGCAGCTGCAGGCATACAGTAAGTTATAAATGAATACTCATTCAACAAATGATATATGTCATATATTCCATGCATATGTATGTACATGTATGCATGTGTATGCATTGATATATAAATATAGTATATCTCTTTGTTTGTTTCTCCATTTTCAAGATATTTTTCTCCGATGTTCTCCTATCTCTGGTTATGACCATAGAATATTATAACTAATTGTAAATTGAAAAGTTCAATTGGCTGATGCACATTTTGGCACACAATATAAACTCATTACAGATGTATTTTCATTTCACTAGATGTAATTGATCTATTATTTGACCACTCTGCACTCGATGTCTTTTCTGAGATTTTAGCTTACCCAATTAGAGTGTTTATTATGCAATATTAGTAGCTTCCCTGTTTTTAAGATATTTAATTTCTGCCCAGAATTTTAAAAAAATGAAAAAAAGGAAATTCAGTATGTCTTATTTATCCCAAGCTATCTTAGCAATACTTTGTTCTTTCTAACAGAATCACATAATCACAAGACGAACTAATTAATTTATCAAGTTCTATGAAAACAGCAGATTCTGTGGCTGCCTGCATGGTCCCGCTCTTCCTCATGGAATTATTCATTCAGTGGCAGCTGAGGCGGGCTGACGAATAGCTCTACACATTTTTTAGAATTATTTTCTAGTAAGCTGACATTCTGCTTTCTAAATGTGAACTAGATAGTATGTAACCATCACAGCATTTTAGAAGTCATGATAAGGGAGTATAGCATATGGAAAACAGTTTTTACCTGCAGTGATGAGATAGAATAGATGATTTCATTAATGGAGCACAAACAAGATTTAGTACAGCTTGATGTTGAAAACTGTGATATATTCATATGTAACCCACAACGGAGCAAATGAACTAATGCCCTGGGGAATATGTTAAAGGCTGGGAATTCACCATCAAGGTATGCCCGAAACATCAGGTGAAGGGGAGAAAACTCAGCACGTTGAAAAAGAAAGAGGTAAATATGGAGAGCTCACCTCAGCTCTTCTTTTTCTCCACTGTATAATGCTCAATATATTCATACCATGGTCAAAAGAGAACACTTTGAAAAATTAGGCAAGTAGGTTTGAAAGCATCCTTCTGTAGCTTGGAGAACACTAAGCTGTTCTTTGAGCCCTGAGAGAAAATAAACAAGTCCTTCTTTTTAAACTGGTGTTAGGGTGTGATGGAGAGAACTTCAAAGCTAGGTGAGCATCAGCAACAGTGGTGGCCGTAGGTTCAGGAGCCTCTCCAGGAAGGAAGGAAACAAACTGCTACAACTCCATGATATTCTAATCAGCCCAAATGATGGTTAAAAATGTGTAGCAGAGAGCAGACACGCTACCTATAATACCTGCCCAGGAGAAATAGAAAAACTACACTTTCTAAGGCTCTACTTGATCCAGCCCTTGCTGATCTTTCCTTCCTGCTGATCTTTCCTTCCTTCCACCTTTCCATGTAACCTCTTGTCCACCAAGATTTTCATACACAGAAGCCTCCAGGACTGGTGTTTGCTGTTCCTTTCTGCCTGACAGGCCTACAGGTCTCTATGACCAACCTCTCCTTCCCTACCATCTGCAATCTCCAAACACATTACCCTGTTTTATTTTCCTTATCTGGCATATACTTTCTGAGATAATCATCACATCAGTTTCCTAGTTTACTGCTCATTTCCTCCCACAAAAACGAAAGTTCTATGAGCACCAGACTGATGTTTCGTTTCACTTCTCTTACCCGTGTCTGGTGTAATGCCCAGTCCACAGCAGGTACTCGATAAAAATGTGATGAATGAATGCACCTAAGGATAAAGGCACCACAAAAATGAATTGTGCTTCTATCTTTTTTCTCATTTCAAATATCTTTAAAACAAACAGAGTAAGTTGTTTACTTTTTAAAAGCAGCACAGGAACATGATTCACTACACCTGGAGGTATCACAAATAAATTATCTTCTTACTGGGACCAAAAGTTAAGTTTTCTCACACAGGGTACTCAGTGAGTGTATGGTACTCAAAATATCTAGATGCATGGAGATACTATTTTTTAAATAATTGCATGCCACAGGTTGAAGCTTAGTGAAGGAGGTTTACTGGAAAAGGCATTACACATGACTCTGTCATTCATGCTTTGAA
Organism: Neomonachus schauinslandi; assembly: GCF_002201575.2. Classification (NCBI taxonomy): domain Eukaryota; kingdom Metazoa; phylum Chordata; class Mammalia; order Carnivora; family Phocidae; genus Neomonachus; species Neomonachus schauinslandi. The sequence continues at coordinate 7,604,574 of NC_058405.1, forward strand.
TTCAAGAGAAGGAATGATATTAGGTGCGTAATCCTGTTCTTGCATTTTGGTGAAAGACTATTCCCATCTTAAACAGAAAAGTGGTGACCAAAGTGGGCACTCTCCTCAGACCGGGTTTTCATAAGCTCTGCTACCCATCCGTTCAGTCAGAAGATGGGAAGGCAGAATAATGTTGGATTCCTTCCACAAAGGCCTCCCACAGTGACAGAAAAGTAGTGGAAGGGTATTCAAGATATTTCCTCCCTCCACCAACTGTGTCTGATTCAAGTAGGCCCCAAACTCTCTCCCCAGCTGCAAAGCCCATTTTCTTTATTTTGAAAGTTAATTCCACTCGCAGCTGGAACTCAAAGCAAAAAGTGAACATTGTGTGTTAAAAAAAAAAAAATCCTCCTTGAATTTGATCTTGTACTTGTTACAAGGACAAAAAGTAATATTCCTCAAGCCAAAAGGAGCCTCATGGTTTTGTTTCAGGTTACAGGCTTGAGAGCAGTGCTCTTAGGACAACAGCAAGCTTGCATGCCTGTGTAAGCATTATCAACCGAGGGTGGAGCCGCGCTGGGCCGCACAGTAATGTACTGTGTTACAAACACACTACCTCCTTCAGAGGAGAAAATGCAATGAGGTCTAACCATGATCAGATGCTTCCTAGCTGTGCTGTCTTCATGCTTCCAACTGTGAACACTTTTGACGGTTTTTTACATCTGTAAGGCACCAGTTCAAGTCCACAGATGTGCATGCAGGTTAAGCATGTTCTTTGGTTTATACCAAGTTTCATGAATTGCATACTTTATAACTCCTTCAAATATAGAAGGGAGAAAAGTGATTGATGAATAAAAGTGATCCTCTAAAAGGATTCACCTCTAAAATCCTCAGAAGGTAATTTCAATGGATTGCTTTTCTAGAGGAAGCTATTCCGTTTTCTTCCAATAATAGTCCTCAAAAGCTCTGATAAATTTGTGTAGGAGATACGTAACTGAAAGTCTCCAAGCAATGCCTAATGGTTCTCTACAACTCTTTAGGAGAGAGACGGGATTATGCATTATTCTTACTATTTTTAATATTTTGGAGTTTCATCTCGTCAGTCATATGAATACAGTTTAGCATGCTTGTGAGTTTCCTCTTTCCACCATAAAAAGACCACAAACTCAGTGGTGGCGTACAACAACACAAATGTATTCATTTACAGTGGGGACATCAGAAGTCTGAAATGAGGTTGTCGGATCTGTGATCAAAGTGTCAGCCAGGCGAGCTCCTGTTGGAGGCCCCAGGGGAGAATATGTTCCTTGCCTCTTCCAGCTTCTAGAAGCTTCTGGCATTCCTTATCTTATGCTCTGCCTCCTCTGTCACATTGCCGGCTCATCTCTGACCGCTGCTTCTCTTTTCATTTCATCAGGCCCATCCAGGACAATGCAGGATAATATCCCCGTCTCAAGATGCTTAATTTCATAAAATCTACAAGACCCTCTTACCATGTGTGGTGACAGTCACAGGTTCTGGGGATTAGGGTGTGGATATCTTTGGGGGGAGCATTTTTCAGTCTACTGCAGCGTGTAAGCTATAAATATAAAATACATATTAGCCAATAATTCAGCAATGCTGGAAACAACAGGCTGTAATTATTGACTATCACCCTGAAAACATATTACTGGGATAAAGTAATACCTAATTCATTAATAAATCTATCATCATTATGTGCTCTTTTGGCAGTATTCTTGAATAACAATCATCAAAATTCAAAATGCTAGTAAGAATGCTAAATATCTATTTTATTTTTTATTTTATTTTATTTATTTTAATTCCAGGTTGTTAACACACAGTGTTTTATTACTTTTAGGCATATAAGATAGTGATTCGACAGTTCCATATATTACTCAGTGCTCGTCATGATAATTGTACTCCTTAATCCCCTTCACCTATTTCCCCCATCCCCCCACCCATCTCCCCTCTGGTGACCATCAGTTTGTTCTGTGTAGTTAAGTCTGTTTTTTGGTTTGTCTCTCTTTCCCTCTCTCTTTTTTTCCTTTGTTCTTTTGTTTTGTTTCTTAAATTCCACATATGAAGGAAATCAGATGGAATTTGTCTTTCTCTGACTTGCTTATTTCGCTTAGCATTATACTCTCTAGCTCCATCCATGTCATTGCAAATGGCAAGAATTCATTCTTTTTTATGACTGAGTAATAGTCCATTGTCCACATCTTCTTTATTCATTCATCTAATGATGGACACTTGGACTGCTTCCATGGTTTGCTATTGTAAATAATACTGCAATAAACATAGGGGTGCATATATCCCTTTGAATTAGTGTTTTTGTATTTTTTGGATAAATACCTAGCAGTGTGATTACTGGATCATAGGGTAGTTCTATTTTTAATTTTTTTGAGGGACCTCCATACTGTTTTCCAGAGTGGCTGCACCAGTTTGCATTCCCACCAGCTGTGCACGAGGGTTCCTCTTTCTCCGCATCCTCACCAACACCTGTTGATTCTTGAGTTTTTTATTTTAGCCATTCTGACAGGTGTGAGGTGATATCTCATTGTGGTTTTGATTTGTATTTCCCTGATGAGTGATGTTGAGCATCTTTTCATGTGTCTGTTGGTCATCTGTATTTCTTCTTTGAAGAACTGTCTGTACATGCCTTCTGCCCGTTTTTTAATTGGGTTATTTGTGCTGTTTTGGTGTTGAGTTATATAAGTTCTTTATATATTTTGGATACAAACCCTTATTGCATATGTCATTTGTAACATATCTTCTCCCATCAGTAGGTTGTCTTTTAGTTTTGTTGGTTGTTTCCTTTGCTGTACAGAAGCTTTTTATTCTGATGTAGTCCCAACAATTTATTTTTGTTTTTGTTTCCCTTGCCTCAGGAGACATATCAAGAAAAATATTGCTATGGCTGATGTCAGAGATAATACTGCTTAAATATTTTTTATTGAATTTTTTTGGTGTTGAGTTTTATAAGTTATTTATTATTAGATATTAACCCCTTATCAGATATATCATTTTTATTTTTATTTTTTTAAGATTTTATTTATTTATTTGACAGAGAGAGACACAGCGAGAGAGGGAACACAAGCAGGGGGAGTGGGAGAGGGAGAAGCAGGCTTCCCGTGGAGCAGGGAGCCCGATGCGGGACTCGATCCCAGGACCCTGAGATCATGACCTGAGCCGAAGGCAGACGCTTAACGACGGAGCCACCCAGGAGCCCCAGATATATCATTTTTAAGTATCTTCTCCCATTCAGTAGATTGCATTTTTGTTTTGTTGATGATTTCTTTCACCATGCAAAGCTTTTTATTTTGATGTAGTCCCAATAGTGTATTTCTGTTTTTGTTTCCCTTGCCTCAGGAGACACATCAAGAAAAATGTTGCTATGGACGATGTGAGAGAAATTACTGCCTGTGCTCTCTTCTAGTTTTATGGTTTCAGGTCTCACAGTTAGGTTCTTAATCCATTTTGAATTTATTTTTATGTATGGTTTAAGAAAATGGTGCAGTTTCATTCTTTTGCATGTAGCTGTCCAGTTTTCCCAACACTATTTGTTGAGGAGACTATCTTTCTTCCCATTGCATCTCTTGTAGAAGAATAATTGACCACATAATCCTGGGTTTATTTCTGGGCTCTTCATTCTATTCCATTGATATATGTGTCTATTTTTTATGCCAGCACCATTTTTGATAACTAGAGCTTTGTAGTATATTTTGAAATCTGAGATTGTGATACCTCCGGTTTTATTCTTTTTCAAGATTGCTTTGGCCGTTTGGGGTCTTTGTGGTTCCATACAAGTTTTAGGATTATTTGTTTTAGTTCTGTGAAAAATGCTGTTGGTATTTTGATAGAGATTGCATTGAATTTATACATTGCTTTGAGTAGTATGAACATTAAAAATTATAATTTATTGCAGTGCATAAGCATGGAATACCTTTCCATTTATTTGTGTCATTTTCAATTTCTTTCATCAATGTTTTATACTTTTCAGAGTACAGGTCTTTCACTGCTTTGGCTGGGTTTATTCCTAGGTACTTTTTCTTTCTGGTACAATTATAAATTGAGTTTTCTTAATTTCTCTTTCTGCTACTTTGTTATTGGTGTATAGAAATCCTATCAATTTAAAAGAAAGAAATGCTATCAATTTCTGGATATTAATTTTGTATCCTGAAAATTAACTGAATTCATTTATTACTTTTAGTAGTTTTTTGGGAATGTAAATTGGCACAACCACTGTGGAAAACAATATGGAGATTCCTCAAAAAATTAAAAATAGAAACACCATATGACCCAATAATTTCACTAGTGCCCATATACCCAAAGAAAACAAAAACACTAATTTGAAAAGACATACACACCCCTATGTTTATTGCTGCATTGTTTACAATAACCAAGATATTGAACCAAACTAAGTGTCCATTGATGAATGAATGGATAAGGAAAGATGTGAGATGCGTGCATGCGTGCATGCACACACACACACACACACACACACTGACATATTACACAGCCATGGAAAAGAATCAGGTCATGCCATTTGCAGTAACATGGATGGGTCTAGAGGGTATTAGGCTAAGTGAAATAAATCAGACTGAGAAAGACTAATACATATGATTTCACTCATAAGTGGAATCTAAAAAAACAAATGAATAAAAAAAAGGCAAAATCAGACCTATAATTACAGAGAACAAAATGATGGCTGTCGGGGGAGTGGGGGTATGGACAAAATCGGTGCAGGGGAATAGGAGATATAGACTTCCATTTATGGAATGAATAACTCATGGGAATAAAAGGCACAGCAAAGGGAATATAGTTAGTGATGTTGTAATAGCGTTGTACGGTAGCTACACTTGTGAGCCTATCATAATATATAGAGTTGTCAGATCACTGTGTTGTACACCTGAAACTAATGTAACATTGAGTGTCAACTATACTCAAATTAAAAATTTTTAAAAATTACAGTACTGACATCAAAAAGAATGCTATTATATGACATCAATTCTAATCCTAAATATAAAAAATGTATTTTCTTTCTTTATGAAGAACATTTGGAAAAGAGTTGCATTCTTGAATCTTTTAAAAATATTGTCATGTTATTATTTCATTAACTTTCAGAGTTCAGCATTTATAGTCATCCGAAAGAAAGTTATATTACATGACAAAGCTTTCATGGAAAGAAAATGTTAAATCATAGGTTTATTTTTGTGCATGGTATAAGAAAGTGGTCCAGTTTCATTCTTTGCACGTAGCTGCCATTTTCCCAACACGATTTGTTGACAGACTTTTTTCCCATTGCATATTCTTGGAAAGTTTTCATGGAAAGAAAATGTTAAATCATAGGTCTGTACACACACGTACAATCAGTACAATTATATTGCTTATCTGTCACAAGGGGGATTTGAAAACTGAATCCTAGAACATTTGCATATGAATAGTAATAGAACACAGAGTAAGCATAAGTAATTAAACATTTTGGCAGTAATTAAAAATATGTGTAGATAGTTTGGATCATATTTCTAAAACTAAAATTTTAAGTACTACTTTTTCATGGTTATTTACAAGATTTTTGAGTGATGTGATAGGGTTAGATTGCTGTTTTTCAATTACATTTCATTTGTCCAAAGACCTCCAAGGATCTCTTTGTATTACTCATGACAATAAAAACAAATCCCAAATTGTTACATAGCACTGAGATAATTTCATCTTATAGACGCCATGGTTTTCATTGCCATGATCTCTTACTTAGCGTGTGTGTTTTTGTGTGTGTTATGTAGGAATTATTTCCCTTATGAAAAAAATAGGGTTTCAAATGGTTTTAAGAAGAAGGGAATATCTATCACTTCTTTCCTTGTAGTTATCTTTCCAATTATTTGACTACAGGTGGAATTATTTTACCATAATTGTGTCTAGAGCATAAAAATATATGAATATAAATATATTTTTATAAATTATTCACATTATATAAATAAATATAATCCCACAGCCTATGACCTAATCTAAGATACTATTATTACTATTGTTATTATCATTATTATTACTATTACTGTTATTTTATAAATTTATCCTCAACTTTTTTCTCATCCTGTTTAGGTTATAAGCACAGAGGCAGATAATCTTCCTAATCATCATATGAGAATTACAGCATGGCTCTTTCTGTCTTTTCTATCCCCACCAAAAAAAAAAAAAAAAAAAAAAATGGTCCATCTGAATGACTTGATTAGGAGTACAATGACAGACACATCTAAGAAAGAAGTTGAGTCCAGCATTACTCTAGTGATATATAAGTACCTGAAGTCAGATATCAATGGGAAAAACTCCCTTCTATTACTGATAACTCAGGAATCCTGATAATTCAGGAATCCTGAATCTTTTAGCTACTCTTATCTCCTGAAATTTGTTTTTTTTTCCTGAAATGTACAACCAAAATACTTGAATTGACGTTTTTTAGCATTTATCATAATATTGAGTTATAATGAAGAAATGAACATAATGATGATGAAAGACAATGCCAACTCACCAATAATAATCCATTCCATTTTGTTCAATAGGTAAAAAAAATTGTAATAAAGAGCATGCTTGATCTCTACTAGGCTATATGCATATATCCCTCACTCTAATTATTTGGATTCAGTATTATTCTTATTCTTATTTTAAAGATGAGAATATTGAGGCATAGGCATCCAATTCTGCCTAAAGAATGACAACTTTGCCTCAAGTGGATGAAAATACTACCTTTAACTTAATTGAATGGCAGCTCATGAACAGCATGGGTTGATTGAGGGACTTACTCTCAGATTTGTTAGTACTCAAGGTCCATAGCACATAATCACCTACTCAGTGTCTGATAAAAGCACATGCATTGCATTTAGTTATTCCAGTTCAAGGTTATGAGGGTCAAATAGGTAGACAGGCTGGGTATGTCAATGGGAGGAGGCATGTATCTTGAAAATAACTCAGCTCTTTCCCACAAATTGAAATGTAATTCACCCATTTTTTTTTTAAGATTTTATTTATTTGCGAGAGAGAGAATGAGAGACAGAGAGCATGAGAGGGAGAAGCAGACTCCCTGCTGAGCAGGGAGCCCGATGCGGGACTTGATCCTGGGACTCCAGGATCATGACCTGAGCCAAGGCAGTCGCTTAACCAACTGAGCTACCCAGGTGCCCGTAATTCACCCATTTTTCAAGTAAGTATACTTGAATCACGCTTCTTCCCTAAGATTCTTTCTTTGAAAGCAATGACCTATTATAATTCTGAAATAAGGAAAAATCATATGAGTGCTTCGATAGTGTTGGAATTTAAACTCTTCTTTTGAGAAAAAAATTTTTTTTTAAATGTACTAAATACTTAGAAGCAACATTAACTCAGGGTTTTGGATTTTCTTTTAGGCTCTATATTTTTTCTGCACTAATAAAAGAGCCCAGAAATAAAGTTATTCTAAACAATGTGAGAAAGGAAAGTCTAATAAATAAAGAAGCAGAAAATTAATTTTCTACCCACAGAACAAATTATAATCATCCTCAGAATGTCACATACAGAAGTTGAGATATTAACTTCAGATATTTTCTCCCCCACCATGAATCCCAGTTTTATTAAGTTTTCAATAGTAGATGAAAATTTCACATTTTATTAAGTCTTCAGAAAATATCCCAGGAAACAGTGTGTTTCAGTGGGTATCAAATAGAGGCCTGTGTAAATACTCACACAGTTCATATAAAGCAAATTAATTTGATTTTATTTTAAAATACAACTTGCTTCAGTGCTGCTTGCAAAAGACATAGTTTTCATTTATCAGAAATTAAATATGAATCTCTGGAAAATAAAGCATAATTATCTCTTAATATCGCAACTCACACACTCATCTGGAGAGGAATCTTTCTCATCATGGGAGAAATCATGAAGAGTATCTGACACTTGTGATGTCTTTATTGATTTGGTGCTTATATAACATAAAGAAGGATCTTCAAGATGTTTTCATATATGTGCTGCAACTGTGAAAACTTCCAGATGTCATTTTTGTTAGGTCTTCTGTAATCCTTGATTACAATTTTTGTCCATGTAGGCAAATGTTTTTATTGAAATCTTTTTTTCCCCTCTCATTTTATAAGGGACTGAGGTTGTCTATGAAAAAGACAATTTCAGGAGAGTGTCAGAGTTTGGAGGGGAGGGGAGTGAAACTCAAGAAAATGATAAAAGAAGATAGATTCTTCTTGAAAAGTAGCCAAAAGTAGCCAAGTATGTTACGTTCTCATTACCAGTTTAGCCATGAATTTTTGAACTAAATGCTGTCGTCAATACAGATAAAAAAAATGAAAAAAAAAAATGAAATTAGTATTTGCTTTATCACAACACAAATTTTGTAAAATCAAATGTTAAAAAAAAAAAAAACCACAACTGAGTAAAGAGGCAAATAATAAATAACCTTACTTAAAGAGTCAGTTCTGTCCTGAGATAGTTGAACAATTTGAGATCAGGCCTAAAATGTGACAAAAATTTCTTATGAATTAATATTGCATCAATTAATGTCTTTTAAAAACAGCATCTGGATACATGCATCCTAATTCATACAAATTAAGGTAATCATGACACAATAATTTTTTGAAATAATGTTGGTATATAACATTATATAAGTTTTAAATGCAAAACATTATAATTTGACAACTATATGTACTACAAAGTGATCACCACCAAAGGTCTAGTTACCATTCATCAACATACAGTTGACCCCCTTCACCCATTTCGCCCACCCCCCAACCATCCTTGCATTCCTGGAATAAATCCCACTAAATCATGGAGTATGATCCTTTTAACACACTGTTGAATTTGGATTACTGATGTTTTGTTGAGGATTTTTGCATCTCTGTTCATCAAGGATATTGACCTGTAATTTTCTTTTTTTGCCTTGTCTGATTTTGGTATAAGGGTAATTGGTTTGGTATAAGGGCAATTAATGCTGGGCTCATTGAATTTGGTAGAATTCACCAGTGGAAACGTTTAGTCCTGGGCTTTTGTTTATCAGTAGGTTTTTTATTACAGATTCAATTCCTTACTAGAAATTGGTCAATTCAGACTTTTTAATTTTTTCATGATTCAGATTTGGAATATTGAGTGTGTCTAGGAATTTAACCAGTTCTAGGTTGTCCAATTTGTTGGCATATAATTATTTATAATAGCTTCTTATACTCTTTTGTGTTTCTGTAGCATCAGTTGTAATATCTCCTCTTTAATTTCTGACTATTTATCTGAGCCTTCTCTCCTTTTTCCTTGGTAAGTCTAGCTGAAGGTTTGTCAATTTTGGTTTATCTTTTCAAAGAATTGGCTTTTAGTTTAATTGATCTTTTCTATTGTCTTGTTAGTTTCTATTGCATTTATTTCTTCTCTATTCTTTATTATTTCCTTCCTTCTACTAACTTTGTGCTTTGTCATTCTTCTTTTTCTGATACTTTTAAGTGTAAAGTTATATTGTTTACCTGAGATTTTTCTTGGTTTTGGGGGTAGGTCTGTATTGCTATGAACTTCCCTCTTAGAATCATTTTTGCTGCATCCCATAGATTTTGGTAGGTCATATTTCTGTTTTTATTTGTTCCTAAGTGTTTTCGATTTCCTCTTTAATTTCTTCTATGACCCATTGTTGTTCAGTAGCGTGTAGTTTAATTTTCACATTTTAGTAGGTTTTCCAGTTTTCTTCTTGTAATTGACTTCTTACTACATAAAATTGTGGTTGGAAAAGATGATTGATACGATTTCAATCTTCTTGAATTTATTGAGACTTGTTCTGTGGCCTAATATGTGATATGTCCTGGACAATGTTCCATGTACACTTGAGATTAATGTGTATTCTGCTACTTTTGGATAGAATGTTCTGTAGGTACCTATTAGGTCCATCTGACCTAACATGTCATTTAAGGCCAATGTTTCCTTATTGATTTTCTGTCTGAACGATCAATCCAATGATGTATCTGGAGATAAAATCCCCTAGTATGACTGTATTACTGGATGGCATAATAATTTCTTAGCTTTCTTTTTTATTTGGGCAAAAATAATTACATATGTGAAGAATGAAACATTTCTTTTGTCTCATATCTTAGATTCCTGAAGATCCTGAAAATATCTTGTAAAACATACCCTACTTCCAAATGGATGTTTACACCTTCCATTCTTGTTGACTCTGGAGTCAGAGGAGAGTTCAACAGAACTATGAATACTATCTTCAGAAAGGATCCCCCCTAGATCTCTGCATTTGGGCTCTTTCCAGAAAGGAACTGTGTCTAAGCACCTGTATCCTTTACAATCTTTCATGCCTCCTAAAGCAGAACTGGACATAAGCTCTGTCCCCATAACCAAGTACCAAATGATGGATTTCATCAAGTGCATTGATATGTGTGTTTCAGAGGGGAGATGTTCTTATTGTGTTCTCTCCTACCCACAAATGCCAAATCTAAGAATATGTAACAATAAAAATTCTAAGTGAATTCATTTTTTTCTAACCAGACTTAACATAGTAACTTCATGTAAAATAACACTATCATCACCAAGTGGCATAGCTACTAAGTATGAAAAAGAAAGCTAGAATTACTAAAATATCTATCACCATGATTTGAACCAATAAATACCTACCAAAATAAAGCTATTCAAGTCGATCTGGCCTCAAAAACCACACACCAACCATATTTTAATTGAAATCATATATTCCAAAGCCGTGTGTGTGTTTTACTCTGACATAGTTTGTTTCCACAACTGTTTTCTTTTAGTTATTCTATGGAAATAAAATAAAATATTAAGCCTGAGTTGACACCACATTTGAAACTTAGCTTCATTTATTTAATACTTTCCAAGCTTTTGCATACTTTCTCACATATTTAAGAAAGTGTGTAGAAAATGAACAAATAAGGATGCTTGATGCTTGGGTCCCAGTATTTAAAATGTGTGTTTTGCTAGAAAGAAAACATCAGATACTTCAGCTTGAAAAGAAATAAAAGCTATCTGCCTCACATTATTCACAGCCAATTCAAACAGGCTACTGTGGTATTCATAAATCCCTCTGAATTAAGTCAAACATGCATAAAATCAGGCTTCCTTTGTGGTAAAAATTTCTTCCAGCTGAGCCCAAAAAGTTATCCAAATACCTATTGTGATACTGAGGATGACTTTAAAAAGTCAATGCCATACCTCTGTCGAAGTCTTTCTGACAATTTCCTAATTTTAATAAATTGTCTGTGAGACCTGTCATCAACCTGTTTCCATCCAGAAATGAAGAACATAAGCAACCAATGTCATTGGATTAGCTTAAAGTAGTGTCATGGTGTTTGGTGTTTTGTTTTTGTTTTTAAAGACCTTATTTATTTAATTGACAGAGAGAGACACAGCGAGAGAGGGAACATAAGCAGGGGGAGTGGGAGAGGGAGAAGCAGGCTTCCCGCAGAGCAGGGAGCCCGATGCGGGGCTTGATCCCAGGACCCCGGGATCATGACCTGAGCCAAAGGCAGATGCTTAGCGACTGAGCCACCCAGGCGCCCCATGGTGTTTGGTGTTTTAAGTGGGAGTCTATTTGCTTCATTAAGATTCAGGTAACTCACTTTGAAGTAAACAAATGGCTCACTTTCTCAAAAAAAGCCCTGGTGTTTTCTTTGGGGGGAAAAAAGAGTACAATTTATTATGTTTCTATGAAAAGAAGATAAATACATTTGCAAAGAGAAAATTCATTCCTGGGAATATTTAAAAAATAAACAATACTCTAAAGGTCTCTAATATGTGATCATCTGAGGGGAAGTTGTATTTCATTTTTGAATTGGATTTAGTATGAGAACAGGAAGGAGATTCTTAATACAACATTCGGGAGGGGGGGACAAAAGCAATCACAGCATTCATGTTGATAAAGCTCTGTGTCCACAACAAGAAAGCAAACAACACCAACTTGCCACTATGGCTGGGACAGAGATAGACCTGCTTCATTTTCTATTTCCAAATACTCTGCCACCTGAACTCATGTGTTGCTTATCCAGTGACACTAAAGGGAAGCAGAATTTGTCATCCCAAAAGATGCCTCTTTGACATAAAGATTATTTTAGGCTGATTATTGTTAACACACAGCAGACACACATAAGGATCTGAAAACCAAGTAGAAGTTACCCTTGTGTAAGAGACATTAATATTTATAAGGGAAATCCAAGGTAAGGGTATCTCCTCTTGTACCTAGAAGAAAAAGATGACTAAATCTCTAGAAACTCTTATCAATAGAGAAGGTAAAGACTTAGATCTGCATAACAATATTACCCTTATTTACTGTGCTTTGCCTGAAAACCTCCCATAACTGCCTCCACGCCAACATCTTCCATCTTTAGGTGGAGTTGGTATTTAAGGTGGCTGGACTTGTCTTAACAAGGTACTCTAGTGGCTGAAGTCTGGTTAAAAACAACAAAAAGACACTGATTCAAAACCCAAATATCTTAGATTCTATCTTGGCTCCACTTCTTATATGCTTCGTGATTTTTGGCAACTTCATTCATATGCCTTATTCTGAATTTTATTATCTATAAAATCACAATGACTGTATCTCAGATCATTAGCAGGAATGAATGATAGAATTTATATAAAATTACTAGCACATATTAAGAACTCAATATAGAGTTATCTTTTCAGTCATTTGTTTTTCACTGGAAAGTAAGCACTTTCTCCATCAAATCCACTATTTCTTGAACATAAATGTACATTTCCATCTGTCCAATTTTATGTACATCATGTCCACTTCCTTCTTCTCCAAATGACCTCTTTCTAATCACCACATTTCGATGCCTTTGTCTCCCCAAAGACCCAAATCAAATGCTACCTTCCCAGATTGTGCTGATTTTTCTGGCTTTGCTAAAAACAGACATACATATTGTAAAAATTGTTATTTTTCCCACATAGAAATATATTATCCATTTGATAAATTCTTATTGCATAAATGTTAAATATCTTATTCATTCGTGACTATCCTAAAACCTCAGAATAACTGTGTGTAAAACTATGGACTATGAAATATCTGTATGAAAAATTACTTCAGAAAAAGATAAAATAGCGCTATGTTTTTGCAGGGGCAGCTTGTAGAGGTGAAAAAAACACAAAAAAACAAAAATGAGGACAATGAACATCGACCCTAAAATTCGTCACAGTAATAGAAGTCATCACATTTTTCATTTTAAAAATTTAGATTTATTTGAAAAGGGGGGAGCAAAGGAAATTGGGTTAAGAAACTTGTTTAATGTATGCCTTCCAAGGCCACCCACCCAATATGCTAACCTCTAACTGACTAATTAGGTCCACTTGCTTTATGATGCATGTGCTTTCAGAACTAGGATAATTTTTAATAGCATAGCTAGGAAAAACAACAGAAGTAGAAAAATATTTTTATAGTTGAAAAACTTGGCACGAGTTTTTCTGTGACTAGAACATATTTTGCCTATCCTTTATGAAAGTCTGGAAAAAGAATTAAGATGCACACAAAAGATTTTGAAACAAAGTTTTAAATAATTTGCATATCAGCACAGAAACAAAAGCCTACCTTGACTGTTAATTTAAATAATCAAACATATACAGCTTTATAAAAAAGGAACAATGAACCCTGAGGGACGTATAATGTAGCATAAAATTAAAACAAGTTTGACCTGACTGACATTAAATTTGATTAATGAGAAGCTTCTCCCAAAAGAGCATCTGCCCTTTCAATCCTACACACAACTTACAGGTCAAATGAATTTGCTATACTGTAGTAGTAAAAGGCTTCCATATCAGGGAAAATCCACAATCTCTGATACAGCCCCAAGACCATTTATTTGCTTGAATTGAATTAAAACCTAACACACTACGATTATGTTCATATTCCAAACCATTTGTATATAATGTTAAATTATTATACATTTTACTTAAAGTTAAAATTATTATGCATTTTGTTGATAATTGGAGGTTTACGGATGCTGGCCAAATTATTGAGAGAGATCAGGATGAGATTTAGATTTTAATTTAGTCCTTTTAAAAAAAAATCTTTGACTATAACCTTTAGCAGCATTACAAAAATAGAAGACATTATATTCTAGTTGAATTCTTAAAGCAATATTTAATTAAAATACATATATTTTATTACAATATAAACATATACAAATACCTATATAATATATGATACATAAGGTAGATATATAGATTTCTAAGAATGTTATTTTTTCCCACATAGTAATACAATACTGATAAATTCTTACTGGATAAATGCTAAATATCTTATTCATGCTTGACTATCCTATAACCACAGAATTGGTGTATTTAAAACTATGGATGATGAAATAGTTGTATAAGTAAAGATGTATACTATATATATATATTATGATATATATATCTATATATGATATATATATGATATATATATCTATATATACTTATATAGAGAGATGTACATATATATTATGTATTATATATTATATTATGCATCATGCATGTATCATGAACACAATATATAACATATAAAATACATCACAATATATAATACATAAAATACATTATATATACCTACTATATATGCATATATATATATATATATATATATATATACACACACACACATATGCACACAAACACACATGCACACTCATAGGTGTGTATGAGAGAGAGGGAGAGAGAGACCTCGTATGGAATTTGATATCCCGGTTTGAGTCATTGTTTCAACCACAGAAAATCTCTGCAGAGGGGAGCTGGAAACTAGGGTGTCTGTATCAGCCCCATGATGGGGCCCCAGCACACCTACACTGTCTAGGGGAGCGCTCTGTGGGGTAGAATGGTCAGGCGGTGCCACCTGCAAACATGGGGGCACGGAATAGATCAGGGTGGCTGGAAGAGCACAGTCAGCACCATTTGAGAATACATGGGAGAGAATTTGAAAACACCCAGGTATACTAAAGGGGAGAGGACCACAGAAGAAGATGCAGAAGCCTATTCCTTATAAAGATCAGAGATCTTTATAAGCTGCCAAAATCTGAATGTTATCTGTAGCTATCTACTAATATGTGCTGGAAACATATGAATTGATTTAGTAACCAATTCCCTAAAGGAAGAAGTAAAAATTCTAGGTGAAACTGCATTAAAGTAAAACTGCTTAGAACAGAAGAACATCTGGACTGGATTAGAACAGACACTCTTCCCTGAGCTTCATTGATGAAGAATTACCATCATTATTTTAGTGATGAGAGCATTAAAATCAGTATTAGAACTTGGAACCCACCTGCTTTGTGTTCGCAGGTTGGTAGTAAACTGTGTGCAGACAGTAGCCCTTCCAAAGGACTTTCTACTTATTTATTTACCTCTTGGTTGTCGTTTCTTAGCTGGTTTATTGTTAATAAAAATATTAAATAAATATTAAATAAAAATATTTCAGTCCACATATCCTCATAGTTATATGTTTTTGCCTTAATGTAAGTATATTTTTTTAGCAAGCAAATAACTTTGAAAAACAGAATTCATCAAATAAGCTGTTTCTTTTGATTCTTTCATGTATTTCATCAAATTTAAATTTCACCAAGCAGTTTCATTTAAATATTTATCTACAATTTGAAATATTCAAAATGGCAATGTTGCAATTTCAAAATTAAAATTGCAATACTCTTTAAAAGCCCTTATAATTTAATTAGTTGTTTCCTTCTTGCTTTTTTTAGTAGAAATTTAAATACTTTTTTGTTTGCAAGCTTTATTTTTATTAATGGCAATTAACTAACATAAAATTGCTAAATAGTTATTTTGGGGCACCTCCTGCTATGGGTCTTTTCTCATCCATTACTAGGCATGGCATTGAAATCACTTAAGAGGGCATAGGCAGTACCCAACCCAAGCACAAACTGTCCGTGAAAGACATGTGTTCTAGCAGGTGTTAGCACATGTGCAATTCAACACTGCACCAGCTAACGCCCATCACTCCCTGTGGTCCTATCGACCACTCTCCCTAGAACTTGTTTTTTGCTTTCCAGTTATGTTACTTATTGCCTTTCTGACAATTATATCCAAATTTATGCAAATCCCATAAAACATTTCTAGGCATTATTGCCATTCTGGAAAAATATTATAACAATGAACTAAAAGATTTCTCTGTAGTTTCCTGATGCCACTTGATTCAGCCCTGCTATCAAGGCCTGATTTGTGTACACAAGGCTCTTACAGAAAGTTATTCCAGGAAGAAGGATCTGGGGAGCTGGGAGACTGAAGCAGGAAGGAGCAAACCCAATGTATGGTTGTACCTGTTCTGGGCAACAGGGCTTCATTCCACCAGGAATGGCTACACTGTCCACCTGAGGGTAGATAGCAAGGCTGAGAGAGTGGAAAGTAGGACATCAATGAGTGTCTCATCAATCCCTTCTCTTTAGCAACCTCCTTGGAAAGAAAAGTTTGTGTGTGTAGGTTTTTCATCAGGACTCGAAACATTCTACCAATGGTCACCTCTGCTTAGGTATGACATGATTGGTTGAAAACATGGTTGATGTTTCATCGATGGTTATTTTAACAATAACCAATATCTAATCCCCTTTTTACTGCAGCAGTGAGAAAAGTTTATGTCAACAGATAAAAGGCATGTTAGAAAAAACTCAGAGCATGTTAAAAACACGTTATAATATGGGAATAGCGTCCTCATCACAATGGAGGTCTTAAATTTCAGTCCTTGCACAAGACAACATACCAAAAGTTCTTGATTCTTATCCTAATTCTGTTTTGATTCTATTTGTTCCCTCTTAGGAACAGTTTGACAATTTCTTAGGGCCATTATTATGTCAAAATTGCAGTTTTCTGGAATCCATCTGCTTTTGCTTCTACCCCATAATAACACAACTGGGACCTATTTTGAATGTTACTGACAGTTTGAGGTTTCTGGAATATTATTTTGGAAATATCTGCTAATTTATGTCATCAAAATTACTGATTTGAGACTGAGCATTTGCCTACAGACATGCATAATTAACTATTTATTTATTGAATTTGTAGATTGAACTTGTTTTTCCTACTAAATTCTGAGACAGCCTATTGATAATTAATCATAATCCCCTTAAAATGTGCATGGTTTAGAAAAATTGTGGTTTAAGAATGATATTATATCTTTAATTTTCAGAGTTAACAAAGTGTTGGATAAAAGATGGAGATCAAGGTTAAATAATTCACATCAACACAGATTGGTTACCTATCTCTAGGCAATAAGTCAAGAAAGCATAAAAAATGGTAACTTATTTTTCTTTGCTTTTTTTTCTTAAATAAATATTATTTAAACTTATTTACATAGAACAGATCTTCTATGGAGTGTTTTCACTAATGGATTTATAGTAAGCTAGGCTTATCTTCAAGCTGGCCTCTCCTATCCTAGAACAGCATTTCTTGGTGCCTTTGTTCTCTTAAACTGAATATGATGATGGAACTTACATCATGTGGGTTTTGCGAGGTTCAAATGAGATATCACATGCAAAGTATGTAGCAAAAATACCATTGACCACATTGTTTTTAAAACTCCATTCCAGGTACTGTGATACAAATAATTAGATATCAAAGTATTTAAGTTAATGCACTAGTAGCTAGATAAGTCTGTACCAAATTTCAGTGCAAGGAAGACAAAGATAAATAGCCTTATTAAGATATAGATTAAATGCTAAGGGTAGTTTAGAGTAGAGAGCTAGGGTCTCCACTTGGCCAAATGCCTTTGTGGTGCTCCATGGGATGAAGGTGGTAGCAAACTACAAGGCAGGGCTGAGAGATGGGGGAGGGGAGCCATGACCTCGAGCCTTTAGGAAATGATTCATGGAGATTCTATTTGAGTAGGATAATAGACTATGGAGATAATCTGAACTTGTTTTCTGCTTTCCCAAAGTTCCCCAAATTTTGCAGAGTTACATTGGACTATGGCATCCAAATAATAGCTATAGATATACACATAGAGAGAATGATATAGATACAGATATAACTTAGATACATATATTTTAGACCATGGTTCAGTGATAACATAACAAAACAAAATTGAAGAAGTTCTGCCTCTGGCTCAATGAGAAGGTGCTCTTTTCTGGAACTAGGAAAAAACTTCCTATTTCTACAAATATTTATTTTGACATGATTGCTATCAGTCTGAACAGTTAAAAATATTTAAAGCAGCTTTTTTCAAATAATATTTTGGGTAATATTTTAGAAAATAATTATTGAATATACTTTGATTTCTTAAAAAAGATGCTAATTACTTGGAACATAAAATTAATATTCCATGTGTAGGTAATTCTATAGTCATTGTCCACACTTTATGGACTTAATAGATTTAATGAAAGGTGAAGTTTTATTAGGTTAAAATAAAATTTGATGGAATAAATGAATCATTATTAATACCATTTTAAAGCATTTAATGATAATATAAATTGGTAATAATTTTTGAAGCTACACTATATTTGTGCTCTTTCTGCCTTTTTATATACTGAGTTTATTAAATGGAATGCTTGATGTAATTTTTAAAATATATAAATGATACATTAATTGGGGGACATATATTTCAGAAACAAAGTGGTATAGTTTCTTCATTTTCTTGAATACTGGGTTGTAAATACCAAAGCATTATTTGACATATTATGGAAGCTTCTTATAGAAGTCAGTACATTTAGTGCATATCTTTTGAAATAAGTTGAATTCAATTCCATTCAATTCAATTTTTAATTGAAACTTTGTTGTGGAGTTAGGAAATAAAAACAATTGTTCATGTGGGCCTATCTCTAGTCACCACCAAACATAAATAACTAAGGTTAAAGTGAATATTATTTGACTTGAAGTGAAGAAATTTTACATGTACTCATCACTTTACATAATTGATTCTACCCACTCCCTGAGTGTTGTCTTTAAATAATGTGTATTTTTTAAATTAAGTCATATTTTTAAATACATGAAACCTGCTTTCTCCCTGCCAAAGCAAATAGAACAGTGACAAAAGACAATCCAGCACTTATGGGTTTTCTTCTCTCTAACATCTTCAGAACAGCCATTGTGATAGCAAATCACAGAAAGATCTTAGACTACCTCTAAATTTATTTTGACAGTTAAAAACAGCTATTATTTACTTTAGATGGTTAATGGGCTCTGACACATTTTTTTTTTACTCCTAGCAGGACACATTTAGAAACTTAAAAATAAAAAAGTATTATTTTTTATGGTAACCAGACATTTGGTTTTTCTCAATTGGAAATGGCTATCCTAATATTTCAGTTCTAGTCATTCATTCTAAGGGTTATTTTCTGTAGTCTGACTCTGCCTTGTTTCTCTGTCCAGCACACATTTATACCACATATCAGAATTTACTGTCCTTCCTCAAGGGGTTCTGCAGGTCCTGGGATTTATCCTAAACTTTAGGCTTCCTTACAAGGTACCATCCCCTGTAGCGGTGATCTCATCTCAACATCTCCACTCCTTGGGCCTCCATCTATTATTTTCTGCAAGGTTTTCTTTGCCCTATGTATGCCTTACTTGCTGAAACAATTGTATGTTGTACCTAATGCTGATCTCCCTCCCTGATACTTACCTTACCTGTCTGAGTTTCCTAATAAAGCCATAGTTGATAAGATCCAGTCATCGTAACAACAAATATTTAATATTCATGATTAATAATAATGACTTGCCTTCATGGGGAGTATTAGAGATCTGTAAACTATTTTCATAGCTTTTCATCCAGCCTTCTATCTGCCTCTGTGATCCAGGTAAAGCGCTGTTAAAGCTGATTTATATAAAAGGATACTGAGTCTTAGAAAGGTAAAGGGACTTACCTGGTATCACGGAGCGAAGAAGAGGAAGAACAGAGACACCACTGAAGTTTTCAGACCCCTTTGCTCATTGTAATACCTCTGCCCCTGCTGTCACACTGTTTCTGGGAGGAGGGAGAGACAGAGTCAGGGACAAAGAATGCGAGAAGTTCAATCTGGCTCTCTCTCTGACCAGTCATCTTTCACTATTTAAAATTGATCATTACACACATATATACCCACGTGAATGCACACACACACACACACACACACGGAGCGGTCACAGAACTGCATAGAAGAAACCATCTGTTGACCTTACTCCCATATCCTTTTTACTTGCTAAATGCCCCAAAATTAGACTGTGGAGATCAAAAAAGAGTTAAAGAAGTTCATCTCTATTGTATTTTGTAATTATAATGGAACTATACAGTGAATGTGTTAACTGCTAGAAGATACTAGATGTACCCACAGGTTTTCAGAAATCGTGTTTCAAGTACTAAAGATCAATTTGCATATCACTGCAGTGAGATATGTGTTGACATGAATTTTTGAATGACAATATTGTATTATTGATAATATTATTAGATATCATCATCATCATGTTCTGTTTTATGGCTCAGTTTGCACTGATTTATTCAATCATTCAGAGATATTAATTAGAAAGCCAGACGAAAAAGGAAACATATTATTCTACTGTGATAAAATTCTATTTAAGATTTTTTCCCTCAAATTAGAAACTAAAATGACCTTATAACAAAAAAGAGGCAAATTCTAAAGTATGGAAATATAGGTGATGCAAAAACATTAAATGCATTATGTAAAGATCACTTTACTATTTTCTACTGGACTATACCATATCTGATTCTATATATAAACCACACTTGCATCAGCACAGTTCTTACCCATAAACCACTATTCACGTGAGAAAAACGACAAGTTCATTTTCTTGACTACAAATAATTCACTAATTTTGGAAGTAATGTGTTTTCAGAACCACAATCTTGTTTTAGAGATGGAAGCATATGAACATATATATGTAATTTCTAACAATAACATTTGTTATTGTTTAGCTTGTAGCAGAGTTAAGAAAATGCCTCAATACATTTTAATCACAATTCTAAAGAACGCATTTTGTTATAAACAAAGTAAAAGAATACGATTCCCTTTGTGCATCTAAAAAGTTAATGGCTCTAAGAATTTATATTCACCACAGACAAAATGCTACTTTAGTAATTGGACTCATTTTAATAAATCTTCTCTCTGCGCAGGAAAAAATCTTTAGTTAGTGTACTGCCTTGTGCTTAACGTCCAAGGTTAATTTTGTTTCTCATTTGAAGGTATGAGTTTGTTTTCAGCAGGTTATTGCTTCCCATTTAAAATATAGTCTATAATTGCAATTGTTTTAACATTGACTTTTTAATGCAGATTAAAAATAACAACAACAACCACCAAACAGAAGAAAAAAAAAAAAAAAGAAAACAGGTTCATCAGGTCATTTCACTTAAAAATTTTTCTTTAGCCATTAGAAGCACAAACTATATGCCACATCGAATAAAAAGTGTGTACAATGTTTTCAATGTCCCCTGGACACACACACACACAACTCACACACACACATGCACACGTACACATAATCACTTGAGGATCAACACAGAGTTTAACATCTGAAGGGCAGTACCGTTTGATCCATCTGTGGTGGCATTGCACTGGGTGATGACAGGTATATTAGAAGATAATACGCTTCTTTTGCAAGATAATCTATTAAAAGTACAAATTAGTGTTTTGTTATTTTAATTAATAGGCTTTATTTTTTAGCAGTTTTCAATTTACAGAAAAATTCAGCAGGAAATAAAGAGAACGCCCATATATTTCCCTCACCACCCTTCACAGTGGTCTCCATCATTAACACCTTGCATCTAGTTTGGTACATTCCTAATAATTGGTGAACTGATATTGACATATTATCATGAACTAAAGTCCATAATTATATTAGAGTTCAGCATTTGTGTGGCACATTCTATGGGTTTTGACAAATAGGACACGCATTCACCATTACCGTATCATACAGAGTATTTTCACTGCCCTAGAAATCCCCATGCTCTGCCTGTTTGTCCTTCAGCCCGTGCCCCACAAATCCGTGACGATCACCAGTCTTTGTACTGTGTCCCTAGTTGTGCCTTTTCCAGAATTGGAATCACACAGTATGTATGTAGCCTTTTCAGACTAGGTTTAGCACTTAGCTATGTGCATCTAAGATTCCTCCAACTCTTTTCACAGCTTGATACTTCTTTTCTCTCATTTCTTTTTAGTGCTGAATAATAGTCCATTGTCTGGAAGTACCGTAGTTTATTTATCCACTTACCTATTTTTTTTTTTTTTTAAAGATTTTATTTATTTATTTGAGAGAGAGAATGAGAGAGAAAGAGCACATGAGAGGGGGGAGGGTCAGAGGGAGAAGCAGACTCCCCGCTGAGCAGGGAGCCCGATGTGGGACTCGATCCCGGGACTCCAGGATCATGACCTGAGCCGAAGGCAGTCGCTTAACCAACTGAGCCACCCAGGCGCCCCATCCACTTACCTATTGAAGGACATCTTGGTTTCTTCTAAGTTTTGCCAGTTATGAGTAATCTATTCATGCTAATCTTGCAATG
The DNA here is from genome assembly GCF_002201575.2 of Neomonachus schauinslandi. Classification (NCBI taxonomy): domain Eukaryota; kingdom Metazoa; phylum Chordata; class Mammalia; order Carnivora; family Phocidae; genus Neomonachus; species Neomonachus schauinslandi. Next base: position 7,626,967 of record NC_058405.1, read on the forward strand.
GTGAAAAGCAGTACTTTTTTTTTTTTTTTTTAAGATTTTATTTTTAAGTAATCTCTACACCTAGTGTGGGGCTTGAACTCGCAACCCCAAGATCAAGAGTTGTATGCTCTACCAACTGAGCTAGCCAGTCACCCCTAAAGCAATATTTTTTATTTTTAAATTTTTAAAAATTTTTTTAAGACTTTATTTATTTGATAGAGAGAGAGACAGCGAGAGAGGGAACACAAGCAGGGGGAGTGGGAGAGGGAGAAGCAGGCTTCTTGCAAAGCAGGGAGCCCGATGCGGGGCTCTATCCCAGGACCCTGGGATCATGACCTGAGCCGAAGGCAGACGCTTAACGACTGAGCCACCCAGGCGCCCCAAAATCAATACTTTTTAAAACCTGGGATGGCGTTCCTGGTCTCCAGGAGTTGTAACTATATCCAGTGATTTTCAACACAAAAAATTTTATTATGTTAATTTAAAATTAATCACACATATATGTTGTACAGACTTTTTAAATATATTGTGACAGGTAAAGGTGTTACAAATATAAAACAAAAATACCAGTAATGGGTTTCAATTCTTTAACTGTTAGGACAATTATTATATCATGAGTTACTAACAATAATCCTTCAGAAAGAGCTATGAAATCTAAACTGAGTCATCCAATTTTTTGTTAATTTAAGAGTCTGATCATTAGTAATTTGGAACATCTTTTCAAATACCTGTTGCAATGTGTGTCTTCTTTGGAGAAATGTCTACTTAAGTCTTTTGCCCATTTTTTAATTTGGGTTATTTGTTTATTTGCTACTCAATTGTAGGAGTTTCTTGCATATTTTGAAATTAACTCTTTACCAGATATATGGTTTGCAAGCATTTTTCTCCTATTCCATAGGTTGTCTTTTCACTTTACTAATTATTTTGCTCTATAAAAGCTTTCTAGTTGAATATAGACCATTTGCCTATTCTTGGTTAAAATTTTGCTAAAAGGTAGATCTTATGTGTGTTCTTAACACATGCAAAAAAATGGTAGGAGAAAATTTTGGGGGGAGAAAACCTTTGGATAGATTTATGGCATTGATAGTGGTAATCATTTCAAGTGTGTATACTTATCTCCAAAGTCATCAAGTTGTATACATTATTTTTTTTAAAGATTTTATTTATTTATTCATGAGAGACAGAGAGAGAGAGAGAGGCAGAGGGAGAAGCAGGCTCCCAAGGAGCAGGGAGCCCGATGTGGGACTCGATCCCAGGACCCTGAGATCATGACCTGAGCCGAAGGCAGACGCTTAACCATCTGAGCCACCCAGGCGCCCTGTATACATTATTTTTTATTTTTATTTTTTAGTGGGCTCTACGACCAGCATGAGGCTTGAACTCATGACCCCAATATCAAGAGTTGCATGCTCAACTGACTGAGCCACCCAGGGGCCCCTCAATGAAGTGACTTTTAAACAAACAAATAAACAAACAAAACCACCAGATATCTGCAAGCTACAGCCCCAACAAGATTTTCTTAAATATTCATTTCTAAACAAAACCATTAGTTATGCTATACTCTATTATGGACAGAACTGAAATTGATTTAAATACAGTTAATGTTTATGACAAAAAATTTACTAAACAAATAATCTTAAGGATTTTAAGATTAATTAAAATATTATTACTTAAACCAAGTCTATCACAAACTATTATTGCAAATTGAAATTTTATATTTCAAGCATTATGTTGCCCAAGTCCAAATAATTCTAAAAAGATATCAGCCTAATAAGCAAGATTTAAATTATGGGAAACTCTTAAAAATTTGTTCACAACAAGTAATCTTGCTAGATTTTCAATCTCTAAAAAATATATACATTCTGTATGTTTATTTTTTTTTTAAAGATTTTATTTATATGACAGAGAGACACACAGCAAGAGAGGCAACACAAGCAGGGGGAGTGGGAGAGGGAGAAGCAGGCTTCCCACAGAGCAGGGAGCCTGATGTGGGGCTCGATCCCAGGACCCTGGATCATGACCCGAGCTGAAGGCAGACGCTTAACGACTGAGCCACCCAGACACCCCATTCTGTGTGTTTAATTCTACAAGGTTTCTGAGACCTGTATTGTCCCTACAGAAAAGTTGTCATAAAGGTGTCAAAATATATATTATGAATTCTTAGATAGCCAAAGCAAGTAAATCAAATCAGGAAAGCAATTGTGCTTAAGTTTAATGAAACCTACCATACAGGCAGGGCAGACTATATCATCTTCCTTTCCCTCTGAGGATTTTGCTTCACTGTGAACTGAGTTCTTCATAAGGTGAATCAAGTACCAAAATAATATATTGCAAGTCTTGCCCTAACAACTAAATTTGATGAAATTCACTTTCCTAGGGCATTCAACTCACTTAAATGTAAGTGATAAATGACTCTTCATTATATTACAATCTGCTTTTTTAAGGGAAAATCAGTAATCCAGTGAGATTATTGATATACTTTATATTAACTGATTAATTGAACATTCAAATTATAGAAATGAATATATAACTTGGGACATCAGTATAAGAATACACTTGGCAATATGAAGTCGCTTTTCTCTTTCTTTTCTGGTACTTTCCTGCTTTTCTTCATTAATAAATAAATGATAGAGAGAAAGCAGCTTTGACATGACTCTTAGGAGACATAGCTAGGCACTTGGATTTAAAAGAATGGCCATGGAGAGCTTCACTGAGCTGCTTCCCAAAGTTGTGCACCCCCCCGAAGCCCTAAAGTCTCATGTTAATATTATCAGTTTACAGCAAGTTCTATATATAAGAGGCATGCCTTGCTCACAAATTAACATTTTAATAATTCAATATGCATTTCATATTGCAATTGTATGAGATTCTATTTTAAATCACTTTCTTTTGCACGCTACACTGTGTTTTATTTTGCCATGTTTTATGCATTTTCCAAACTAACATATTCCTCCTTAACACAAATTTTATTCTTGGTTATGATTAATTTTCAAGCTTTGTGTTTCAATTGATTCCGTTGTGAGGCATCTCATAATTTTTGCCTGTTAGGTCCACAGAATGAGGGGTTCTATGATAGGGTTAGATTCAGAAAGCAAAAGATTGAGCTAAGTAAAGTTTAAATTGATTAATAGGATTAATAATCTTAAAGCAAAGCATGTTAACTTTTTGTGTATATTGGCCATAGTGCTTGGCACGAAGCCTATGCACCTGCAGTTTAACTATTAATGTGAATTCACAGAATAGTAACTGAGGTAGATATTGCTACTTCATATCTTTGACAAATGTTTAGTGACTATTCATCTCTCCCTTCCTTACTGCCTCATTATGTCCATTCCTCGCTTTCCCCCTCCTCATGTCACCTTCTTTGACAGCCTCTACATTTCCTTTCCTGAGTCTCCCAAACTCACATCGTAGAACTATTGGCATTTTGGGTCAGACAATTGTTTGTTGCAGGGGAATCTGCCCTGGGCATTATAAGATGTTTGGCAACATCCTTGGTCTCTATCCCTAGATACCAGGAGCACCCATTCCCAGTTAGGACAACCAAATGTGTCCAGATATTGTCAAATATTCTAGGGCAGGGGTGGGGGCAAATTCACCTTAGGTTGGGAATCACTTATTTAGGGCTTAGTAGTGCTTGCTTCACCAATTAACAGAATAAAGTCATCTTAATGGCAAAGAATCAGGGGATGGTAGAACTTGGAGCAATGATAATTCTAGTTTTCAGTTATTTCCCTTCTTGGAGCGGGTAGCTGAAGCCTGTTTTAAAAGTTGGAACAATAGGGTGCCTGGGTGGCTCAGTTGGTTAAGCGACTGCCTTCGGCTCAGGTCATGATCCTGGAGTCCCTGGATCGAGTCCCGCATCGGGCTCCTGCTCGGAGGGGAGCCTGCTTCTCCCTCTGACCCTCCCCCCTCTCATGTGCTCTCTCTCTCTCATTCTCTCTGTCTCAAATAAATAAATAAAATCTTTAAAAAAAAAGTTGGAACAATAAAACGGTGGTACAGACCTGATCCTCGCTTTGCATCAAGACAGTCCATACCTTCTTTCATTCTTAGAGTGTGGCTTCATAGAGTAAGGCAATCCAGTGCTCAACCTGCTGATTATTCTCAGGAAAGAGAAAGAGAATCTTTGAAAAATAGGTAATGGGGAGAAAGAAACAAAGTATTTACCCGTTCTCCTTCCTGCTCACTCTTAGGGCATCCTTCCGTACCACAAAGCTACTTAACACAACCCAGAGACCAGCAAAGCATTCTGATGCCCATTTGCTTGTGAGAATATTTCTGTACTCTCATCAAGATCCATCAGCTCTCATTTGACTCGGGAAGTCTTTTGCAGCAACATTTCTACCTAAGAACCTTTGTTAAATATGTATTAGAGAGCACCAGGATGTTTACTCTACCAATTTATTCTCTTGAGTCACTTTCTGGGATATGTCTACACATTTTGGAGAGAATATATTATCCTTTGTTTTCAAGAAAACCCTTCACATTAGGTCCCCTATGAAGGAGAGACAGATAATTGTCTAAATGCATGCTACCATGTGTGAGAAATATCTTTTCATATATTTTAAAGGTTCCTGTATAAATCAATGGGAGATGTGTGTATGGCTCAGAGGAATTAATTCATTTCATGCAGCCAAGTCTGGATATAAATAGGATTTGTTTTTATGTAGTAAAGTCAAACTTCATTATTTAATATAAGGATTGATAATGAAGATTTTCTAAAGTTAAGTGTACAGTGTGTGCATTGTGTGTATGAATATATATATAATTTTATATATTATATAAAATTTCCATTAGGACAATGAACAAATAGCAACACTAAAAGTCACGTAAATCCAGTATGCCTAGCAAATATTATAATTTATTGAGGATTTCTCTGAGAATGAAAAGAAAAAATTTCCCCTGCCACTGTTTTTAAATACAGGGAAAAAAAGATAATTGAATTAGACATGCTACGGCTAGGAGACACATAGAGAGCAGGAAAGCATTACTTGAAGAACAGCATATTAATTAAAATAACCAAAGAATATATTATGATCATAAAATTAATCACATGTTATTTTTCTTTTTCTATTATAGTGCTTCTTATATCAGGACTTTGCACTTAGCAAATCAAACTGTAATAAACAGGTTGCCTTTACAGTTGGAAAAATGTATACAGTGGGTTTTATTAATGAATGGTGTAGCATCAATGATCCTATCATTACTTCCAGGCACAGGTAAATTGATTAATGTAGGATGAATTCAAGAAAAAAAAAGGAAGAAAATGTTTCTCAATTTTCCCTGGCACCAGCGATGTGAATAACTCTTCTATTCTCCACTGCTTACATTTGCCTTTTGCCCACCAAAGAATTTCACATCAGTGATGTAAATCATTATTTCACATCAGTTTCTTCACTACAAGATACAAATTTCAGGCTCTATGCACAGAGAGTGCTGACATTTATATTCACTTAAAAAAGTGTAACTGTCAACATTCGAAAATCATTTTGACTGCATATCTGGCTTGAGATTTTGTATCTTTTTTTTTTTAATATAAGAAAGCCTGTGGCATTATAGGAAGTGAGTGCTTTGTCAGGATGAATATATAATTCTATCTCTCTGTGCTTCTGAAGCCTTAGTTGTTTATTCAGGGGTGTGTGTGTGTGTGTGTGTGTGTGTGTGTGTGATACCTGTGGAAGAGAAATGAAGTAGGTGAAAATTAAATTAGAGATTATTACAATTATCTGTTTAGAGTAAAAGATAAATTCATTTTTTCATTTGAAATGCAATTGTGGCAATCATTTAGAATTGGTGTTTAAGATTATCTTTATTTAAAAGAACACTATTTAATAAACCTAAAAATAGCACCACTTTAGGTATGACCTGAAGACCAGTATATATATAATTTTAAATCCAAAATAAATACAGGCGTTGGGTTTTTGTAAAAAATACTAGAGGGGCGCCTGGGTGGCTCAGTCGGTTATGCGTCAAACTCTTGATTTTGGCTCAGGTCATGATCTCAGTGTCCTGAGATAGAGCTCTGAGTCAGGCTCCATGCTCAGCACAGAGTCTGCTTGGGATTCTCTCTCCCTCTGCCCCTCCACCTGCTCTCTCTCTCTCTGTCTCAAATAAATAAATAAATATTTAAAAAATACTAGACAAATACCATCAATTTTATAAAACATATAATAAACAACATAGCATGCTTATATTGAACATGCAATTAGAACCTAGCATAGTTCTGGCAGCTCATCTCTAATTTATAACATGTTGGATTGGAATTTATAAAGTTCTTTATTCCTTCCTGTTTGTTAGCCCTGTCAGTGCTGCTACATTTTTCAAATATTCCTGTTTTCAAAGCTGCCATTGTCTGGCACTCAAGCATCTAGAAGAGACTGGAAATCTCTCTTTAAGAAAATAAGGATGCCTTACTTTGGGAGTGTCTTCAGTAGTGGGATTCAGGGTGACTTTTAAATCTTCTTTGGGATAAAATGACCTGAAAGAACTTCATTTTCAATGCTGAAAACCAGTTCTTTGAGAGGATGAATAGGGGTGACATGAACTCCTGTCAGGACTGCGCAGCACACAGTATGCACATTTTAAAGGTGATATCTGTTCATCTTAGCCAGTTATAGATATTCTCAGCCTCTTCATGTATAAAAGTTGTTGTTTTTTTAAAACCATAAATTGAAAAATTCAAAAGCAGTGGATTTTTTTTTTTTAAGAAAGAAAATAAAAGAAAAAGAAGAAAATTCCAGGGGTGGTCCATGTTTGAATATTCTTCTTAGACCATGGTTAAGTCATACCAATATAATACAAAAGACTGGATATTCAGGCATGGAAAACTTTGTAAGAAAGGCAGAGTTACTTTTATCTTTATTTATTTATTTGTTTTTAAAGATTTTATTTATTTGAGAGACAGAGAGAGAGGGAACACAGGCAGGGGGAGGGGCAGAGGGAGAAGCAGACTTCCTGCTGAGCAGGGATCCCCACGTGGGACTTGATCCCAGGACCCTGGGATCATGACCTGAGCTGAAGGCAGATGCTTAACCGACTGAACAACCCAGGCATCCTGGCAGAGTTATTTTTAAATGACAGGAGATGCAAATCAATAAAAATAGGTCAACTAACATTTCTATGGGATTTACTTAAGTAAGATAATTTTATTCAGTATCTCACCCTAAGTTGATAAATTGTTGATAACATTTAAAAAAATATATTTTTCCCCGGGGACCTGGGTGGCTCAGTCGGTTAGGCCTCCAATTCTTGATTTTGGCTCAGGTCGTGATCTCAGGGTCATGAGATGGAGCCCCTTGGGCTCCGTGCTCAGCATGGAGTCTGCTTGTCCCTCTCCTCTCTGCTCTGCCCTTAGCCCCCCCCACTCAGTGTGCTATCTCTTAAACACATAAATAAATAAATAAATAAATAAATAAATAAATAAATAAATAAATAAAATCTTCATTTTCCTCAAAGTTGTCATTATCATTAAACCACAATAAGATATGTGCAGTTAAGGGCTGCAAACCTGACCTCACCTCCAGCCCTACTCCCTTCTTTCCTTGCCCGCCAGCTTTGATCACTTTGACTGTGAATTAAAAAAAGAACTTGTTTTGGGCGCCTGGGTGGCTCAGTCGTTAAGCGTCTGCCTTCGGTTCAGGTCATGATCCCGGGGTCCTGGGATCGAGTCCCACATCGGGCTCCCTCCTTGGTGGGAAGCCTGCTTCTCCCTCTCCCATTCTCCCTGCTTGTGTTCCCTCTCTCGCTGTTAAAAAATAAAAACAAAAATCTTAAAAAAAAAAGATATGTGCAGTTATTAGCTATTAAAGATGAAAACCCACACATTACAATTTCATTATTTTATAATGCAAATATTTTCTATTATATTTTACAAGGATTAGGAAAACTCCACAAATACTCATAGTACCCAAGCCAAAAGTTTTAAGCTGTAGATGGAAAAATGAATTTTTAAAAACATAACTAAAGATGTGCTGGAGGACATAGGAGTCTTAATAGCTGCAAAGGTGTTGGGGGAGGGAGGAAATCATTGAAAAGGAGGTTCCCCTAGGACCCACCTCAGAACTATTGTCTTCACAAACCAACAAGGACAGCAGTGATGGTGGGAGGGGCAGGGGAACACCATACAAGCATCATCCACTTTAAAGCCAACTTTAGCCCTTGTTTTAATTCACCTGATCAAATATGCTTTAAATTTTATACCTCTCTTCACTTTATAATGTATCTAAAAAAATGAATTGTTCTCTGGTAACATTCATTTTAATGCTAGAGTAGTAACTGCACTTTACATTTAAGAACATCTAAATGAATGGTCTGGTCATAATGTGCTGATTGGAATTCAGGTGAAACTGTGGAAAAATTAATACGGGTTTATTTACCAAAATGAAATTTGGGACCACTCTACAGATTCACTGGATGGCTAGGTACTTCTTGGCACTCAGTTTATGAGAACAATATAGAAAAATTGAATTCCTGTATTGTAATAGATCAGTCCATTTTATTTTTTCTAGAATGTTAATAAGAAAAATGAAGACTGAGTGAATTAATAATTAATGTAAGAATTTATTTTTAATTTAATTTAATTTTATGTATACATATATTCATATATTATTGGCAATATTGATTTATTATATTCTTTATTTATCAATTTGCAATATTTACCCAACAATTCTCTCTTGAACTTATACCCCTAACTACATATCAGTCCTGTGCTCAGTGCAGATCTCAGGGTAAACAAAAATGGTGCACTTCCTGTCACCACAGGTTTATAGTCTTGTGGCAGAAAGTGACTTTAAATGTATGATTCCAGTAAAGTATAATGCATTGTTTAATAGAGTAGGGGCATTTAATAGAGTAGGGACATTTGTTTTAATCAGTACCAGTGGATAATCTAATAACGAATACCATTCACTTTACGCTATTATCGTACTAAATAATGTGATTTCAAAACAAACAAGTAAAGTGCATTCTGGAAGGCATTGTTATTATTCTTATTTAATAGATGAGAGAATTGACGTTTAAGTATCCAAAAAACTTGAGTTAGAAACATGCAATTGACCTAATAAGAAAGGAACAATTAAATCCACCTAGAGCATGGGCATGACATTATGGAAGAAGTAGCATGGTAAGAATTTTGAAGACCGAAGGTAAATGGACGGTTATTGAGGCATTTCAAACAGCCCAGGAAAATGCAGATGGGAGTGACAGAGCACAGAGTATTAAGAGAAAGACTTTCTGAAAATAGATTAGACTTGATCAAGGCTGTTCAATAGATTGATCAAGAGGAATGAGAGCTCATGGAGGAAACAAATATTTTGATCAGTAGGTCATTGGTAATGTTGGTGGGCAATTTCAGTAGAATTATTGGGCCAAATGCTGGACAAAAAGTAATTGTGAAGTGTTTGCCTTGACAAATAAAGCCAAAATTCAGTTCTTAGGGGCGCCTGGGTCGCTCAGTTGGTTGAGCGTCTGACTCTTGATTTTAACTCAGGGCGTGGTCTCAGGCTCATGAGATTGAGCCCTGTGTCAGGCTCCTTGCTCAGTGCAAAGTCTCCTTAAGACTCTCTGTCCCTGTCCCTCTGCCCCAACCCCCTGCCATGTTCTCTCTCTCTCTCTCAAATTAATAAATAACTCTCTTAAAAGAGACAAAATTTAATTTTTAAATACATTTAATGTATATTCTCAATAATTTTGCATGTGATATAATTTTTCCTTCAGCAATTATTTTCCAAGGAAGAAGGACCATGACTCTCTAATTTAATTTTATTGTGTCTCTAATGTCACACTGGGCTACTAGGTGCTATGGAAAATGATGACAAATGACATTGGGGAAAAAATCAGTATGTTTAGAGAAATTCTTGTGGAATTATAGTGTTGGCCATCCTATGGGTTTAAGGTTCAAAACCCAGCTGTTTGGCAACTTCCAGAGCCAACCATCTATGAGTTAGGGTTTAGAATTTGCATTGCAAATAACCACCTGGTAATGATAGTTACCATTTGCCATTGCTTACACATTACACATAATGGATTGCCTTGGAAAGGCCAAGTATTCAACAGGCAGGCAGTTAAAACTGTGTCTAAATTTTCATGCCAAACAACATGCCCATATTTTCAATACAATTTTAAATTATGGAAATCTTCCTCCTATCACATTTTTTAAAACGTTTGGCTTTTTCTTTTTTTTTTTTTTATCCTTAAACTTAACCTTTTCAGTAAACCTTCCAACTGTCTACCAAAGCCCTTTAATAAGGAATGTTGCTTTTAGTCGTTGTTCCAGCGAGGCTTTTCTTTTTAATCATCTCCTTGCCAAGGAATCCAAACAAAATTAATTTCCCCTGAAAATCTCCCTCTCTGCCTTCACTGACATATTTAACTCTGAAATGATTAACAGATGCCAATCATGAAAGTTCTCCCCAAATGAAACTTTGGATGCATTTTAAAATAAATGAGAATTACTTCTCAACCCAAGTAAAAACAAATACTGACACTTGTTTTCACATCTTTCATTAATTTAAGAGTCAGTTTATTAAGAGTAGTAATGAAGCCAATTTGGAGGACTATGGAAGCCAAATTCTGATCGATTCCATTGTCCACTTCATATTTTTTTTGATGTGATTGAACAGAAAAGTAAAAAAAAAGAGATTTAATGTCTGATGATTTTACCGATCAGTCTATGTGATTTGAGTACTTGTCTGAATCACTGATTCAAAACAACATAAAAAATGAGTCAAAGGGTCTAATCTAAAATATTTCCTATTTCAATGTCCTTATCAAAGACCTTTACTGATTATGTTCAATGACTCCTTTTTACTAATTAGCAATATTTAACCAGTTGGTAACATGTGTAAGGAATATGAGGAAGTCTGGTAAGACACTGTAAGCAGCTATTTTCTAGAAATGTAACATTCTTCCATACTTTTACCCTAAGGATATAATTCAAGATTCCATCATATATGATTTCCCTAGTAAGTTTAGGTAAATTTTATTCAGAAGGATGATAAACTCATATGTGTCAAACAACCCCACTGAGAAATAAAAAAGATTTCCAGAATTCAACATTATTATCTGGCTATTGGCAGGAAAAGGAAGTAAAATATGAAAACAGTTATTTTCTACCTGAATACAATGTCAAATGATTTAGAGAAAAACAACTAGATAGTCAACTGATAAAATCATGTAGAAAGAACAAATTAAAACAGCTGTTTAAAAATCAGTATATTGATTACAGCTGAGCCATATTCTCTACTTACGTCTCAAAGTGATGTTTAAAAACTTGATGAAATAAGTTACATAAATTTAGAACCAGGAAATACACTTTTTATGTAAAAATGCTGTTAGCTCTTTAGGCCAAAAGCTTGATTTATATAGGTTTGATTTATAAAATCAGTTAATTTATACAGATCATCTATTAGGAGGCCCATAGAGCACTTAAATAACCTGCTTTACTAAATTTTTATTTCTGTACAGAAGTTATTAGAAGATTTCAGTTATAGGAAGTTAAAAATACACTAATTCATTCAACAGATATTTATTGGGAACCTTAAATATATAGACACTTTGCTATATAAAGAAGAGAGAGAGAAAAAGAAACAAACAAAAACAGTAAAAGATCTTAGAGTAACCTGGGGAAAGGCAACATGAACAAAGCAAGATATAGTTAATAACAGCTCCGATATAGAGCACTGTGGGCATGTAGAAAAAAAGAAATGGCTCCTTTTGAAAAACCGGACATTGTGGTTTCTGTGCAGTTTCCAAGAGTTCTTGTTTAAACAAGATGCCTCTCTCATATCTGCTTTCCTATTGCTTGACCTCTCTGCTCTGTCCCAACAGTCAGGATCCTGCCAGGAAAGCAAAAATCAAAAAAGCAGCCATGGGCAAGTTAGGAAACCCCAAGTTTATTGACTGTCCTAAGATGCTATTGAGCAAGAAGGAGTGAGTGATGTTCCTGGAGGCCAAAGGCGATCGTCATCATTGGAAGATGGAAGATGGAGTCATGGCTAGTCTGACCACAGACTTAAGTGAGGCACACAAAGCAGGTAGAGAAGGGAAGAAATTCCTGGGTTCTTTAATTTTCCTACTCCGTTTTTCACCAGTGCCCCCTGTTAACTGAATTCCCCAGATGATCTGAAAGGAAAGGGGGGGTTAGATGAAGATGGGGGTGGGCAAAGAAGCAGTGCTACTTGAGCACAAACAGACCAACATCTCCATATTTACATTCCTTAGGAGGAATGATCTGTGATAGACTATTTTCTAATGATTATACTAGGTGAAGAATAGTTTCTCATATATATATATAGTATTAGCATTGGTGATTTTTTTTTAAAGATTTTATTTATTTGACAGAGAGAGACATAGTGAGAGAGGGAACAAAAACGGGGAGTGGGAGAGGGAGAAGCAGGCTTCCCACTGAACAGGGAGCCCGATGCGGGGCTCGATACCAGGACCCTGGGATCATGACCTCAGCCGAAGGCAAACATTTAACAACTGAGCCACCCAGGCGCCCCCGTGATTTTTTTTTTCAAAGACCATTTTTTAAGAGTAGTTTTAGGTTCACATCAAAATGTACAGAGGAAGGTACAGAGATTTTCCATATATTCCCTATACCACACATGAATCAACTCCTCCACTATCAACATCCCCCACCAGATTGTATGTTTGTTAAAACCGATGAACCTACAATGACACATCAGAATCACCCAAAATCCATAGTTTACCTTAGGGTACATGATTAGTGTTGTACATTCTATGGGTTTAGACAAATGTATAATGATACCTACCCATTATTATAGTATCAAAAAGTGTATTTTCACTGCCCTAAAAATCCTCTGTGGTCTATTCATTTCTTCTGCCCTCTAAACTCTGGCATTTGCTTTTATATGTAATTTGCATTAATATGCAGTAATATGCATTTACATTTCTTCCATGTGTTTTCATGGCATGACAATTCATTTTTTTTTTAGCACTGAATAATATTCCATTGTCTGGATGCACCACAATTTCTCCATTCACCAACTGAAGGGCATATCGGTTGCCTCCAAGTTTGGAAATTATGAATAAAGCTGCTATAAACATCTATGTGCAGGTGTTTGTGTGGACATATTTTCAGCTCCTTTGGGTAGACATCAAGGAGTGGGATTGCTGGGTTGTATGGTAAGAGTATATTTAGTTTTGTAAGAAACCACCAAATTGTCTTTCAGATGGTTATACCACTTTGTATTCTCAGCATCAAAGAATAAGAATCCCTGTTGGTTGCTCCATACCCTAGTCAACATTTGATATTGTCAGCTGTCAGCATTCCAGGTTTTGGCCATTCAAATTGGTTATATAGTGGTATTGGATTGTTGTCTTAATTTCCATTTTATTAATGACATATGATGTGGAATATCTTTTTATAAGCTTACCAACCCATCAATTTATCTTCTTGGATATTGTATCTATTAAGATCTTTGGCACATTTTTTAATTGGGCTATTTGCTTTTTTAATGTTGATTTTTAAGAGTTCTTTGTGGATTTTGGATAATAGTCCTTTATCAAAGGTACCTTTGGCAAATATTTTCCCCCAATCTGTGGCTTATTTTCTCATTCTTTTGTCATTGTCTTTCATAGAACACACATATTTTTAAAAATTTTAATGATGTCCAACTTATCAGTTATATCTTTCAAGGGTCATGCATTTGCTGTCATATCTAAAAAGTAATCACCATACTCAAGGGCACCTAGATTTTCACCTATGTTATCTTCTAGGAGTTTTATAGTTTGCATTTTACATTTAAGTCTATGATCTATTTTGAGTTAATTTTTGCGAAGTGTATAAGGTGCTTTTTTTTTTTTTTTTTTGCATGTATAAGTCCAGTTTTTCCAATACTGTTTGTTGGAAAGAATATCTTTACTCCATTAGATTGCCTTTGCTACTCTGTCAAAGATCAATTGACTATATATATATATGTGGATCCATTTCTTGGCTCTCAATTCTGTTCTATTGATCTAGTTGTCTATATATTTTTTTAACCAATGTCACATTGTCTTGAATACAGTAATTTTATAGTAAGTCTTAAAGTAAGGTAACATCAGTCCTCCAACCTTGTTCTCCTTCAATGTTGTGTTGATTTTTCTTGGTCTTCTGCTTTTCCATATAAACTTTAGAATCGATTTGTCAATATCCATAAAATAACTTGCAGAGGTTCTGATTGGGATTGCAGTGAATCTATAGATCAACTTTAGAAGAATTGATATCTGGATAAAATCGTGTCTTCCTATACATGGACACAAAATATCTTTCCATTTATTTAATTCTTTTTTTTTTATTTTTTCCATCAGAGTTTTGTAGTTTTTCTCAAATAAGCCTTGTACACATTTTGTTAGATTCATACATAGGTATTCATTTTTGGGGGTACTAATATAAATGGTATTGTGTTTTAAATTCAAATTCTACTTGTTCATTGCCATTATACAGGAAAGCAAGTGACTTTTGTATATTAACATTGTATCCTACAAACTTGTTTCAATCACTTATTAGTTCCAGGAGTTTTATGGTCAATTTTTTGGATTTTCTACATAGATGATGTCATCAGAGTACAAAAACAGTTTTATTTCTTCCTTGTCCCAATCTGTATACTTTTTACTTCCTTTTCTTATCTTGTTGCATCAACTAGGACTTCTAACATGATGTTGAATACCCCAACAGATTAGGCTCTGGTTAAGTAGTTTCCCCTGAGGGCAGGTCTTAAGATGATCAGAGTGCTCTGGTGTTTTTCAAAGTGGTTCCTTTTCCCTCCATCCTGCCAGAAGTGGGATTTTTCTTTGTATTTACAATGGCAACCTAATCGGAGTTACTGGAGGTAAATTTCACAATATTGTGGTGACCCTCACTGGGAACCCCAGGAGGGTTTAACTCTCAGACTTGTTGATGCTGACCTTCCAGCTATTCATCAATTACAGTTCAGGTTTTCTTACCCCAGGCTGGCTCCAATGGAAGTTCCAGCTCATGATTCTCAGCTCAGGCAAGCTATGGCTCCTTGCATTCACCCATTTCCCTCCAAACCTGGGGGATGAGGTTTGCCCTGTGTTCTCAATCTCTTATGAATCCAAGAAGAGTTGATGATTTTTCAGTCTGTTCAGCTTTTTACCTGTTAGAATAGATGGCAATTTCTAAGCTCTTATATGTGGAACTGGAAACCAGAAGTCCCATTATTATTTTTTTTAATTGGACCATTTATTTTTAGATCACTTTAGATTCACATACAATTATCAGAAATCATACCAAGAGATCCCATGTATCCTTTATCCAGTTTCTCCCAATGATAACATCTTGCAAAATTATAGTATAATTTATTTTAGTAGAACATTTATTTTTACATTGTTCTCTCCTTTTCTTTTCTCCCTAGAAACAATTCCACCTTAACTAGAATATTCTTCCATTCTTAGACTCTCTTAGACAATCAGGGACAATTGATCAAAAGTGTAGAATTTCCAGCATCACATGGGCTATTTCTTTCTTCATTTAACCATATATATATATCCTCACAAACTGAATGTTTGTAGAAGACAATTCTGAAGCCCAGAGGTAGAGATTTATAAAGGATGTACCTTAACAGGTTCACAAAGGGTTGACATTCAATAATAGTAATAATAATATCAATAATAATAATAACAATAATGTCATAGGCCAGAAATAATGAAACCTGGATTTTTGCCACCACTCCCTATCTGCTATGAACCAATTTGACCATCTCAGGCAAATCTCTCATTCTCTTTGCTCTCTACCCAACTATAATATTACAGGAGTTCTGCAGGAAAGTGTCTAAGATTTGTTTCTGCTCTCATATTTTAATATTTTATTTTTCTCCTGGATTAAACACCTTTTTTTTTCTGGATTAAACACCTTTTTATGTATTTCAGAGGCACCCTGTATATTTCGCCATTGCTTACCTTGCAATAGAACATACTGGGCTCTTTTGCTTCCAAAGGTTAATGCAAGTTCATTGAGGGCAAGGGCTGAATCTTTTCCCAGATATAATACTATCCCCAGAAGATGGTAGATTTTAAACAAATGTCTACTTTTAAACTGGATGTTATTCCAAGAATTTCAGCAACTGATTATTTTCTTTCTCATGTTGAAGGGCAAAGAGATGACCAAAAGAATGTAATCAATCCATCATAAATACAGGAAGAAATAGACTTGTTCTAAGATGTGTCCAAGAAAAGAGTAAGTCAAAGAAGAAATACACAAGTTTTGCCATTTTTAAGATTTTTTTATACTTTTGATATATAATTCAATGGTTATATGGTTATAGCAATAAAATACGAAATAGCATTTAGAAGAAACTGCTCCATGATGCAAAATGAATTAAAAATGTTATCAAATTTAGACATATAAATATTAAAGTTATTTGTTGTTTTTTTAACACATTTCATAGCAATTCTAAAACCACGGATTATATATTAGGTCCTATGTTCACCAGCTTAAACGGCAAGGATGAGTGAAAACACTTGGCTAAGTTTGGCCTCTACTAAAACCTAATGCATTTTATATGTCAAATGGATTCAGTGCTTTCAAAGATAGAATGCAATTTATTTTTTGGCAAATATATGAATTCCTGGTTTGAAGAAAAGACTATTGGAAAAAGTTTTTCAAAACAATATTTTGATGAGTGAGTATAATTCAATCAACCAATACAGTGTTTGATTTAAATACTGAAATGTTTTTTAAATGAATTACAAAAGCATTTTAGTAAAATGCATTTAGGTGTGACATCCTTGTTTTTTATAATTTCTAGAAATGTTCAGCTTGATTTGTTCTAGCACACAGATGTTTTCTTTTTAATCTTCACTTAGATTTCACTGTGGAGGTTTTGAGGAAAACTGGTATGTGATTAGGAATCTAAATAGATGATAGATAGATAGATAGATAGATAGATAGATAGATAGATAGATAGATACATGCATACATACGTACATACATACATACATACATACATACATACATACATAGATGTATGCATGTTGTAGTTGTTGAGAGTGGTCCCATGCTCCTTGAGAGAGGGATAAATTTAGGTCTAGACAGGAAAGTAGACCAA
Source organism: Neomonachus schauinslandi (assembly GCF_002201575.2). Classification (NCBI taxonomy): domain Eukaryota; kingdom Metazoa; phylum Chordata; class Mammalia; order Carnivora; family Phocidae; genus Neomonachus; species Neomonachus schauinslandi. The sequence continues at coordinate 7,644,021 of NC_058405.1, forward strand.
TCTCTGCATTGAATCCTGGCCATGGTTTCATCAAAATTGCCAGGTACTAATTTTCAAAAAGGCTACTACAATATCTGTAGGTCATGAAAGCTGAGTTTGTTCCCACAATAACAAGGAAAGTACCACCTTGACTGAGTCTTAGTATCATTTCAAAATAGGAAAGTCAGAATAGGGTTTCACACGCTGGGTTTGATGGCTTGTCAGGCTTTTCAATAGAGGGATGGGGCCTTTCAATAGAGTAGGATGGGGCAAAGTGTATAAAATATTAGTTTAAGATTGGTGCATGCAGTGAGGTGAGGACCTTGAAATAATCCTGAATAATAAACAATGTTTTAGAAAGTGCACTATTTACTCAGCTAAATAATCTGTGGTCCTGAGAAAAAGAGTGTTTTCCCAAATGAACTAAATATTGTCTTGAAAAGGGAACAGTTTGGGCGCCTGGGTAGCTCAGTTGGTTAAGCGACTGCCTTCAGCTCAGGTCGTGATCCTGGAGTCCCTGGATCGAGTCCCGCATCGGGCTCCCTGCTTGGCAGGGAGCCTGCTTCTGCCTCTGACCCTCCCCCCTCTCATGTGCTCTCTCTCTCTCATTCTCTCTGTCTCAAATAAATAAATAAAATCTTTAAAAAAAAAGAAAAGGGAACAGTTTGACTAATTTGTCAACAAACAATGGCATTATTGACTGGTTTACAGAGTTATCTTCTTGAGAAAGAAATTCCTGGAGCAAAGAATAAACTATCTAGGAAGGCAGCTTTCTAAGTTCTGATAGTTAAGCTACATGAAAATAGGTAGTCTCCCTTCTCAAAGTGGAGATAAACATCATCTTTGACGGCTGGAGGAGCTCTCTTTTGCTCTTGAAGCTATCCTGTGGTGAGCCCTGGTCACTGTTGTGCATTTTTGCTATTGTGAAAGAGATCAGCGTGGGGCCAACACTTGAGGAAGGGTGTAGATGGGAAGAGAATCATGAAGAGGACAAGTAAGAGTCCTGAAAAAACCATGCCCTAAACTGGCTGTGGCACCTGACTTTTCACACATATGAACCAATAAGTTGACTCCATTGCTTTGGACATCTTATGACCTGGAGGGGAGGGGTGTCTGGTGTTTGCATCTGAAGGTAAGGTGATAGAGAAACACCCTAAAATATTGACAATGGTTTTCCTTGAAAGATAGAATTTGAAAAATGGGGAAGAAGATGTTCATTTAAAAATAATGGTTGTGAAGAATATCTAGAGATATGGGGAAATCATATAGAATGAGGGAAACAAAGAATATGCAAAACTTCATTTCATTAATTCATCAAATGTTGGCAGTTATCAGTACAGATCAGATGCTATCGTAGGTGCTGGAGATATGTCTGGAAATAAAATAGAGAAAAAAAAAAAATCCCTGCCCTCATAATCCCACTTCATTTTTAAAGTATATATTTATACTAAGAAAGGACGTTCAAAGGATCACTACCAGTACTTATCCAAAAGTAGTGAAATTGTCTTCTTCTTTATATTTTTGTATTTTAAAAACTCACAATAAATCCTAATTATTTATATTCATTAAAAAAAAATGTCCTTAAATAAGTACTAAGCCAATGCAGGGGCGCCTGGGTGGCTCAGTTGTTAAGCATCTGCCTTCGGCTCAGGTCATGATCCCAGAGTCCTGGGATCGAGCCCCGCATCGGGCTCCCTGCTCGGCGGGAAGCCTGCTTCTCCCTCTCCCACCCCCCCTGCTTGTGTGCCCTCTCTCGCTTTCTCTCTCTCTGTGTCAAATAAATAAATAAAATCTTTAAAAAAAATAAAAATAAAAAAAATAAGTACTAAGCCAATGCAGAGGCATTGAGAATTTGGAAAGAGATTTCTTTGGCTTTAACCCAATCTCTATAAATTTAAGAAGCATCTAAGGACACCCAAAATATAACTGATTTAAGATACCAACTGGGAATTTCTAATTCCCATCTCAATTATCTTAACCTTGCCCAATATAGAACTCAAGGAGCTAGAGATAAATGAAAGACAATTAAAGGATAAGTCCTAGAAAATTATTAATCATCAAAAACAATAGTTTGTAAGCTTAAAATAGGCTGTCTTAAAATTTATATTGACATACTATTTTATAATTTTAAACATGACACTTGCTTACTGCAGAAAACTTACAACACATTAAAATGCAGTGAAAAATAAATAACAATATCACAACTCAGATAATTGTAGGCCTCATTAGTTTCCAATTTTCATATCCCTAGATGTTATTTGGAATGTCTAGATATATGTAAATAAATATAAAAATAAATATTATAGCAATTTATTTTTAAAAATACTATTATTCCATACATACTGCTTTTCAGTCTGCCTTTTTACCTATATTTTTATTACCCATTTTTACAAGTTTTACTTCATTCTAGATATTTTGCTTTGCATAATTTCAAAAGAAGTAAAAGATCCCTAAACTTATTTTTTACCCCTTACTGAAGGTACATTTCTTTTTCAGAAATCTCTTACAGATGAAAGTTTCTTTGCTTTAAGGAAGTTTACTTAATATCTCAAGTATTAGAAATGAAAATTAAAATGCACTTATAGCAAGGTAATAAAAAATATATACCAATTGTGACAGAGATTGCCTTTTCAAACATACTCACAATTTGAGAAAATAGGAAGTAACTTGTATATATATAATCTGGTAGAAGAAAAGGTCAGTATCTCTATCACACATCTAAAGTTTTAAATGGTTTTACTTTTTCACTGGTTACATATCAATTTTCAGACAGCAAATACAATTTTATGACGAGTGACCTTATCCCTGTCAGGAAGAGATGTGTCTTTGAGCTGTACGTTAACACAAAATATATTATTATTCTTATCCTTCTACAGGAACAGAATAACACATCTTTATTAAATGTCAAGTGTTTATCTTATAAGATTTAGAGTTCATGAAAATGTGGTAGAAGATTGTTTCACAATAATTGATTTAACACGATGTAAGGTCATATTTTAGGCAAATAAGTCATAAGCTGTGGTATCCAATAGCTTTTTAGCATTTTGAAAAATCTGCAGACTGAAGGTTTTATTCTCCATGTAGATTTATAGAAACAAAAGTACTATATATTGATTATATAGAAAGTCATTTTGGAAATATTTTTTGCATGCTTATTATATGTAAATATATTCTTTTGTCAAAAGAAGTAATGAGAGGAAAAACAGCATTTACATAATAAACTGCATTTTTTCTGTGCCATCTTGGTTTAGACCAACAAAATGGTTGGTTCCAAATCCAATCACTTGGCTTTCTATTCAAGGTCATGTTGAACAGTCTCTGATTTTACTAATATGCAGTCAGTGGCAGTCTTCACTGGTCCCATCAAAATTCTATATGGACAGACATCAGATACTTTTCAGTTAGATTTTGTTTAAATAATACAGATAAAGCTAAAGTCAAACCATTAGAAAATGTGCTTTTACAGTTTAAAAGAAATGAACTGGTCAGAGAGATCAGCATATAATAGGTACAATATGTATGATAACTAATATCCATGGTAAATGTTTTTGTTAAGCAGAGCTTCTTACTCTTATCCTTCTCATCAGGCCCCCCCTTCTTCTATAATCTGTTTTCATGTTAGTGTTAAGGAGAGACTGGTATGAACCGGGTGGTAGCAAACATTCTCTTGAAGACTCTAACTCATCTTTTGATTTGGAGCCCTATCCAGGTTGTAATTAGATTTTAAGAATCCCTTGTGAATTTGGAATCATCCATAACTTAAAATGAACCATCAGCAAGGCTTGGATTCATTAGAAGCCCACATAATTGCCTTATTATCTTATTTACTAAAATTAAAAATTGATAAAGCATTCAAGCTTATTGTTATTTTTGAAACATATTTTATATGAATATCTCTCATAATTGATGTATGCCTTTCTTTTCTAGCTTTTGGAGACTGCCATATCCCTTGTCTCCTGATCGCTTCACTGCAATTTCGGCTTCTACCCTTATATTGCCTTCTCACGCTGTCTTTGACCTTTGTTGGGGATAAAACGTGTCCCTTCCTCCCTTCTAGATTCTTTGGTTGGCATAATAACTAAATTGACATAAGCAAGATTAACAGAAGAAAAACAAATTTAATTTCCTATGTACAGAAGCCCCACAAAGCCTTAAGTGGCTCCCGGGCAATCAGGTAATTGAGACTCACATTCCAGCCTGAGCTAACGAGAGGTGGATAGGTGTCTAGGGCCTCAAAGAAAAGAAAGGCAAATTCCAGGAAGATGAGAAGAGCAGATGTCTGGTAAACAATTGTTTCCCACACCATGAAGATAAGTCTTTCTGATATAAAAAGTTACCTTTGTTGTTAGCTCTATCCTGGTATGGGCCCTCTATCTAAATTCTTCTACGCAGTTAAGGGGGAGGCAAAAAGTTCTTTCTGAGTCTATTGGGCCTTGAATGTCTTCTGCTTAAAACAGTATACATCCCCATGTGGCACATTCTGGAGCAGCCTGCTGTGGACCCTTTCACCATCTTTCCTTTCTCTTAGGAGAACCCCTGTGATTAAATTTGAGCCACACCAGGTAATCCAAAACAACCTCTCCATCTTAAGATCCTTAACTGTATCATGTTTGAAAAGTCCCTGTTGACACAGAAGGTAACAGTCACAGTTTCCCTGGGTAACAACATGGACATCTTTGGGGAACCGTGGTAACATACAATCCAGAAGATACAAAAACCAAGTAAAACAAACAAACAAAAGATCCCAGCAACTTTGCTGCTTAGAAAGATATCTAAATAGTGGTGTTTAAGTGCTTTGGGATTACATTTCCTTACTTACATTAATTGGCCTGTACAAAATTATAAATTATGAAAATCATATAAGTGCTGTGAGTTTGATTTTCAGTTTATTAGATCATCAACAGAGTATAGAACATATAATTAAACATAATTGAAGTTATTACATAATAGAAAGTATTTTTCTCAGGTAAAATGATATTGTCCCAAAACAAAAGATATTTAATTTTTGTAGAGCAGAAGAAAGGGTGAATTAAGACAACTGTTATTATTTCCTTGTTTTTCATGGCCCCAAATAAATTGTTCTATCTAGAACTATTAAATCAAGATATAAAGGCATACATATAAAATTGAAGGTATTAAAGGCAGCTCTAAAAGTGCGAAAAAAGTCATAAAAGAATCAACAAAATGTGAAGGGTTGATGGGGAAACAAGGGAGTGCATTAGCTAATGACCTCAGCCTTCACAGTGGGGAAGTAATGTCTAAAGTTAATAAATCTTGGAGAAAAATCTACATTACATAAAGTCCTAATGGTAACTTTATTTTCTATTTAAATCTCAGATTGATTTCTAGCTTTTGCTTTGCTCCTACTTACGTTGTATTGCTCTGGTCCTTGTAGGATTCATTTCTTAGGCTTCCTTGTCAGCTGGCTTCGAGCTAGTTTCAGCCAAAGGGAAGGAGCACTGGAGAGTGGGGTTAGGACAAAGGAGAAGCCAGCAAATGCACTCCGACCCTTCTCTGCCTCAGGTGCCCTCTCCAGCTCTGGTTGCTAACCCAACCTCAGACCGTCTAAAGGTTCCCTACTGCAACATGGAATATATTCCTCAATGGGAGCCCTAAGTTCCCAAGACTTACTAACACTATTATCTCTGGTATCTGATATTATTTGGTGTCCTTCTACTAATTTTCTGTGGATCTTTCTACTTTTAAAAGACATAGTTCTAGTTAAAAACAGACAAACAAGTGAAACAACAGCAACAGAAGGATATTTTTGAAGTGAGGATATTTTTGAAGAGTTATTTGTCCCTGTTTTATAGAATTATTATCAATAAATATTTATGAAGTACCTAATATGTGCTGGGAAGTATTTGAGACACTTGGGATGTTCGAGTAAAAAAGATGGAATATTGTCTAGGAAACTTACATATGCATATAAATATAATCAAATGATCTTACACAGTAATAGCGTAAATATAATCAAATGATCTTACACAGTAATAGCGATGAAGGTATTTGGCACAGAAAATCGAGTGAACAGCCACAAAACCTTTTGTTTTGACATTGGTCAAAATATCAAGTGTTGATATTTCACCATATTTAAAAGTTGTTGTATTATATCATTTATGTATTTTACATGCATAATGTTGTGGTATATATTTACAATTTATTTTACTTACCTACAAGCATGATTTTGGCAGTAACTCATTTAGACTCTCGGAGAGTTTTCACTAAATGGGCAAGCATATTAAGTAAAGCAAACTATCAGTTCAGCTAAATAATTGGTCAAGAAGTCAATTCTGTCAAGAATTTATTTTGACTGAAATGGCTTGTTGTTCGATTAAGTTAATTTTTTAATTTAGTCAATGCTTTTAAAGCAATTTTGTGTGTGTGTGGTAACAGCTTTAGTCGGCTGAGGGATTACATTTCCAGTCTGAAGTAACTAACATTAATAGAACTCTCTCTGATGGTATTGCTTTATATTCAGAAAAATCAGTGGTAGACCAAATAAGAAATAATAAACATAGCCACATGTTTTTGAAGCACAAAGTAGAGTCATTTTAGGAGCCTAAAAGCCCAGGTACAAATAATTATGCCTAAAATTGTTTAATTACAACTCAGAGATAAATGGAAAGTGTCCAATTGCAACTGGAATTGCTCGATTGCCTGCACAATTATCCAATTGCAGCAATAATTGTTGGTTGCTAATTTTTTCTCTCTAAAATAAATTCAATGTCCACATATGTATTTTAGATCTCAAGTACATATCATTACAGATTTAAAATTTGCTTGAAGCATTGCTAGTTTCTATCACACAGATTTTTTGAAAAACATTTCTAAAAATACCATCAAAAATCATGTTTCAGACAAAATTAACAATAATGGACTTAATTTATACTGGCATAGTTAATTCACCTTACCTATGTATTATTTCCTGAGGAAGTTTACAGGTGACTTTTATTTAAAATAGTGTCTCTCAAACATCCATTTTCGTCTGATGAACTGGCATTATGCAGATGCTATTAAGCAAGGTTATTTTTGAAAATGTAAATTATTAATATCATGTGTATTGCTCCAAGTAGAAGACCATGCAGTAGCGTTGAGTAGTTCAGCAATAACAGGAACAAATCCAAGATTGATTTTCAAATATTTTACTGTTTTCATGCACTAGTCACTCAAAATAATTGATATATGTAATTAACTTAAACTAATTTTCAAAAGATAAGAGTGACTCCATAAAAGCATAAATTTCAGACACTTATTTTGACATTGAGTGTAATTCTACTTCTCTTTGCATCTCTACCATTTTTTTCTCCTAAGTATTTTGGGCATAGTATTCAGAATCTAAGGAATAAAAGCAGTTTGAAGAGAAACTGCAGTTAGAAAAGAGATTTGTGAGAGATGTTTCTCAGAAGAAAGAAAAATAAATTTTTAAAACAAATAAATAGGAGAGAGGAATGAAGAAAAGGTGGTTGTGTCATGGTGATTGAAATGACTATTTTGATGGGCACCTGGGTGGCTCAGTCAGTTGAGCATCCAATTCTTAATTTCTGCTCAGGTAATGATCTCAGGGTCTTGAGATCAAGCCCCGTGTTAGGCTCCACATTCAGCAGGGAAGGAGTCTGTTTGTCTTCTCCCTCTGCTCCCCCCCCCAACCCCTCTCTCTCTCAGATAAATAAATAAATAAAATCTTTTTTTTAAAAAAAGAAGAGTATTTTGAAGTGAGCATTATATGTTTTAGATTGCTTTGGCCATAATAACTTACCATGTCTATTTTAATGCATTCTCTCCTGGGAAAATATTGAAGAAAACAGCCCCAATATCACCTATTAATCTGTACTTGCAAACTTGGCAATTAAATTTTACTGATTTACTCATTCAGCCACCAAACTGCTTTTAGTGAAAATGGAGATGGATGTTGGGTCCATTTTTAAATGGTGGGAGTCACCCACTCTATTGAAAAGAGTAAATTCCACAAGTTTTAATATAACCAGTTGCCTACTTTAAATGCAAAAACTTGGATGAGTGGCTTAACTCTTCTAGGCTTGATTCCCTAATCTATGAATTAAGGGAGTTGTCCTCATTACGGGTTGAATTGTGTCCCCCCCCGCAAATTAATATGTTGATGTCCTAACTCTTACACCTCAGAGTGTGACCTTATTTGGAAATACGGTCTTGGAGATGTGATTAATTAATATGAAGTGACACCAGAGTAAGCTGGGCCTATAAGGAAGTGTGACTGGTGTCCTTGCAAAAGGAGAAATTTGGAGACAGTCACGCACACTCAGGGAGAACAGTGTGAAGATGCAGGTGGAGACAGGGTGATGCAGCTGAAGCCAAGGAATGGGGAAGATTGCGGACAAGACGCCAGAAGCTGGGAGAGAGACATCGAACAGATTCTCTCTCCCAGCCCTCAGAAGGAACCAGCCCTGCCAACACCTTGATTCCCGGCTTCTAGAACTGTGAGAGAGTAAGTTTCTGTTTAAACACCCAGTTTGCGGTACTGTGTTATAGTAGCCAGCCTGAGCTGACTAATTCATGGTGCTATCATTCTAGGTGTTTGAGTTCCTGCTTCCTCATCAAGTACAGACAAGTATAGAAGAGTTTATGCAGCAAGAAGACCACCAAAGATGGCTTTAACATACACTATTTTTAATTTCTCTATCTCCAAATACAAATTTCCAAAGAGGTCCTCCTACCCATTTCTCCAGCAAGAGGGGAGAAAAACATTTAATCTGTGTAATGAAGGGTCTATTGGAATAGCAGACACCTCCATGGTTTTGACTAATTTTTGCATTGATTTCTGTTACTTAATACCTATATATAGTTTATTTTTGTAAAAGTTCAGTTGCACAAAATGTTGAATTTGAAAAAAAGGTTATAGAAGAAGAAAATATTCTTGAAGGGATCATCTCCCAAGCCATTTCCACTGTCCTTTCCTCTATGACCCCACCCCGTTGCTGCTCTTGTTTCTGAAAAATTAGAATGATGTGTAGAGGAAAATGTCACTTAATTCAATAACACTCAAATGGTAGAAAGAACAAAGTGCTCTTGTTTTTTTTTTTAAGATTTTATTTATTTATTTGACACAGAGAGAGACAGCAAGAGAGGGAACACAAGCAGTGGGAGTGAGAGAGGGAGAAGCAGGCTTCTCGTTGAGCAGGGAGCCCGACGCGGGGCTTGATCCCAGGACCCTGGGATCATGACCTGAGCTGAAGGCAGACGCTTAATGACTGAGCCACCCAGGCGCCCCAGAACAACTGTTTTTTAAGTCAAATTTAAAATATATGATCAGAAACATAACAGAATTCTTTCATTCCTCAATTCAAAACCAGTAGTCCATATATGTGAAATAATCATCCTTTGGAAAGATGATATTTCTGTGACTCTAATATTGTAAGGAAGATAGCTATATTTCAGAATATATATTTATTTGATATGTTGATGTACTTTACAAGATTTATTTGTTGGTCATATTTCTGTTTTATTTCTTAAAAATTTGGTTTTGTTCAGAGTTCCATAGTTCATTTGATATAATATTTAAATTCAAGTTTCAGCAAATTAGTCTGATTCATTCCACTTTTGGTTCACACATAGTTATACTCTGTGCTCTTGGTAATCTACATGAGAACGGACTGGATATTTCATTATTAAGGACAATCATGGTGTCCACTGGAGGGAAAGCTCCCAGACCGAGACATACTTCCTTTCTGAGATAACAGCACAGAGTTGATTCTCATAAACCAAGCTGCTCATAGAAAATAAAAGAAGGAAAACCTGTTTTCTTCTGGGAACATTATTTCAAAGCTGCCACTTGATCATATATTGCCACAAATTGTTGACAGTTTCAGTTTGGCCATTAAGAACACATTACCTCTATCTACTGCTAGGAGAAGACTGTCAACAATATTGATTACAAATATTTCCATGCCAAGAAAAAGCTGAACATTGAGTATGAGACACCAAAAGGCCCCCAAGCAAGTGGTTCCAAAGATGCACAGCTGTCTTCTCAACTTGCTTTCCAAAATAACATGAACTGGTTAATTCAGTTCATGTTCTTTCTTTAAATATTTGTTGACCTTTGTTTTCAGAAGCAAAGGACTACCAGAGAAATGAGACCTATCTTTTTTTTTTAAGATTTTATTTATTTATTTGAGAGAGAGAGAGAGAGAGCACATGAGAGGGGGGAGGGTCAGAGGGAGAAGCAGACTCCCCGCCGAGCAGGGAGCCCGATGTGGGACTCGATCCTAAGACTCCAGGATCATGACCTGAGCCGAAGGCAACCGCTTAACCGACTGAGCCACCCAGGCGCCCGAGACCTATCTTTACCATTGGGCAGCTCAGTCTTAGTATAATTGTTTGAAGAAGTGTTTTTGAAAACGTGTATTAAATAGGAATAAACAAATAAAAATTTATATGTCCAATTTTGACTAAAGCATATATACATTTCTTTATTATTGATAATATAAGTATTTTAGCCCTGTGATAAGCAACTACTCCAATGAGTATAAAATGTTTATAATTTTCACCAAATATCCTAAATAAAGAATCTGCAAGATGACAAGACACCTATACCAATATAGAGATGTTCATCGCACTCTAATAGAAATAGACTAATGTTGGGCAAATGTTAAAAGTATTATTAGAAAATCCATTTGATGGCCAACAGACACATGAAAAAGTACTCAGCATTGCTCGGCATCAGGGAAATCCAAATCAAAACCTCAATGAGATATCACCTCACACCAGTCAGAATGGCTAAAATTAACAAGTCAGGAAATGACAGATGGTGGTGAGGATGCAGAGAAAGGGGAACCCTCCTACACTGTTGGTGGGAATGCAAGCTGGTGCAGCCACTCTGGAAAACAGTATGGAGGTTTCTCAAAAAGTTGAAAATAGAGCTACCATATGATCCAGCAATTGCACTACTGGGTATTTACCCCAAAGATACAAATGTAGGGATCCTAAGGGGTACATGCACCCCGATGTTTAGAACAGCAATGTCCACAGTAGCCAAGCTGTGGAAAGAGCCAAGATGTCCATCGTCAGATGAATGGATAAAGAAGAGTTGGTATATATATACAATGGAATATTATGCAGCCATCCAAAGGAATGAAATCTTACCATTTGCAGCAACGTAGATGGAACTGGAGGGTATTATGCTGAGCGAAATAACTCAATCAGAGAAAGACATGTATCATATGATCTCACTGATAGGAGGAATTCTTAATCTCAGGAAACAGACTGAGGGTTGCTGGAGTGGTGGGGGGTGGGAGGGATGGGGTGGCTGGGTGATAGACATTGGGGAGGGTATGTGCTATGGTGAGCACTGTGAATTGTGTAAGACTGTTGAATTACAGACCTGTACCTCTGAAACAAATAATACATTATATGTTAAACAAAAAAAAGAGGAAGATATCAGGAGGGGAAGAATAAAGGGCAGGATGTTGGAGGGGGAGACGAACCATGAGAGACTATGGACTCTGAGAAACACACTGAGGGTTCTAGAGGGGAGGGGGCCGGGGGTTGGGTTAGCCAGATGATGGGTATTAAGGAGGGCACATTCTGCATAGAGCACTGGGTGTTATACACAAACAATGAATCATGGAACACTGCATCAGAAACTGATGATGTAATGTATGGTGATTAACATAACATGATAATAAAAAAAAATCCATTTGAGAGAAAATCAGACCAATTAGGTTTGTCTTTAATATTTTAAATATTAACATGTTGTTATACTAGGAAATACAAAAGTGAAAGTGAAATGATCAGATTATACTGTTCCAAATGAGTACATGTGATTCTCAAAATAATAGTTTGTTAAAATCCCTCATACATTAACACAATGATTATATAACATGATATAGTGTAGAGAAAACATAAAAATTGTGTAATATAAAAAAACTAGAGAGGTTGAGTTTTGATGATTGATTTTAGGGATTTTTGTTCCCTTAGGGGTGAAGATGCCTTCTAATTTATATAATGTTGATATAAATACTACTAGTTTAAAACTCCAGTTTAATTCATAGTTATTCATTCATTTAGCAAATATTTATTCAGCATGCCTTCTACCAGCACTGATTAGGTACTGAGGCTCATTGGGTAAAAAGTCAGATTTTTTTTTCTCAAGGAGCCCAAGGTCTAGTAAACAAGTTAATTTGAATATTCAGTGATATATACGTATATATATTTTTTTGAGTGATACATTTTTTGATGGATTTATACACAGGGCGCTATAGGAGGCATTGCAAGGGAAAGTTACCCCAGTCAACAGGACTCTGGAGAATTTTCCCTTAGAAGGTAATAAGAACAAATAATTTTAAAATATACTTAAGTATGATGTGTTTCTTGTTAGTAAATTATCAGAATTCTTGTTTGGTTCTTCTATTTGATTAAATTTAGCTTCTGCAGTGATTTCTAGTTAAAACTCTATTCACTAAAGGTTTTCCCCCACCTTCATCTGATTATTTCAAAATACTCATCATGAACCACACACATCTATCCATTCTCCCCTCTGATAAAGGTAAGGTGATAAGCAATGGGGTACAGAATGTAATATCACTCCAATGAGACATGGAAATTACCTTGATTTGCTTAATAGTATATCAAATGGTAAATAGCAATACCATATATAATAGCAAAGATATTAAATGGAAAATGGCAGCAATAATAAGGAGCTGCAGGAATTCCATTTAAGGATTGCTTGAATGGCCCTGAAAGAAGATAGAATTTAAATAATGTTAGTATTATAAGAACTAAACAAAGAAGAATGTGACAACATTTCTGGGGGCTGGGTAATGTAGTTAAATATACAACGTTAGTAGTATGCCTTGGTTTTGGATAGAAACAATTTCAGGGAGAGTGAAGTGCAGACAGCATTAAATAATGAACTACATGTTTCAACCTCATTTTAAATATCAATATTATCCAGACTTCTACTTTTCCCTAGATGGATTGGCTGTTGAGAAATTTTATTTAAAAGCCTATCTGGGAACCCAGCATATGAAGCAAATAAAAACAGAGCGACATTTTTGGAAGCAGCAGTGAGGTGATGAGTCCCATGACTTTCCAGCTCCTCTCTTTTCTCAGGAGGCACAATTTAAACACCTCTGCCTATAAAGACTGAAATAAATGGCCATTGACAGGCTGGGATGTGTCTATGTGTGTTTGATGGGATTTGGGGTGACATTCAAAGAAGTACTAAGAAATAATATTTCTTTGATATGGAATTAAGGACATATTGGAACAAAGAGAGATGAAAATAAGGATTCCAATTAGATATTCACAAAAATCATTTCAAGTATCTTGAGGGTGTTGACAATGGGAGACTGAGAAGAAAGTTATAAGCTCTCAAAAGTTACTTAGCTTTGAGAGTGATGCTTAGTGAAATCTAAATTGGGATACATTTTTTTTGTAAAAAATACAAAAAGCATAATTTTGAGAGTAGAGGGAATAGTGGGTAACTTCAGATAACCTAATATTTAGGGATAAAAAACATTTCATCCAATCAGTCCCTAAATCTTAAAGAATGGCAACAGTAGAACTCCATTGAAAGTAACTACATATACTGAAAAGAATTAAATAGTAGGGAAGATTTCATCAAGGTATAAAATATCTAAAAATATTAATTATTCATGTTGCAGTGGAGTAAACTAAATGAATGGAAGAAAACTGAAGGAAAGCATAACAACCAACATTTTCTAGACTACAAAATTAAAATTGCGTTTCAAGAGGAAAATAATTATGTGAGTGCTTTGACATTTTTTTTCATATCTGCACCAAATAGCTTTTATCTTGAATAGTTTCTAAATATAAAATTGTTTGATAGAATACAAAATAGATGTAGGAGGAGACTAGACACATTAAAAAAATAATTTATATGATTATTTTATATATAATTCAATATAGATATGGCATATAATTTATAGGCTATTGAATTAATATTGTATTTTAATAACTATAACATTATTCATTTCTTCAAATTCCTACTTTAAAGATTAAATAGCTAAGCCCAGAGTTGTTATTCAGTAAGTACTGAAACCCAAGCTTTAAAACTATGCCTGCTTATATTTAAGGCAAAAAATCTACCCTTTCAGTAAGTAGTTATTATCAATAACAAACCAAAATAAAAGTTAAAATAATTTTAAAAAACAAAATTTCTATAAAAGCAAAGTATTAGCAATGAAGATGATAGAATAAAGAACAAGGGGGGGCCCCAAATGCAGAATTCACAAAGGAAGTATCAGTAAACCAGTTCCACAGCATTTGAGCTGCTTGCTCAATCTGATAAAGGATATACAAATGGGTCACAAACACGGAAAAAGGAGAATATTTTCAAGATTTTTAAAATTTATTTGACAGAGAGAGAGTGCATGAGCAGAGAGAGGGGCAGAGGCAGAGGGAGAAGCAGACTCCCCGCTGAGCAGGGAGCCTGATGCGGGACTCAATCCCAGGACCCTGGGATCACGACCTGAGCTGAAGGCAGACGCTTAACCGACTGAGCCACCCAGGCACCCAAAAGGAGAATATTTTAAAGAGATACAATGTTTGTACAATTCTTTGCTGTGAGTCCCAACCTCGATTGAGAGGAAAGCACTTAACATGGCTACTTGAAGAAATTAAATGTGGTCAAGGTAGCTGGAAAAGGATTGAATTTCCCCCAAAGCAACAGGGAGGGTGAAAGATAGCCAAACAATAGCTTTGGTGGCAGAACCAAGACTTACTGCTATGTTGAAAGTGGGCTAAACTCCTAGAATTCGTCAGGATAAAGGATCCATTGTGTCCCCCGCAAATCAGAACTGGCATTGAGTCATGTTGGGTTCTGTTAATAAGGCCATCTGGAGCGGGGAGGAGCCACACAATAAGGAAGAAGCCACAGGTTGATGATGAATGCATAGGGAAAAGGGAAGGCGGCAAATCTCCACCGAGAGTGAATTTGCCCAGAAACTCTAATTCAAGAGAAGCCCAGAACAATGAGAATCCAGACACCTGTGAGAGAAGGAACCAGTTTACCACCTGCTAGGTCCAGAGCCCATAAAGTCCATTCACAAAACCACCAAGAAAGAACTTAAAATTCCCTTATTGTTTTCTGTCTTCTAGGAGTTCTGAGACCCCAAAAAGCCGAAGCCAAGGTTAGGGAATTAAAGAATGGGAAGGAGAGCTGAACCAGCTACATCCCTTCCCCGAAACAAAGGAGTGTCTGAAATACATCTTAGTGGAGGGAGAAGGGAGTCTATGCCAAGTATGGAGCCACCGGTGCTCATCATCATCCCCTAATTTTGATGAAGTCACTGAGCATGTGTTGAGCCTGACTAATATAGACATGGTGATCACTATATGGGTTTGATATGGGACTTGCAAAATCTGACATAAACAGCTGGACTAACTATTATGCAATAAGTATGATTAAAAATAAAATTGTAATTGCAATTAAAATTAAAAATTAAAATTGCAATTAATAGCCTGGCTCTTATGGTTCAATTATTGTGACTTACAAACTAAATGAAAAAAAATTAAAAAAGAGTTGAAACTGATAAAAAGTTATTTTATTTTATTTTTTATTTATTTTTTTTAAAGATTTTATTTATTTATTTGACAGAGAGAGACAGAGTGAGAGAGGGAACACAAGCAGGGGGAGGGGCGAGGGAGAAGCAGGCCTCCCGCAGAGTGGGGAGCCCGATGCGGGGCTCGATCCCAGGACACTGGGATCATGACCCGAGCCGAAGGCAGACGCTTAACAACTGAGCCACCCAGGCGCCCCAAAAAGTTATTTAAAGTACCATCAATGTGAAAGATAAAAATTTCAACTCCATAAATTTTCTCATAAGACTATATTTCTAGTCAGAATTATCAGAGTTAAAGTTAATCTTATTCATTTTATCTAGTTACTGAGATCCAGGTTGCTTGATTGCTTAAATTCCATTTATTATGGGGTTCATCTTATTCTAAAAATCATATTATATCATATCAATACCTGATTCTACCATTTAATAAATCTAATATTTTCATGTGATAGATTCAGAATTCATTTATATATTTCACTCATTTAATTGATCATTCAGCAAATAGTATTAAGTACAAGGCCCATTCTAAGCAATGGGTTAAAGCAAGGAATAAAATAGACAAACTATCACTTCATGAGCTTTAGTGGATAATGGGGGAAATTGTCAGGGAGAGAAACAAGAGAAGAAAAAGAAATCAGAGTAAGGAAAATTGCACCTCAAAGGAAATACCATTTCAGATCTGGTGGTCTAGGAAACCCATCTGATAAGGAACCATTTGAACAGAAACCAAAAACAGATGGGAAAGATCATGTGGTTAAATAAGGAACAACATCCCAGAAAGAGGTACAAGCAAAAGCTAGTCCCAAGGCAGGAGCATGATCACCTGGAGGGTTAGGATTTCTACATAATAAATTTTAGGGAGACAAAAACATTCAATCTATAGTACTTATTCACATGGATTATTTTGAATACATTTTTGGTTCAAAAATAATAACAGCAATAATAATATTATAGAGGCAATACTGTGTTTTTATATCACCGGGTATACTTCTTAGGAATTAACATATTTAATTTGTTTATGGGATTAGTTCTGTTATTACCATAAATAGTTTACAAAGGAGGCAGCTGAGGCACAGGACGGTTATCTAACTACTCTAAGGTCACATAGCTAGTAAATTGGAGTCAGTTTTCCAAATCAGGCATTCTGACACCAAAAACCAGGTTCTTTTTTTTTTTTAAGATTTTATTTATTTATTTGGCAGAGAGAGACACAGCGAGAGAGGGAACACAAGCAGGGGGAGTGGGAGAGGGAGAAGCAGGCTTCCCGCTGAGAAGGGAACCTGATGCGGGGCTCGATCCCAGGACCCCGGGATCATGACCTGATCCGAAGGCAGACGCCTAACACCTGAGCCACCCAGGCGCCCCCTAAAAACCAGATTCTTAACCACTATGGTATCTTAGTTATCATTAGCTTTTTAGACCATTCAGAAATGATTCATCAAAACCATTGACTTAAAATGTGTCCTTAAGGGCACCTGGGTGGCTCAGATGGTTAAGCGTCTGCCTTCGGCTCAGGTCATGATCTCAGGGTCCTGGGATCGAGTCCCGCATCGGGCTCCCTGCTCCTTGGGAGCCTGCTTCTCCCTCTGCCTCTCTCTCTCTCTCTCTCTGTCTGTCATGAATAAATAAATAAAATTAAAAAAAAATGTGTCCTTAAAATGACTACACATACCATTTTGACGGTAGCAAATAAAATGAATTATTTTTCCAATTTCACAATCTGGAGTCTCATAGCAAGCCATCCCCAAAATATTCAACATCATAACTCTAAGAGGAGTAAAAATCACATATTTCAGTAAATATAGTAGAGCTTAGGTGAAAAGAAGCTTTTGGGGGGACTAATATAAATTTAGTCTGGGCACATCATTTGGGCCTTGCTTTGAAAATGGTTTATCAATAATAATGCAATTCACTGACAGTGGAGAGTGTTAATTTCAAAGATTTAGAAAAATGTGAATCATACTTTGTCAATCTGTTAACCAAATGACAATATATATATCCAAAGAGCCTCTTACATCCTGGATAATTATAATGCTTTTTATGCTAGGCATGTCAATTAGCATTGATCTTCGCTCTGAAAGCATTGTTAAGTCTTAGGAAGTCTGTGAAAGGGTGTAAGTATGGGTCCTGTGAAGTGCGATGTGTAACAATTCATTAAGCAGCTTTTATTTTAGCAGGAAAGAAATTGCTAGAAATATAGCCAATTCAAATCTTCTTGGGAAAAGTAATCATCCAGTCACTGCTAATATTGGAAAGAATAGGATCTTAGAAATTCATAAAATCAGGTTTCACCTGAATCTATTCACTTCGTAAAACATTCTTCCAAATAGAGTGTTTCTTTCAATCAACTGATATCCATCTATAGAACTTGACTCCAAACAGTTACTATCTATCAAAGAGTCATGAAAAGCCTGATGTGATAGGGACTCCCAAGGGCAGACCACGGTGAGCAAACTGCTGTCCAGGAGGTACTCAGTCTTAGGGAGGTACGTTAGCTCCCATAGTCATTTTTATTATTTAACGCAATTGCCTTTGGAAGGAATGACAAATTCATCTGTGAATAGTACATGAACTTATTTTACTGTGGTTTTTAAGACATTCATCTTTAAAGGTACTGAGAAAAGAAAAAATAAAAGACATCCAAACCAGATAAGTTAAGATATAGGAGAAGGAGAGAATATTTATAATGAAAGCAGAGTGGGGCGCCTGGGTGGCTCAGTCATTAAGCGGCTGCCTTTGGCTCAGGTCATGATCCCGGGGTCCTGGGATCGAGTCTCGCATCGGGCTCCCTGCTCAGGGAGGAGTCTGCTTCTCCCTCTGCCTCTGCCTCTCTCCCTGCTCAAGTTCTTTCTCTCTCTCACTTGCACTCTCTCTCTCTCTCAAATAAATAAATAAAATCTTAAAAAAAAAAAAAGAAAGAAAGCAGAGGCCACTGTGAAGGAGGCAAGAATCACACGTGACCGACGTGGTCAGATATGGTGACCAGGGGTCACTGGTGCACTTTATTAAATCAGATTTTTTTTTCCCATAAGAAAACTCTATCAAAGTCATCTGATATGACAAATACATATATACATAAAAACATATAAACATACATACGTAACCAGGATAGCAAAAGGATCATTTTGCTGTCTGCATGGCAAGCTTATCCAGAATATAAAATCCAAGAAGAAAACAGTCATCTCTGTCTTGTTCACTCTGATATCTGCTACTCTAGGTCATAGAATGAAAATGAGTAAGTATTCAATTCCCATTTGTTGCCTGACTATAGGCATACTCTTCCCTTGTTGCTCTACAATGAAAAGGTCACAGCGATAAAGGTTTCTTTAAAAAAGCATCCTCAGACTACGACAATACTCCATATCAGGATTAAATAATTGGTAGAACATCCTTTATAATATCTATGTTGCTTTAATGTTACTATATCCTAGATGAGATGAATAATATCTTCTGTCTCATTGATGTTTAGATAACAGAAACACATTAGTTTCTAATAGTCTGTAACAGGAACAAAAATACTCTATCAGGTGTTTACTTTTACTAAAGGAGCACATCCTTTCAAAACCATTGAGACTTATGTTCCATGAGGAAGTTTCAAGTTATCAAATAAGTTTAGTGAATCCATCAATTCAGCAGCCATCAGAATGATTGTTAAACCAAAGCAGAGAAACCAAGTAACTTGCTCAAATATACAAGTGGTAAGGCAAATTCTGAACCTCACAGTCTGACCCTAGAGAATACTTCCTATAAGCCCATTCCTCTTTGCCCACTAGTAGGAAGATCCTGTGTCGCTCTTCTTCACTATGACATCCCCGGTTTCTACAGACAGAAATTCTCAGCTTCTGCCGATAGAGTCTAGTTAAGTAGGAAAAGAAGGAGAAAGACGGTGCTAATTCTGAGACTGTAATCCATAAACCCACCTAACAAGGTCAAAGGCAACATATTGTTAAGGGTTGAATTTTGCCACCCTGCCCCCCATCCACACACCCCCACCCCGGCAAAAAGATATGTTGAAGTCCAAACCCCAGTCCCTCAGAATGTAACATTACTAAGAATCAGGGTCTTTATAGAGGTAATGAAGTTAAAGTGAAGTCATTAGGGTGGGCCCTAATCCAATATGACTGGTATTGTTATTGTTACTGGTCTTAAACATTGTATAAGAAATTTGGACACAAAGACAAACATGCACAGAGGGAAGATGTGAAAACACGGGAAAATGACATCGACAGGGGCGCCTGGGTGGCTCAGTTGGTTAAGTGTCTGCCTTCGGTTCAGGTCATGATCCCAGGGGCCTGGGATCAAGCTCCGCATCAGGCTCCCTGCTTCTCCCTCTCCCACTCCCCCTGCTTGTGTTCCCTCTCACTGTGTCTCTGTCAAATAAATAAATAAAATCTGGAAAAAAAAAAAAAGACATTGACAAGCCAAGGAACGGCTGAGGCTATCAGAAGCTAGGGAGAGGAATGGAGCAAATGTTTTCTTACAAGCCTCAGAAGAAGCCAACCCTCTAACATTCTTGATTTTGGACTTCTAAGGTCTAGAACTGTGAGACACTACATTTCTGTTATTTAAGTCCCCCAGTGTGTGGTACTTTGTTACAGTCGCTCTAAGAAGCTAGTACACGTATCATCTGGAACATACTGATCATCTTTTTCTCCCCATCTTGAAATGCTGAATGATCATTATTTTACTCAGGCCAATGAGGGTCATGGAACCTCAGCCATTAGGTGCTGAACTGAGCTACCTCTTTAAAGAGAAGTCAAAAGAAAAAAAATTTTTTTTTATCTGTTGGCGTTTTTATGCTTCCTTGTTTGCTTCCATTATTACCAGTCCCTTTATACTAGGACTTTCAAAAGAACTCACCTTGTGTTTACCCAACCAAAGCAAGTTGTTGGACAGTTGCTTCAAATGGCCACTTTGGAAGTAAGGAATGAGAAGTCGTTTGAATAGATTGTTCTTAAGTGAGTACTGAAAAAAAAAATAAAAACAAAAACCGATAATGTAGCCCTGTGAAGACTCAACTTATTTGATAAGATTCTTAATAAAAACAAAGTCCGAAATCACATTATGAAGCCTTCCTTAAAATAAATTGCATGTTTCGTTTTAAAATACAAGTAATAATGTCAAACATGAGTAATTAAAGGACATCCAGCAAAGTGGCTATTTGAAGAATGATGATATTTTCCGACTGATACATGGAAAGCTTTGCCACATAAATCCTATTACCTAGCTGCAGCTTCCTGGAAAGTTGTAGCTTGAGAATGCTTTGATAAAAACAAGCTGCCAACATGGACAGCAACATGTCCTACAACAAAAAAAGCACATTTCAAAAGCAGATGATAATTATTCTTTTGCTCGCATGCCCAGCAATGTCACTGCTGAAGTGCTGGGACTTTTTAAGTGGGAACCAAATTAATCTTTATTAATCCTTGTAATTGTGATTGCATAATGTGTGGATTCGAATGCCTGATGTGTGATACTCTCTTTCCTCTTCCTCTGGCAATCAGAAGTGTGAAAATAAACCTTACACTTTAAAAGAAATGCTGAGTTTGGGGAAAAAAAAAAAAAGGATATAATCATCTGAACCAAAAAGAAAAAAAATGCTTTGCAGGAGAAAAAATATACACTATGTCAGAGTTACAGACATGCTCTTTTATGTTAATATATTCACTGCTATATGTCATGGCTGTGAAAATAGGCGGCAAAACAAGAAGGCAGGTGGCCAAGTGCATACAGAGAAATTTTAAAAATTTGTTCATTTGCATTTTTTGAGAATCTCTCTCTAGAGCTTAATTAATACCTTTAAAATTACTTCCTCGAATGATCTGTGTATAGTCCCAATTGAAATTGCCACTGGGTGTTAATTAGTGAGGAAGGTCAAGTTCCATAATAAATAAATAAATGCAAACACAAACACGCATGACTCATGGAGCCAACCTCCCAACAAAGACTAGTTTTTGCCATTCTAGATGTTCTCACTTGCTCATGTGGTTAGTCTGGCTTGTGTCTGAGTGGGTTCTCTGCCCGTAGGAACCACACACACACACACACACACACACACACACACACACACACCAATATTTAGTCCATTTTATGGTGTCAAATTAGACCAAACATCACAGCATCTGGTTACATTCTCTATAATTTGATTCTAATGTGACCTCTGAATTTCAGACCTCACAGACCGACATCTCGCACACACCCAGGGGCCATCTGGGTTGCCCGGCCTCGTTTTGACCAGGCTCCCAAACATAGCTTGTTAAAGGGCTCCACACACATCCCTAAGGTCACTTTTGAGGATTCTAGATCTATTTTTAGATCTATTTTTTTTTTCTGATCTTATTACTTTCCGATTTATATGTTAGTCTTGATGTAAAAAATAATCACCAGTCTGTATCTTTTTTAAGATAAGAATTATATTTTTCTACAATAAAAAGTAACTTATTGTGTCATAATTATTTGTCTAAATTCCCTAACTCAACATTAACATCAAAAAAAAAAAAATAGAGGTGTCAGTAGTTGAGAGTCCTAGAAAGGTCAGGGCATGGGTTCTGAGGAGAGGGCTCAACAGAGAAGCTGTCCCAACAGAGGGTAAAACTGTAGTGAGTGGTGGGTGTTAGCCTGGAGGGGTGTTGGCAGATTCGGCACTCACCAGAAACTTCTGGCTTGGTGTCATGGCTGTGCCTTCACTGGGCATCTGTGGGCAGTGGGCAGTCAGCAGCAAGACTGGGGTAACAGGCCCCGAGTGTGATAACACACACCTCCAACCTAATGTGGGCTCTTTAATTAGAGATGTTAGAAGTGAAGCAAAAGAGAGCACATTTATTTACAACGGGCCAGGTGTGACTGAGAATCTGGCTGAGGTGGATTTGTACCTTATGGGTATACCTGTGGGGATGGTCCATGATACAGCGGATGCTCTGTATTGTTTTTATAAAACCAAACATTTCTGAATGTAGAAACACAGCTAGCTCCCAGGATGTGGGCCACTGAACTGAGGACTTCTATGATCCATGTTTTCCTTCTACCCTCCATTCCATGTCTTTCCTTCTCTTCACAGACAATTTTTCCACACTGTAAATAATTGAGGATCTCCCTTTTCTCCTCCCAGCTTATCTTCACCCCATTCTTACTGTGATTTCCTTGATATCAAACCAGCTAGATCACTATCAACCCAGTTAACAACATCACCAATGTCATTGCTTTCAGGCTTGTACTTCACCTTGCCATGACATTGTAATGCGTTTCTTCCTACTCGATGAGTCTCTCGCTAGGCGATCTGCCCTACCCCAGACTGCACACTGTCTAACAACTCCCTGTTTCACCGCTCTAGGTCAGAAGGAACCTCCCCCATATCCGTATGTGCCACCATTTCCCCAGGACACACATAGGTATCACAGAGTTGCCTTAAGTTCTGCAAATTAAAAAAATCAAGCTCACAACCTTGTCCAAGCTGGTTCTCATCCTGTGCATCATTTTTCAAGGGGTGTCATTTTAATCTTCCCAGCTCTACGAGATGTAAATAATTCTAAGCATTTTGTTCCCCTCACCACCTATAATTTACCTATTACCAGTTTGACTTTATCTCCCAAAAATTGTTTATGTTTATATACTTCTCTACATTCCCACTGCCACCACCTAGTTAGCAAAAATAATGCTCATTGGAGTTCATTCCTTTTAAAATACTCTCTATCATTCCTCTATTTAGACCTTCTCCACATTTTCTCTGGTTCCTGGGTGAAAGACAAAGTTCTGATTAGAAACCTACCAGTTGCTGCTTGACCTGCTTTTGCCCCTCCCCAACTCCATAGAACCCCGACCCACTGTTCCCACTTTCCCCCTGCTCTCTGCTGACACTTAAGGACCATCCACTCAGCCCTTTCTATCCCTGACATTAACAGAAGTTTCTGGAATGTCATTCTCCTGCCAGCCTGATTATCAGATTAACCTTTGAATTTTATACAGCTCTATAAAACATAGGAGACCAAGAACCCATGTGGAGTTTTTCTTCACCTTGCCTGGCACACAGGATATAATAAATATTTGTTGGATAAATATACCTTCTTTTAACAACAGTATCATTCAAATTATACGATGCTACTATAAAATAGGTAATTCATTCCATTATAGAAAATATAGGCAATTGGAGTAGATTGAAAGGGAAAACAAAACCAAAACCAAACAAAAGAAAAAAATAAATTACCCATTGATCTTTATCCAGAAACAACCATATCTTATTTATATTTCCCCCACTGTTTTGCTATTGACAGTTATATATCATATGATTTATATGTTTTTCTGACTATAACTTATTTAAGATTTTATTTACGATGTTCTCATATCACTACCAACTTTAATCTTTGTTACTTTAATGACTATGTACTAGTTCTTTGGGTTTATTTCCTGGAATTTAACGAACACTCATAATTTGCTATTTAGATTGTTTCTAAGTTTCGGCAATATAAACAATGATCTGACAAACATCTCTGCACATAAAGCTTCTCTTCTTATCATATTTTCTTAGAAGAGTTACCTGGTAGAACAATTAGTGAAGAGAAGAGTACATGACCCTTTAAACCTTGTGTATAACTGTTGCCAAGTTGTTTCTGCAATGGTTTACCAGTGACTAGGGAAGACACTTTCATGTACTTGCTCACTTGTTTTTGCTAAAATGTTAGACCCCCAAATACTAAATTGTTGATTGATTTGTGTTTCTTTAAATTTATTAATGAATGTTTTCTTAAAATAGCATTAATTCTTACCTACATGATTTCATTTCTATTTTTGTACTTACTGATATATATGTGTGTATAGATTTTGATATATGTCTGTATATTTAGATAATCTATATATTTTTATTATTCCATAGATGTTATTATGTAGGTATAGCTACACAAAATATTTATTTATATTTAAATTTATTTATATTTAATATTATATTAATATATTGTATACTATTTTTACATCTCATATATGTGTTTGGAGGTAGATATAGATATAACTATAGACACATTCGATGTGCAGAAAGTGCACTGGGCTCTGAAAATTCAGCAGTGGATGAAACAACCTTATAGACAGTGGTGAAAGGAGGCAGGAGTAAATAACGAGGCTACATATAACATTGCTGATTTTTCAAAATATTCACATTTAAGGCATATGAATTGAAATATTATAACAAAATCCAGGAGTGATTTTTCAAATCCTTTTCTTTCTTACTTAGGGGTTTTCATAACTGTACTGGCGGTGATGTCCTCCCTCTGAGGGGTTGAGGTGAAAGACCACGCATAGAGTGCTTTCTCTTCAGATGCACCCTGGTCTGTAATATCTTGGCACAGTTGGAATAAACTGAGGGGACGCTGCCCCATCTGCAGACCTCAATTTGGGTATTTTGAGTCCATCTTAACATTTCTGGAATGCACTTTACCTGCAGTTCTTTATTAGCTTTATGAAATGTCTGTCTAGAGTATTCTAGTCTGCAGGGAGAACTGATTTGCCAGTCATGCTTTCCTTAATCTAGAAGACCCTAAAGATTGAAATGCAGGGTAAGATTTCCCCTTTATTTTAAGGTCCTTCCTACGAATGAAATCAAGTAACTTTAGAGTAACCATCACACGTGGCTTTTCTATTTTGTTAAGTATTTAACAGATATTTTTTTGGTGTGGGATTTTGTTTTTCTTTTGTTCTTACTGCATTACAAATATAGGTACTTTATTTTAGATTTTAATGAGACTGAGGATGTTAAAATGATTGGACTTTTTTGCCATTTTGCTGTCAGTTAATCTTGCATTAACCTATGAACAGGCATAAACCATTTACTTTGTATTTTTTCACAGTGATTGATCTATTACCCGAGAACTTTGAACTTTGAATTTCATGAGCCTGCTGAGTACACTGGGTCTCAAAATTATGTCCTATGGACACGTCATTGATCCAACTGAAATGAAAAACTGCATTGCAGCCAACGTCTGATCACTCCCAAACATGTTAGGACTTTCAGCATGTTTTTCATGAGTAAATAAAAAGCTACAAAGAATATCAAAGAGCTTTTTGATAAGGGCATCGCACACCTAATAAGTCAGTTGTTTGCTCTTTGTATGAGATGAGAAAATGCTAATGTTTCTGGAAGTCATATCCTTTTAGGTAGAATGATAAGCAGTAGTCACCAAAATCACTAGAAAGAGAAGACTGAAGGCAAATAATTCAAGTAGTCTTTCTATTTCTTAGCTTCTTACTCATATCAACAACATCCTGGTATGTATTAACTTGCTAGTGGGACTTTAAAGTCTCACAAGAATTTTATACATATTTTTAATACATAGTGTTTTTTTTATTAGTTAATTCCCCACTTCACCCTGACCCAGTTTGGGGTCTGTAGGAGCCACATATTAAAGTATCCCAAAGCTTGCATCCATAGAAAATTTTTCTAAATCCAAACTATAACAAATGACTTCCTATATTATAGGTAGTACTGTTTATTTAGATATTTGACTGTTCTTCTCTTTGTGCAAATTAAGACAGATATATGCTATTTAAATGCAAAACCCTTCATGAAAAACTGCAATGATTCAAGCTCTTGCTAAGTCAAACTTTTTCCTAATTATCTTAGTTCAATTACAATTCTTGAGTAAAATGATGGGTTTTATCTGTTTGTTGTTGTATGTGCAACTCGACTGGGGGGAGCTCTAGAGTCAGATAGAAGGGTTTGAATTCGACTCTGAGGCTTTCTGGGGGTGAAGGGTATGGTCATCTGTCTAATTAAGTAAAAATCTCTGACCCCTGTGCCTGCTCATTCAAATGGGGCTAGTAGTGACGATGCCTGGTTTTTGTGAATTTCTGTGCACAAATCTTGGCCTATGTTAAGCTGTCAATTACTATTATTAGCTTTATTATCATCATTACCTTCATCATCACCACCACCACTGCTATTAGTATTTTTATAATAATCTTTTAAGAAAGACACTATTATGCTAATATTAATGCACTAAGCAAAAAAAAAAATAACCCTTAATTTTGAAAAACAGCAAAGTCAACTTGATCCTTTATTTCCTAAACAAATCAGTCATGAAGGAATAGGAAAAGAATCTGTTGGCTTTATGTTTTAATTCTTTTCAAAATAAATTTTATTTTCACATGAAAATTTCATTCAAAACATGTCTTTCCTTGTTTTTTTTTTTAATTTTTATTTTCTTCTTGGCTTTTCTTCAAACATGTATGAAAAATTGCCATATATCTTTTACAAGTAAGTAACTCATTTTTTTGGAGTTTGCTATATTAATCATACTAAATAACTATCTTGAACAAAGATTATCAACATATTCTGTAAGTTGTGGTTGATGCCACATTACCTCTAGGATTAAAATCAGGGAAGAATATGGAATAAAATAGCATTTCACTTGCCTTGCCTTGCCAAGACTATTATCCCTTCTTTTTAACATCCCTGAAACAGAATATTAGATGCAGGCACAAAGAATAAGGTCTTCCCTTAAGGATTTGGGAGGTAGTTTTGATTTGGAAGAAAGAAAATTGAACTTGGTTCCAGAAGACATATTTAAACCTCAAATCTGTCTCTTACACACTGTAGGATTTTCAATCAATCACTGAATTTTCTTGGAGCTCCTTCTCCTGGATTGAAATTGAGATGATAAAATCAACCATTTGTTTTTGTTACAAGAATGAATTGAGATAAAATGTTTTGCTGGCTGCTCTCTCATCTACAAATCCAATGTAATATTGCTAATTAATATAAATGCTGTCATAATTTAAACTTATGAAAAATGCCTCCCGGTCAATTTAATGAATATATTTTCTAGCTTCAGAAACAATAACTTTTCCTCTGCTTCAGAAACAATAACTGATTCAGAATGACTCGGTCCAAGGCCACTGCTTCTTAAATCTAAACTGATACATGGTGTGTGTGTGTGTGTGTGTGTGTGTGTGTGAAGGGAGAGACCTAGAGTTTTCAAGAATTTCTGGTTCTTCATGGCTTCCATTCTCCAAATCTTATCTGTCTTTGCTATGAATTTTATTTAAAAATCAAATCAAACCCTACAGTTCTTTCTTCCTTTCTTTGACATGGGGCAGGCACTGTCGTTGGGATGCGAGTTCTCCGTTGTTCCAGAATTCTCTGTCAATGAGAGCTTCTTTCATCTTCTCTCCCATCTGTGCTGTCTCACCTTCCACCTTTTCAGGCACTGTGTAATTATCATGTCCGCAGACTACTTTTCTTTTCTCCATCAGCTTTGACAAGAAGATGGACCCTCTCGCTACAGAGTACACATCATTGTTCATGAAGCACTTGCTCAACAGGAACTTAAATATTAATTGTGAAAAAAACGGCATGGGGTAAGGATCTTTGATGAACTAAAATTACTGTTGTGCCATAATGTGAAGGGCCTTTAATTTTGCCATCTGGGTCTAATTGACAGAGAATGACTAAGAATTGTAGCTCGGAGAATTGGTGAACTCTGCGCATGGACAATTAACTAGAAAAAAGAACAAGCTAGTTTGGAAAATTGTGAGTATCTCTGAAAATGAGGTGTCTGAATACCTTCAGATTATACAGCCATTTTTCCATCAACGGGACACATTTCTTGCACTGAAACAGTAGCGGAGACTGCAATTAAGATTAGTGTCGGGGCATTTGGACCTAAAGAGAGATTTCGGCAGCCTCCAGGAACCATGTCCCTTGTCACAAGATCTCCCAGTGTTTCGCCAGGGCTCTTGTTCTCTAACATTTCCTATTACAACAAAGGTACCATTTTGCCAGACCCCTGACAAGATACATAAATATCTCACCTATGTGATTTAGCAGATATTCATCTCTGACAGAAAATGAGGAAAATGGATCATAAGCATATACATTTTTAAGTCAAAATTAATTGATTCTGGGTTTATTCACAGGATCAGATTTTATTTCTAAAAGATCACAAAGGAGAACTGAATTGAATTGTCACTGCATGCTTTGAAAACAGCTCGTTCGCTCTAACAACTAGGAAGAAGAGGGTTGTGGACCTGCTTTTATCAAATAATAATCTGCTTACCAAATTCATTACTGTAGCTGATCTTATTTCTTTCAAAAATCAGCTTGGACAGACACACAGCCTAAGTCTCTTGCATTTGACATTACTTTTTTATAGTTATCATGAAAGAATTATTTTTAGTGTGGATTTGTTTCATGGCAAAACCAATGAAAAAAACATTTTTTTCCTCATAAACATTAGCTATGTAGAAGTGACTTAAAAAATAAACTATTGTGATTTTGACCATTACATTAAAAAAGTAATATTTCAAATTTATATTTCTTTTTTGAACCTCAGGACTTTAAACATGAAAGTCATGTGTGGAAAAATACTATACTGGATAGATTTTGTTTTACATTTCAAATTAGATGCATTGAACATTCTAATTTTAGGGCTGACAGGTACTTTGGAAAATACCTACCTCCATGCTGTCTTTGTAAAGATAAGGAACTGAGACCCAAAGGGTAGGCAACATCACTAGGTCCTATCACAGCTCCCTCGAGTCTACTCCGCGAACTTGGTCTAACACTTACCCAGTGCAAGGCCATCAGGAGGGTTAAAAGTACAATCCGATAACTTCAAGATCAAGGTCAAGGACATTTTACGAGCAAAAATACTCACAGAACAACTCTATGAAAAGTTCAGTGTGGAGCCTCCATTTAAGGTTTAAAGGATACCAGAAAAAATCGGCAGATCTTGAACATTGCAAATTTTAATGGGGGGAGGAAATATATCAGTGTTTCCTAGTTGAGATATATTTGGAAAGAAGAAACATAGCAGATAAGACAACTGTTTCCAGTAATTTCTTGGGAAGCCTCATGATATATGACTGAACAAAATTGGGTTTGGCAAGTATCTTGATAGCTATATAAAGCTTTTTCTCCTTATCCACCTCTTTTGGCATCTTAAGGCATCGCTTATATATGTTAGTAAAGTATATGTTTCTGTGATCAATTTTATAAACTCTGTGTTTTCATTCCACTCTTGAGATGGTGTTGGCATTGATTTCTAGAAGGAAATAAGCTTGTAGGGGAACTATGTGACATGCTGTTGCCTCTGTTTCTATCATGATAATGGTTTACATGGATCCAAAATTGTCATTTCAAAATTAATGCAAGATTTTCAAAATATATACAAGTTGCCTAAGAATTATGCCAAAATTTATTTCCTTGTCATCATTTCAGGATATGCAAATCAAATACTCTCATAGTCATTCCACTTCAGACTGCTGAAACCCCAAAGGTTGCTGAAGTTTTCTCCCCATTGAACCAGTCATTCTGATCGAAATGAGGGTGCCAGCATCATTTCATCTTAACTAGAAGAAGTTACTTAGCATAATGTGTGTTTTTGGGAAAAAGAGATGCTGTCCTGTCCATGGAATATGCCTCCAACTTCTTGAAAAACCACTGGAATGAAGGTAATGCATGGCGTGTACAAACTAATACATGCTTTTCCAGTCTTATTTTTGCTGTGTTAAAAAAAGTCAGTATATTTCTCCTGAGCCAAACACTGCTCCCCGTGTGATTTCTGTACACTACTATTAACCAGTAATGAGATATTCCATACACTGATATCAGCCTTCTATTTCTCTTCATGCCTGCCAAAACATCCTCTTTTAATAATACCCTAAAACAGATCTTTCCTGTCCTTTCTCTTATATAAATGTATTCTTGTTCCTGTGTTTTATTAACATCACCAGTGCTGTCTTCTAGGTAAAAGATTAATTACTTGGCTGTGATTCGCAGAAATGGAGCACTAACGAAATTACTGAGGGACTGTATCAGAAAAAATCAGTCATTGTTACATCACTGGAAAAATTCTTTACAAGAGGAAATAAAGAAACACTCTTCAATATAGTAACATGCCTACATGTTAGGGAAAAGCACCTCAAGCTTCCTTTAGAAGTAGATGGCAAATCAGAGAACATTAGTAGGCAATGAGCAATGCCTACTGAATGCTGATAAATGGGTCTGACTTATCACGATGCCACCCCTTTAGTGAATATCTCTTTGTTGCCCATTAATTAAATTTGGGTTAGCTATATTTCTGTGAACCTTCAATAACTGGTGGGCACTAGGGGAGAATCAAAACCTTGCTTCTAATTAAAGTAGTAATTGTGGTTTGTAGTCTTTGAAGTCTCAACCCCCCAAATGCTATCCCTGAGGCCCTGTTTTGTTTTCTAGCTTCTTTCAAAAAAAAATCTATAACTCTCCAATACCATTATACAGTGAAGATTTATTAAAACATAATGGGCCATTAATAATGATAACTTTGAACCAAAGATTATGAGTAATCCAATTTGGCGCACCCAAGAGCCAAATTACAAACATAATAATGATAATAATTGTGACAGCAATGAAATTGGAGAATGTTGACATAAACAGGAATCATATCTCTGTGGCTTGATGAACCTCTCTCTCTTGCACTCTCTTTTCTCTTTTACTCTCTTCCTCTTTCCAACTCAACCTAGGCTCTGGCCCCTAGGTTATTGATTATGGCCCCTGAGAAGCTTGCTGTCGGCTTTTCTCAAAATAGCTCATTTTGCAAATATACTACTATTGTCTTCTATTATTTATTTTTAAAAATGATGATGATGATGATGATTTTTAGCTATTGCATTCACTGAATTTGGAGGTCACCAAAAATACTCATCAGGAAAATGTAAGATTGTGGCATCCCAAGAGTGATGAGTATGGGGAGAACTTCTATATCCACTCATTGTTTTTCAAAGCCTAGAACTATTGTTCTCAAATGTTTCAAGAAATCAAGTGATTTATTCCAATAATACCTTCAATCACACATAAAGCAATAGAGAGAATTCACTGACATATAAGCAAATGTCAGAACCTAGATGGACACCAGTGATGGACACCAATACTATCATCGATAACAATTAAGGGTTGCGGGAAACATACTGAATTCATCCTTTTGTTCTGATCCATCCAGTTTGAATCATATTTTTAAATAAATTTTTGATTTTAAAAAAGTAAGTAGAAGAAATGTGATGGATTTGATTTTTACTCCAAGGTATACAGAAAATTTCCATTTTGGTTCATATGTAAAATATATAATATAATTCAAAGCAAAGTCACAGAATAACAAATGTAGATGCTAAATACGACAGGATGCTTATGAAGACACAAGATATGCTAAAAAGAAGTGCAACACTTAGACATATTCTCATTTGAATTTGGGCTTTGTCACAGTGAGCCTGCTGATGTTACTTAACCTAAAACTGATTTTTTTTAGGTTAAGTAATATTAATTATCCCTTAGATTTATTGAGAGACTACATAAAAGACTATTTATGGAAAGCTAGCAGCAAAATATCTGGCATATATAGGTACTCAATGTGTAGCTATTAAGGATTTGATCATCATGATTTTTTAAATGGGAAAAATGTTAACAAAATTCACGAAAAACAACAAAAAATAACGGAATGTATATATGTATCTTCATGATACTAATACTTTTCCAATATAGCCCATTAGAGAATTTCCATGGAAAATGCAACAATATGGATAATATAAATAAATAAATAATGTCCAAACTTCATTTTAATTTTATATTTAATTTTCCAGTACCTAACAATGATTTGGCCTATATTATATATGTCAGTGAAGCATAAGTAAAAATTAATTATTGCCCATTGGCATTAATGCTTGCTTCTTTTTTTTTTTCAAAGACTTATTTATTTGAGAGAGCAGAGAGAGAGGGAGAGAGAGTGGGGGTGGGGAGAGCAGAGGGAATCTCAAGCAGGCTCCCTGCTGGGAGCAGAACCTGACGTGGGGCTTGATCTCAAGACCCTGAGATCATGACCTTAGCCAAAATCAAGAACTGGCTGCTTAACTGACTGAGCCACCCAAGTGCCCCATCAATGCTTGCTTCTAAGATGATGTTTTTCCTGAATTACTCAGCTGTGGTGGCTGGATTAAGCTCAGTGGTGGCTGCATCTCGGCATCTTACATAATCCTCATAGAAAATGTTGTGCAAAGGGCATAAATAGAAAATTGTAAATGTAGGTATACATATTTGTAATAATACTAATTTAATGTAACTTCAATTCATCATTGGTTAAGTGGGTTCTTATGATCTTTACTATTGCCTCAATCACCATTAATCATATACTCTATTTGTAAAACTATGCTTTCAGTTATTTTAAAAATTGGCTATGTAAAGTGATAAAACAGATATTACTTTTAAACATTTAGATATTGGTCAACAAAACAAAGCAATTTTAGTGGAGAGCAATACCAAATAAAAAGGTCTAAATGGGTTATAACCCATTTTTTAATGACTTAATTATTTCAAAAGAAGAATTCTGAGTTTATTTTTCCTTTCCTTTTCTTTTTTCTTTCTTTCTTTTTTTTTTTTAAGAATTTTGACCTTTGAGTCTGTAAGTTTTATTTTATAATTAAGGTGCAGTAACTTTTTAGACTGTTTCATTGCGTATATGTGTGTGTATGTGTGTATGTGTATGTGTTTCTCCTAAATTTATTCCTATCCTTGAACCAGGATAAATGTTATGTTCTCCAAATTGTAGTGGAAATACTGACATAGTGATGAGGAAAATTAATCTTCAGAAATACACAGTAGGAATGACAGAGGATCTTAGAGCAGGGGTCAGCAAATTACTTCTCATAAGTGAACTCTGGCCCGCCACCTGTTTTTGTAAATAAGGAGTTATTAGAACAGATATGCCCATTCATTTAGGCATTCACTGGTTGTGTTCGTGATAGAATAGCACGGTTGAGTATTTGTGAAAGAGATCCTATGGACCCCAAAGCAGAAAATATTTATCTGACCTTGTATAAAAAGTGTTTCTAACCTCTGTACAGTATAGGGTGCCAATATCTGGAAAAAAGCAGAGAATTTATAATAGTAGATCGAATTTCCAAAGCTTATATGGTCCACTTATCCAGTTATTCTTTTAGGCAGCTTTGGACTTCATGGGCAATTGTGGAACATACATTCTTTGTACATATTTTATACATAAGATTCTTATTTTTTCATAGCACAATGATATAACTGCAATCTGTGCAGAGCCTTTTTTTAATTTTGAGAACTTAGAAAGTGCCTTTTAGCATTTCTCACTTGGATCTCTTAAACAATAAGCTCAAATAAAGACTTGTCTTTTATGGAAAAATCATTATTAACCAACACCAATCCCCTTTCTTTGGGCTACCATAACCGGTTTGTTTTGGTTTTTATTCTGTCCCTCTAAATGGTACCAGTGTTCCGGAGTCCATATGTAGTCTTCTAGGTTTCAATTCACTCTACATTTTCTCCTTTCCTTTGTGTTTTTCTACCAACACGTATTTTAATGTGCAGGAGTATATTAAACTTGATGGTAAGTGCCAAAATTTATTCTTTCTATGACTAATTTTTTTCACATTTTATTCCATCAAATGTTTACTTTTTGCTTTTATGTAATAAGTGTCATTTTTTCCTAGGGTTGTTTCTACATACTTCCCCATATCTCAGCTTTGGAATTCATTAGAATGTAGCTATATTCTATTGTTCTTCCTCTACCAATATATTGTGAAATTCTTACAACAAGATTTATTGCATTTAATACATTTAACATACAGTCAACACCAAATAAATTTGTGTAAAATAAAGTAATAAAATATTTTTTTAAAGATTTTATTTATTTATTTGACAGAGAGAGACACATCGAGAGAGGGAACACAAGCAGGATGAGTGGGAGAGGGAGAAACAGGCTCCCCATGGAGCAGGGAGCCTGATGTGGGACTTGATCCCAGGACTCTGGGATCATGACCTGAGCCAAAGGCAGATGCTTAATGACTGAGCCACCGAGGCACCCCAAGTAATAAAATATTTATATAAGGTATGTATATTTATCATTTTTCTTTTCTTATTACTTGAAACAACATTTATTATTACAGAAGCAATTACATCCACATGACAGACAATGAGAAGATATAAAGAGGCAAAAATGAGATTTTTTTTCTCTCCATCCATTGAGATCATCTCAGTTAACACTGATGGATCATTTTATATCCTTACAAACACATATTTTTATTACAAAAAGTAACTCATACAGTCCATATTGTTTTGTAAACTACCATTTTTCTATCAAAGATCTATACATTTTTCAAGTGTTTTATCTCATTTAAGCCAAGATTGAAATTTAAAACTTAGTGTTTCAAAGAGCACTCCCAAGAAAGTGAAAAATAATCTAGAGAATGGGAGAAAATATTTGAAAATCATATATCTGATAAGGGACTAGTATAAAAATATATGAAGAACTCTTACAACTCAAAAATGAGAAAGACAAGTATCCCATTTAAAAATGGGCAAATCGGGGCACCTGGGTGGCTCAGTCGTTAAGCGTCTGCCTTCGGCTCAGGTCATGATCCCAGGGTCCTGGGATCGAGCCCCGCATCGGGCTCCTTGTGCTGCGGGAAGCCTGCTTCTCCCTCTCGCACTCCCCCTGCTTGTGTTCCCTCTCTCTCTGTCAAGTAAATGAATGAAATCTTTAAAAAAATAAAAAAATAAATAAATAAAAATGGGCAAATGATTCTTGAAATAGGTGTTTCTCCTAAGAAGATACACACATGGCTAGTAATCACCTAAAAAGATGCTCAATATCATTCATTAGTCAGTAGGGAAATGCAAATCAAAGCCCCCACGAGATATCGCTTAACTCCCACCAGGATGGTTATAGTAAAAAAGACAAAAAATTATAAATAATAGTGAGGATATGGAAAAATTATAATCCACTGCCTTGCTTGTGAGAATGTAAAATGGTGCAGAATCTGCTTTGTCAAACAGTTTGGCGGTTCTTTAAAAAATTAAACAGAGATACCATATGACCCAGCAATGCTACTCATAAGTACATACCCAAGAAAATTCAAAATATATGTCTACCCAGAAATGTACATGAATGTTTATAGCACCTTCACTAATGATAGGCAAAAATAGAAACAATCCCACTGCCCATTAATTGAAGAATGGACAAACAAGTTGGATATATACATATAACTGAACAGTATTCAACCATAAAAAGGAATGTGTACTTTTGGGGCGTCTGGGTGGCTCAGTTGGTTAAGCGACTGCCTTCGGCTCAGGTCGTGATCCTGGAGTCCCGGG